>NW_023270314.1:30363317-30385165 GCF_011800145.1 Mirounga leonina
CCACCACCATCACCATCATCCCCACAGCCACCACCATCATCATTATGGCCAACACTTACATATTGTTCACTATATATTTGGCACTATTACTAGAACTTTGTAAATAGTTATCTACTTAATCTTCACAAACACAAATCGTACAGTTGGTACTATATTTATATTCTCCCATTTTATAGACCAGAAAACTGAGGCAAAGAGAGATGAAGTGACCTGCCAATAATCCCACTGATCATAAGGGTCAGAGCAAGGTTTTAAACCTAAGTATGTGGCCTCCTGAACCTCCCCTCCTTAACTCTGTGCAAGACAGGCAGCTTAGGTGGCCAAGAGCACTCATCTGGAGACAGGTCACCTGGATTTGCAACTGGTGCTGCCACTTACTAGTAGCAATTGCCTATTAACTGGTCTCCTGGCTTCTAGTCTCACCCTCTCCTAGAAATCCATTCTAAAATAATTATCTTTCATATGCAAATATATTTCCATCACTATCCTCTTTAAAATTCTTCCATTTTTTTCTCTTCCTATAAGATAAAATCTAAGCATACTATGTCACTCACAAAGAAGTTTCCATGTGCTCATCCTGCCTCATCTTCTACAGTTCTTCCCTCGTGCACTGAGCCATGGCCATGCCAAACAGCTTACTGCTGCTCCCTGATTAAGCCAGCCTATATTTCCTTGACTGGAATTTCCTACCATCCAACCCTTCCCTCACTTGGAAAATTCCTACTTCCTTTCAGTTTTGGATAACTACTGCTTTCTTTGGGGAAGTCTTCCCTGGGTAACCCCTGTACAAGCCTAAGGCATCCTTTTCTTTCTGCTTCCATTGGCAAAATCTCCATTAGCCTGGCCCTTGGAACTGCCTGCCTGTCTCTCCTGGGGCCTGTGAATTTGGGGGAGCAGAAACTGTCATTTCATCTCTGCCATAGCCCCAGTGCATATCATAGATGCAAATAAATATTGGTTAAATAAGTGGATGGAATAAATGGGGGACAGGTGAGCCCTTCACTCCAGGGAAGGCAAGAGACAAGGTTCAAAATTACTACAGACAGAACTGAAGTAACAACAAAGTCACAATACTTGGAATGAGATAATGCTCCAGGAATCCAACATATAAACAATGCAGCACCCTAAGCACACAGCTGAACTTGATATGCATCATTTCCTGACATGACATCATTGAGATATCTTCAACTGGGCATCCAGTCCTGGAGTCATTTACTGAAAAATGTCTTTACCTATCCAAAGATTTCTTGGCACTCTCCATGACACAGATTTCTGAAAGTCCCAAGAGGATTCTCTCCTCGTGGCTCTTGAAACGGGTTCTCTTAGTGGAGACTTAGCTCGCAGCTGCATGGCTGTGAAGAACCCCCGCTGAGGATGGCCACCCAGAAAGGCCACATGAGGGCAATGGATGGTGTCAAAGAAAAAATCTGAAACTGTCCGAAGACATGAAAATCTGGAGTTAAGACTTTAACCCTCAAACATCATGTCTTAACAAACCAAAAGAAGACTTTCTCTTTAACCTAAATTTTCCTTTTGTGAACAATAAAATGACATTACCCAAAATATATCTGAAGTTTCATTATAGTGGTTTGCATAGTTTAATGGTGCATCTAACAGTGCTTTGTTCAATCGGCTTATCACTGATTTTTATATATTAATATGCCACTAGTATTGATATATTCTAAAAGAATTTGTCATAATCTATATGATGTCATAACACATATAAAATATATACACATGTACAATATATGTAAATATATAAACATGTATGTGTGTATGTATATATACATATATCAGGAATGAGTAAAATGGCCCTTACACTGGAAAAACAAACCCTCATGGCATACTCCTTTAATAAAAACCTTCCAATATGAAAAAGCTCCCCAGTCTTTGAAAAGTAACAGCCAGTTCAAAGCTGTTTCTGGGGTAAAATTCCCCAGATTTTAGTTTTCAATCATTGTTTAAAGAGTGCCAGATGATAATGGAGAAAAGCACTCCCAAAGGAATGATCTAGGACCTTTGGGCACATTGCTGGAAAGTCTAAAAGAAGCTAAGTATTGAAATGTAGCACAACCATAATTCTAAATATAAGGTAAAACTCCGTATCCTTACAGTTTGAAAGCAGCCATGGTATCGAAAAACACATTGCACTCCAGCTCTCGATGGTCCTTTTCAGGACACATGGCTCCAGTCCTTCATGGGCTTGCACTTTGTTTGGTGAGATATACGTACACACACACACACACACACACACACACACACTTAGATTTAGAAGGCAGCTTATCCTACATATAATAGAATTGGTACAAACCAAAAAATCCTTCAAGAATCCAGAGTAGGAAGAGATCAAATACTGATGCAGAAGATTCTGTGGAAGAAGTATAAAAGAAGTACAGTGTGGAAAAGAGAGGGACATGACAGGAAAATCTGTGGAGGGCAAAGATACAGCAGGGACAACCCCATATGCTCCCACCTTAGGGACTTTGCATGTGCTGTTCCCTCTGCCTGGAATGCTTCCCCCTAGACATGCAAGTGGCTCCCCCCCTCACTTCCTTCAGGTCTTTACTTAAAAACCGCCCTCTCGGTGGGGGCTTCCCTGCCTACCTTATCTAAAATTTCAACCCTTGCCACCCCCTAAAGTTTCATATTGCCTTTTCCTGCTTTAGATGTTCTCTTTAGTACTTCTCACTATCCAATCTTTATTTTAATTATTTTTCTTATTTGATGTTCCTTCCACTAGAATGTAAACTCTACAAAGCAGGGAATTTTGTCTGCTTTGTTTACAATTTGATTCCCAGCCCCTAGAACAGTGCCTGGCACAGAGTAAGTACTAAGTAAATACTTGTTGAATAAATAAATAAGTCATATGGAGGAGAAAGTAGTTGATGAATGGGCTATTATTAAAATATCAAATTGACAAAAAGAAATTTTACATGAAAGAATCAAGTTCATGAATTTGGGCAGATGGTTTGGAGACAATTGGGGAGAACCTGGAATGTCCTGCCAAGGACTCATAAATAAAAGGCTTCTGGGAGAATTTGAGGGGTCATCTGGTCCACTTCTGTCATTTCTAGGCAGCCCTACCCATAAGTCATCCCAGACAAAATGAGCTATTCAGCTTTCTATTTACACAAGGTTCATTGCATATTCCTTAGAGGCTGGAGCAAACATCACAGAGCTCAGATTTACTGCCTGGTTGTTCCATTTTCAACCTCAGTGGGGGATATTTATGTCTTTGCAAAGCTGAGCCACTGAATTTCCTCTCAATGTTTCAGAAGATTGGGCCTGGTTATAACTTCCATTCACTCTAATGGAAAAACTGGAAAGGAAAGGGTGGTTTCGTGTGAACATGAATTTTTTCCCATTCTAAAGTTCCTAAAACCTACATGGGGCCCCTGGCTCGTTGGCACTTACCACTATGGTTGTGCTTACCAACAGAGAAATTGTTAAACACTTGAAGCCTTGGGTGACCTTGTATTCATTACCTGTTGGTATGCTCTAGGCAGGCTCCCAAACTCCACCTGCATCCATTTCCAACACCTCTCACCCATCCAGATGAGAAGAAAAGGTACAAGACGACATGGGACATGATAAACATTGAGTTTTCTCCATGGAGGGGAATTGGATTGTCACTTGCTTCCACTCTACACTCCACACTGCACTTGTGTATACAGGGCATTCACAGGTGCGGATGTCCATTGGCAATGTAAGTCCTTACCTGCTTCCCAACAGGGAGCATGTGATATAATAAGGTAAACCAAACAAAATGACATGAGAAAGAAGTAGAGGATGGAGCAGAAACAGGGAGGCTTCGAGTCAACCACAAGCTGCACAAAGTACGCATTCAATATCTACTAGCCAAATTAAATTATCTGCTGTAAGCTGAACTTGTTTTTCAGGAACATTTACTCCCACTTAATTGGTTGAAATGGGTCTTAACTGACAATAAGCTATTGCACCAACTAGCAAAAACACACTCCTGGATGTGTGCTCTGATTGATGAGATGAAAAAACAACCCTAATTAACATTTGAAATTCTTCCGTGAAATATTCAACAAACTGTAATAAACACAATGAAAATAATTCAAATCTCTACAAGCTTATACGACCTCTTTTTTTTTTTTCGACCCCCTCTTTTAAACCAGGCAGGGAGATAATAACTTTCTATTTTTTTAAATTAGTTTTCTTGCATTTTTCACTCCATATCTGATATCTAGCATTTGCTTTTCCAATGCAAATATTACACAGCTCATACTGATTTTAGACCAGGAAAGGCATAGGTAGTATTCACCAATTTGGGAAAAAAAAACCCGAAAACATCTGTAGAGGTAAAAAGGACAGTGTAGCACTGTCACTGAGCTTCTGTGTTATTGTGAATCTACACTCCGGGTTTCCCTGTATCATTTCACAGGTGAGGGCACTAATCATCAACGGGCCCATAGCTTCCATTTTTAAAGTCAGGCTTGTCAATAAAGTGTGGTATGTTGTACAGAACCTACAGTGCCTCTTCCTATTTTGAAAAAGTGACTTGTGTCTCTGGAATGTGAAGTACTGATTTCAAAGAAAGGATTTAAAATAAAGAAAAGATTTCACTCTTCTTTTACTTTTGTCCTTCGATATATTTTTATTAATCAGTTTGCCATTACACTTTGCCTACACAATCAAAAGGTATAGGTTTTGTGGACAAATATTGAAAAATACTCATTGTCCTGGGCCCATAATTTCTAACTTGATAGTGTTAAGACTTTTCTGGAAGGAGAAGGGAGAAAATGAGTATTTATTGAACAGCTTCTCTGTGTCTTCTTTTCGTGTGTTGGATGTTTTATATGTCAACTCATTTCAGTGTAGGTATAATATCCTTATTTCACCTCCAAGGAAACTGAGACTTAGTAACTGGCCCATGGTCACACTGCTAGAATTAGCAGAGCCAGAATCAAATCCAGGTCTGTCAAATTCCAAGGCCTGGGCTCTTGTCCAGGTGGGGCAGGAGACAGGACTATGCATCAACTGGAAGGAGCTTCAGAGACTGCCTAATCTAGCACAGCAACCCCCCCCCCCCATTTGCTCACAACTCTGCAAATACACACATTTCAGAGACCAGAACACTGAAAGTCAGATCATGTAAATGCTCTGCCAAGCCACAAGTTATGCAAATGGTGAATGTGCTTATGCAAAGCAATATCTAATAATTGTAAAGATGTAAAATTATTTCTCTTTACATTCCCCCATCTCTTTTTAAAGGCAACTTCACTGAGATAAAATTCATATTCAGAAAATTTCATCTATTTAAAGTATACAAATCAATGAGTTTTGACAGATGTATACACTCCTGAAACCACCTTGACAATCAAGATATAAAATGTTTCCACCCGCCCCAAAAGATTCCTTGTGTTCTTCTCCTCTTTCCTCTACCCACAGCCCAAAGCAAAAACTGACCTGCTTTGGTTGCTTTTGATCAGTTTCCACTTCCTGGATTTTTATATCTTTGGATTCACACAGTATGTTCCCTTTTGTGTCTGAATTCTCTCCCTTAGCATAACAATTTTGAGATTCATCCATGTTGTTTTGGGTATTAGTAATTTGTTCCTTTGTATTGCTGGGTAGTAAGTAAGTACTCCATCATATGGATGTGCCACATTTTGTTTTTCCATTACCTGTTGATGGACATTTGGGTGATGTTTCTTTTAGCTATCATGAATAAAGCTCTTTTAGCTATCATTAATAAAGTTGCTGTGAACATATGTGTACAAACCTTCATGCTATCATCTGTTTTCATTTTTCTTGAGTACCTACCTCACAGCAGGGTGGCGAGCCCATATATTAGGTGCACGTTTAACTTTTTAAGAAACTGACAGTCTTCCAAAGTAGTTACACTATTTCACATTCCCACAAGCAATGTCTTATTCCAGTTTCTCCACATCCTCACCCACACTTAGTCAAAATGCCCAGTCTTTTTAATTTCAGCCATTTTGGTAGGTGTATCTTGATTTTCATTTGCATTTCCCAGATGACCAATGATGTTGAACATCCTCTCATGTGCTTATTAAACACCATAATATCTTCTTTTATGAAGTACCTGTCCAATTCTTTTACTCATTTTAATAGAGTTGTGTGCCTATCATAGCACTTAAATGTTCTCTCTATGTTCTGTACATGAATTCTTTTAAGATAGATGTTGTGGTAGCTTTCGAGCTATGTCCACAGATTCTTGGATATTCCTTCCCTCAAGAGATGAAACTTAGTTCAACTCCCCCTGAATGTGGGCTGTATTTGGGGTCTCACTTCTAGTGAATAGAATATGACAGTTAGGAGATATCCCTTCAGAGAATAGGTCATAAAAAGACTGCTGTTTCCAGTGCACTCTCTCACTATTTCTTCTGAGCTACTCACTTGAGAAAAACCTAGCTGCCATACCATGAAGACAGGCAGGCAACCTATGGAGAAGCTCATGTGACTAGGAACTGAGATATGCTAGTGGATCTTCTGCCAACAGCCACATAAATGGGCTTGGAAGTGACTCTTCCCCCAGACAAGCCTTGAGATGACTATACCCCCAACCACCAGCTTACCAGATTCTTGGCCCTAGGAAAATGTGACATAATAAGTGTTTGTTGTTTAAAGTTGCTAAGTTTGGGGTTGATTTGTTATGTGGCAATAGATAACCAACATATATGCATTGTAAAAAATGTTCTCCCATTCTATGGCTTGTCTTTTCATTTTCCTAAGGGTGTCATTTGAAGAGCAAAGGCTTTTCACTGAATAGTCCAATTTATCAGGTTTTTATAATAGTCAAGATTTTTGTGTCTATCTAAGGACCTACCTCAAGGCCACAAAGATTTTCTTTCCTATGTTTTCTTCTAGAATTTTTATCATTTCTGTTCTTAGGCTTAAGAACTATTTTGTATAGGGTGTGAGGTAAGGATCAATTTATTTTTTCCTTACAAATATACAACTTCCCCCATTCAAGTATATAATTTTGGTCATTTCAGGTTATTTGCATTTTCATATGCATTTTAGAATCAGCTTCTCAATTTCTACCAAAATAAGCTCCTGAGATTTTGATTGGAAATGCATTGAATCTATAGATCAGTCTAGGGGGAACTGAACACTTAACAATTTTGCATCTTGGTTGTATATTTTTTATAAGATCATCAAGTTTAGGAGATATTACTAGTATGGAACATCAAAGTTAAAGGAGATTTCCTGTTGTGTAATTATTTGCCATTTTCCCAATTTAGTTTTATGAATTTTAGATTCAAGTCTAAACTCCACAACTTGGGTATGCCTCAGTTTCCTAATCTATAAAGTGGAAAAGAAGGATACTTACCTCTGAGGACTGCAACTGAAGGGATAGTGTGGGAGAGAAGAATTCAAGAAGTAAAGTCCTATTTGACTCTAAGAATTTGTGTGGGATAAATGTATCCCTAAAATAATTTTGGAAAAGAATTCTTTAAGAATGCATCTTAGCTAGTAGATTTGTTTTGTTTTGATTTCATTTTCTGTTGATCTACAAATGGGTTATGCAAGCAGCTAATAATTTGTACGAACTTGATAAGGAGCTGGCTTTGTTTCATTCATTATTCAATAAATATTTACTATGTACCAGGCCTGAGTTAGGCACTGGGTATGAGGGGGGTGTGTGTGTGTGTGTGTGTGTGTATTCTTGGTGTGCATAATATACCTACAATTATGAATTTGTCTATCTGCATCTGTATGTAAACTTAAATGAAAACTACTATAATTGCTCTTATCCTTCTCCCTGTTATTTTTTGAGCTAAGACAGAAACTATGTATCACTGATTATTTCAACCAGTTCTCAGTTTATTTTGTCCCTGATATTGTTGCAAAAACATAATTTATCTGGCCTTTGCCCTGAAGTTTGAAAAAAGAGGGGATGGAAACTGAAGTTAGAGGAAATGCTAGCCTGAGGATCTCACCCTATCACAGGCTAAGGGTAAGGGCATCCCACATTACAGGGAAAACACAATAGGCAACAAGTATCTACCATGTGCGTATTGGGTGCCTGGACTTGAATATATCGGAGGCTCTTTGTGTCCATATTGTCACAACTTAAACTGCATGGTTTACCTGTAAGAATTTAAGAAGGCTGAAAAGATGCAGGCAGAGCTGCTAGGAGGTTCCTGCCGTCTTCCAGGCAAACTTAAGTCAGGACCGGTGGTGGCAGCAGAAATGGAGAGCAGTGAATGGATGTGGGGAATATCACAGTGGCTGATGGTTTAAATGTGAGGTTTGAGAGAGAATGATGTCCAGGTCACTGCAACTGTGACATGATTAAGTGGTCTTATTCATATTGAATTTAAAGTGTTTTTGAGACCATCAAGTGGAGATACAAGGACACACGTGTCCTAGAAGTCAAAGGAGAGACCTAAACGAGCGATTTAAATTTTCAAGCCACAGCCATGTAGATGAGAATTCAGGCTTGGTCATGAGAGCTTGCTGAAGGAAAAAAAAAGAGCAAGAAAAGAACAAGCAAGGCCCAGAACTGAGTCTTTAGGAATTCTAACACTTAATGGCCATGCAGAAGAACAAGAGCCTCAAAGGGAACTAAGGAAGAATTGAGAGAAAGTTAGTTGGAAAACCAGTAGAGAATGGAAGCCAGGAGAGTGTTTCTAGAAGACGGGGGGCAGACAGCGGGAGAGTGATCTATAGTGTTTAATGCCACTGAAAAGTCAAGTGAAATAACTGGATTGGCAAACTATTTGATACTAAGATATAGTTTCCAGCTAAGGAAAATCTTATTAGTGAAAGAGAGAGAGGGAGGGAGGAAGCAGGGGAGGGAAGAAGGAAAGAATGAAGGAAAGAGAGAAGGAAGGGGAGGGAGAAAAAGAGAGAGAAAAGGAGATGATTTCTTAAGACAGAAAAAAAATAGAGGCATGATTGATTCTTGGCACTAGCTATCTATGGATTAGAGATTCCAAGTTTCAGATTCCTCTTCTCATTATCTTCTTTGGCTAACAAGCAGAAAATAACTTTCTTCACCTTTTGACAGATTAGAATTATGTCAGTGCTGTCTCTTGAGAAGAATTCTAGATGTGAGATTGCCTAGCTTAAAAAGAAAAAAAATACAACCTTTCACCACTTACACCAATATAGTCCAAAAGGAAATGTCAGGCTCAGTGAGCGTATTCACTCCCCATAAGATCCAGTTCATGACATCTCTATAGCCTGAAGCTCCTAAGCCAGTTAGCAGTCAGTAACCCAATGCCTTGATTTCATAACCATCATTTAGACAACCAAGAATTGGTGATGTGTGTAGAAATTCCTCTATTCTTGGGGGTAAGTTAGCTTTGAAATAGGAAGAGGAGCGTATCCAAGCAAATGAAAACAGAGGCTTTTACCACAATATACAATTTTTCCAAAGTTGCTTTTTGACATGTGATTTTTTTTGGAGTTTCTTAGCAGATAGGCTTTGAGACTAGAAGTCAAGACACCTGAACTTAGTTTTGTTAAATAAGCCGACTTGCTTCATGATGTGGGTGAGCCATTTCACTGTGCCGGGCTTCGTTTCCTCATCTTTCAATTTAAAAAATGTCTACCCTACCTATGTTTCACTATTGTCATAGTGACCCAAGGCCATGCACATAGATATTCCTTAAAAACACCAAATGTCATAAAAAATGCATAAAGATATTTGCATTAATGTTTTCAATTTATTATGAATGTGACTTAAATTTCCAAAAATGGCTAAGACAAACAATCAACAGAACATCCCTCTAAGAGTTTACAACAGAGATTTTAAAACTTTGCTTTATTTAGGCATCATAATTCATATCCTATAATTTCCACGGTATTTTTAAAAGTTCTACCCTGATGCTCTCTCAAAAACAAACAAATAAGCCCTCAAGTAAATGTCTTACTTTGGCTTTACCTTAACACTTCTTTTAAAAAATAACCCACACTGTATCCAATGGTAAAAGTCACCCCCACACACCCACTTCACTTCTTACCCTCTCCATGAGAACTTCCCTGGCTTTAGCTCCATAGCCACGGGGATCAGCCCGTGCTGTGCTCTTTTACTCTGGTCTCTTTTTCTTCTCCTTATGTGTATGTTTTGCATCACCAGGTTCAGCTATGATAATGAGAAACAGCACTGAACAATCCAAAGTACCACCCATAGCTCTTTTAAAGTTTCTCATAGGACTGAAACTATACCAGACATAGATGTTTATTAAATTCTTACATTGAAATAGCTTCAGACAGTGTGTGGGATAAAGAACAAAAGACTCAGAAGTCACAAAACTCAGGTTCTAGCTCAGCTCTGCCACTTACTAGCTGGTGACACTGAGTGATTCATTTAACATCCTTGAGCCTTCCATACTTGTAAATGACAAAAGTTAAGGGGTGCCTGGATGGCTCAGTCAGCTTAGCATCTGCCTTTGGCTCAGGTCATGACCCCAAGGTCCTGGGATCGAGCCCCACGTTGGGACTCCCTGCTCAGCGAGAAGTCAGTTTCTCCCTCTCCCTCTGCCTGCCGCTCTTCCTGCTTGTTCTCTCTCTCTGTCAAATAAATAAATAAAATCTTTTTTAAAAAAATGACCAAGGTTGGACTAAGTCCAGGCAATCCCTTCCAGTTAATTCTATGAAAATCAAGGTTGCCTTTATATATTCCTGCCAGCAATTACCTTCAAAATCTCTCCCTAAAAAGTACACACCACCTTAGGTCTCTCTTCAGATCTAATTTCCAGGTGCTCACTACTCACTACTTACTACCATTACGACTACTACTGCTTTCCTCATAGAGGCATGAGTAGTGCCTCTATTATTAACATAGTATTCACTGAGTCCCTACTATGCGTCATGCCCTGTGCCAAGTGCTTCTCTTGTATTATCTCATTTCGTACTCACCTCTCGTAGGTAGGATGCCAATCAAAACTTGTTGTGCAAGCTATAAAAACCAATTTGGGCTCATTGAAGGCTATCAGGCAGCTCACAGGATTTCCAGGAGGGCTAGAGAACCACTTTTGAGGTTCTATGGGCAGGAACACCACCGAAAATCATCCCGCTGCACTCGTTTGATGAGGCAGCCCTGCTGCTCTGGGAAGTGGCTAGTACAGCCTGTCCTGTCGACACTCCTAACCCTGGACACTGAATGCCACCAGACATAGATGTTTATGGGGTCGGGCTCTTCCATCCCTCCCACTACTGCCGCCAAGGGAACTCAATCCTTCTGCCATCATCCCTGTGAGAAGTTCCTTCTGACCTGCAATGGTGGGGCAGGTGCCTGCAGCCTAGATGCAAGGGAGGCTGAGAGAGCAAGTAGCTGGCATTGGGTTGTGAAAGCATTCCTTAAACATAGGAAGGAGCGTCCGCATGCCGGGCAACCAGAAAGAATGACAAATGGCCACTCTAAATATCTCCCCTATCATAATCCCTATTTTTCGGATCAGGAACATTAGGCTTAGTTAGCAAGGTTAAATAACTGGACCAAGGTCATAGAGACGGCAAGTGGCCAAGTCAGTCTGTCTAACCCCAGTAATGCTCTGCTCCCCTCGGTTCCAGTGAACTTCCGGACTGCAAGAACAAGTTAGTTTGGGCTGAAGATTTCAGTTATCTTCATCTCATCTTCATTCTTGTCATCACCATTTTCATGATATTTAAAGACAGAATCTACAAAGTTGTGGCTCAATGACCAACCTGCCCACAGACCCCCAACTCACCAGAACGTACCTGTTGAAAACAATAGAGAGGAAGATGTATTTCAATTAAAACTTTTTCAAAAGTAGTTCCCAGGGAGAGAAATGAGAATAGGTAACTCCAGACTGGTACAAAGTCATAACTCATACCTTGGGAGCCAAAGATCAGCAGCAAACCAGTGCTGGAAGCTAGCATTTTCAGCTCCTAAAGTAGCCACCACTTAGCAAAGAAACTCGGTAACAACTCTCCAAATTGCAATTTGTTTTCTCTGCAGCTGTTTCCATTGTAATTATAAAAGAGGAAAGCTGCTGGTCTTCTGATAATAACTAAGCCCTGCTTAGTTATCCCTTGAGCAGGATCCATATCAAGAAAGACTGAGGAAAGCATCATCTTTCCCCCCTACACACACACCCTCAAAGGGCATTTTCCAGAGCATAAGAGAACTGCTATGCAGTCAGGTGCTGGTCACTGGGGTATGGCGGGAGAGAGAGAAGGGCAGCAGGGTAAATTAAATCTACCCATTGCCCCCAAGCCACACTTTATGTTACGAGCATCAATTTCCTCCACTGCAAAGCCTGTCTCAGGACTTAAAACGAGAGACAAAATTTCCAATTGGGGGGGTGCTCTTCCTGCCCTCTTCCCAGCACTGGCCTCTTCAGTAGAGGCGGTAATAAGCAGGTAAAAGACCCAAAAGCCAGCACAAAGGGATGTCAGGGAGAATCCACAGGAAACAGGAAGGCAGTGACTCACTTCTGAAGGAACCAGGGATCAAACTACATTCTTGCTCCCAAAGCATGAATTCCTTCATGGGATTGTATTCAAACATTGAGCTTTGATCAATTTCTAGAAATTATTTTCATGTCTCTAAACCCATATGTATGATATGCTCCATCTCACTGGAAAAAGTGTGTGAAATATGTGTACTCACTTGCCCTTAGTCATCTGATTCTAATTTAAACACACTTCCCAGCTTCCTCCTCCAACCATAACTATTCATTGCACTGAACATAATAATTCGCCTAAAACAAGCAATAAAAGGAACAGAGCTTCCTTCTGTGGCCAGGAACTTTCCCAAAGCCTAGGCCTGCCAACAATGACATGCCTTTCACTCTAGTTCCTTTACAACTGCTAATAAGGCCTCTTGGTCCCTGGAGCCACAGCCCTTGGAGACGGAGGGCAAAAACAACAAAGAGGATGGACTCTCAGAGCAGTCATTTTGCTAACTGCCCCACAGAGAAAACCCTCTACTCTTGGCAAGGGGCAGCCCACCAAGGGACTACTTAAAGGTCAGACACCCGGAGAACTTTGAGAGAAAATTCCATATCCTGAATGATTAAGAATGATTCTTTTTAAATAAATAGTAATGGTTTTACTTGTAGACACTTGGCAACCATGCCAAGATTATTTTTGATAATCAGTGGGTTATCAAAAGAGGAGGATTATTTGTAGGGACTTTGAAACAATGGGATAATTTTTGGAAAGGCCTTTGCTCTAATTCATAGCCTTGATTGGCTTAATTTATTTCACACATCCAAGGTTTAAATTACTATGATCAATAAATGGATTCCCCCAGCAGGGAATCAACTCTGAGAAGGAGACGAACCAAATTTGAGAGTGTCGAAAGGATATCACCATAGAGAAGAATGAATTGCCCATGATTGCATAGCCAGGTCAAGAATGTGGTCCTCTGACTACTCAGGGCCCTTTCTCCTCCACCTTCAAACTACATGCTTTAAAGAACAGATACATCAATTTGGTGAGGAAAAAAATGTTATGAGATACCATTGTTAGCTGAAAATATCCCACTTAGATCAAGGAGAATTATACACGATGAGGCAATTTCATCACTGCTCTTCCTCAAATTTATTTGTAAATGCCATTCTAATACCTGTCTGTAGCTCTCTTCACATAAAATGCACCCTGTCTTGCTTGCTCTCTGCTTCCCCAAATTCTACTTGGCCTACTCGGAGTAAGCACAATAGCAGGTTAGTAAGTGCAATACTCCAGGAAGCCCTCTTTGATCACTCTGGTCTTCAACACTTCTCCACTCACCAAAACAGAGGCAGCACAGCCAGGAGGAGACAAATGAGGGTCTTAGTCAGACAATACAGGTCTGCATCCAAAATCCGCTCTTTACAGGTATACAGGTTTATGAGTATTATGAGGTAAGATTATATGTTCTGTTCATATCACGTTTAGGTTAAAAACAAAATCAAATCTTTTTAGCATCATTGTCTACCCAGAGCTTCCCAAATGGTATACCAAGCACATTATGGCTTAAGAATGGATTGCATTGGTCATAATCAGTCTCTTTGCCATTTGGGGCAGCCAGGAGGAGCTTGAGGTAATTGGGGTGACCAGAGTCTTCCAGGCTTGCCACTTCTGGCCCTGGGCAGCTGCAAGCTCCGTGGTTCTCATAAAAGACAGTGTGATGAGTTGTTTCTAGCATTCCTGCATGCAGAGCACAGTGAGGAGGGTCCTCTACTGTCAGGCCATCTGTGTCAGCAGCCAGCTTTGGAGTAGCCACCACCCATCATGGATGAGAGACCTGGAGTCCAAAGTTGCAAAGGGTAGTCCAAGGTAGGACCAGTGGTGGAGTCAGGGATGGGAAATTAGTAGATACAGGAGCTCCTGGAAGGCTTATCTCTAAGCAGCAGACCTAAATGTCTTCACCTACTTTGGATACTTTGTCCACTTAAGGCTGATCTTAACTTTTTAATATTATACAACCCAGTTGCAGAGGATTTATTTAAAAGACATCACGTAAAGAGTGACATTACAGAAAATGTCAGAGTAGGGAGTTTCAGGAATCAGTACCTCCTCCAAAACAGTCATTGGCAAGAACCATCAAAATCAACTATTTTGGAACTCTGAGGTCTAGTTAAGCATTTACAGCATCCAAGGGAGGGCCCAGTTAAGAAAGAGGCTAATTACACTGTATGTTAACTAACTGGAATTTAAATTAAAAATTGGGAAGAATTAAAAAATAAATTAAAAAATAAAAAATTTTTAAAAAGAGGCTAGTAAATTTCAGTGAATATTAGCACTTGGCATAGCAAATACTATCTCTTACTACAGCTTTGCAACAGGCAGCTATGAGGACAATGGCCTATTTTCCAAATGTGGCTTGTGGGTACCAGAGTGGGATATAAAGATTTTATCATCCAAACATCAGTGAGTTATGCATTTTGATCTCTCTGGTGGATCACTGAGGGACAATCACAGAGGGTGGCCATTACTTTACAATCTTTTTGGGCTGAAGCCAGCTTCCCTGATGGAATCTGTCAAAGGATTTATTTATTTATTTTTTAAAGATTTTATTTATTTATTTATTTGAGAGAAAGAGAGAGAGACAGAGAAACAGCATGAGAGGGGAGAGGGTCAGAGGGAGAAGCAGGCTCCCCGCTGAGCCGGGAGCCGGATGTGGGACTCAATCCCAGGCCTCCGGGATCACGACCTGAGCCGAAGGCAGTTGCTTAACCAACTGAGCCAGCCAGGCGCCCCTGTCAAAGGATTTAAAGAGAGACAGCTTTTTTTTTTTTCCCTCTTCTTTTCTTACTGAATCAAGGCATTTAAGGAAATCTCGGCCGGATCACTGGCCATAGAGATAATGGAATAGAGAATCTAGTGACCACACATAACAAGGAATATTATTTCTGGGAAAAAAAATGGTTTGGGAAAGTGTCTAAACAAATGATAACTGCAGCCCTCAACAAATAATAACAGTAATCCTTGAGGGGAAAAAGAATCTGATTTCCACAGTTACCACATTACAATATCCAAAGTGTCTGAAGTTCAATAAAAAATTACAAAGCATATAAAGGAACAGGAAAATATGGCCCATTCATTGGGGAAAAAAAGGAATCAACAGATACCATCCCTGAGGAAGCCTGGATAATGAACTTACTAGGTTTTAATTTTAAATTTAAAGATTTTAAATTAATCATCTTAAATATGATCAAAGAACTGAAGTAAACCAGGGACTAAGAACTATAGGAAATCTGAAGAATGCAATATGAGTAAGAAAAGACTATCAATAAAGAGAAATTATAAAAGGAACCAATAGAAACCAAACAGAGCCAAAAACTATAATGGCTGAAATAAAAAATTCACTAGAGGGATTCAACAGAAGGTTTTAGCAAGCAGAAGAAAGTATTGAAGAATCTAAAGACAAGACAATTGAAATTACCCAATCTGAGGAGCAAAAAGAAAAAAATAATGACGAAAAGTAAACAGACAATAAGGGAACTCTAGGACACCACAAAGCAGACAAATGTTTATGTTATAAACATCTCAAATGGAGAAGAGAGAGGAAGAAAAGGGCAGATAGATTATGTCTGAAAACTTCCCAAATTTGATGGAAAACATGAATCTACAGTTCTAAGAAGTTCAAAAAAACTCTAAACAGGTTGAACTCAAAGAGATCTACACTGACACATATTATAATCAAACTTTCCAAAGACAAAGAGAGAATCTTAAAAGCAGCAAGAGAGAAGAGCTTTGTCATGTATAAGAGATCTGCAATATGATTTACAACTGATTTCTCATCAGAAACCATAGAGACCACAAGGCAGTGGGAGGAAATATTTAAAGTGCTGACAGAAAAAAACAAAAACAAAAAAAACCCTATCAACCTAGTCTGTCAACCAATTCTCTATCTGGTAAAAATATCCTTCAAAAATGAAGGCAAAAATTACGACAGTTCCAGATAAACATAAGCTAAGGCAGTTTATTGCTAGCTTAGAGACCTGCCTTATAAGAAATGCTAGAGGAAATCCTTCAGGCTGAAACAAAAGGATACTAGACAGTAACTTAAAACCATAGATAGAAATTAATTTCAGTGATAAAGATAACTATATAGGTAAATATAAAAGCTAGTTTTTTATATTTTTGTTTATACCTCCTTTTTTGTTCCTATGTATTTTAAAACCAAGTGCATTTAAAATAACTATAAATTCATGTTAACATATACACAATATATAAAGATATAATTTGTGACAATAACAACATAAGAGGGGGAACCAGAACAAGATAGGAGCAGAGTTATTAGTGTATGCTTGAAGTGAAGTTGGCACCAATTCAAACTATATTGTTATAAATTTAGAATATTAACCATAATCCCTACAGTAACCACTAAGTAAATAACTTTTTCAAAGATATATAAAAGAGAATGAAGAGAGTATCAAAATGGCACACTAGAAAAAATGCAAACACATAAGGCAATATTGGAGGAACTGAGAAACAAAAAAAATATGACATATATAGAACAATAGCAAATGACAGATGTAAGACCTTTATTATCAGTAATCACATTAAATGTAATTGGATTAAATTTATCAATTGAAAGACAGACATTGGAAGAATAGATTTTCTTTAAATAATCCAACTATATGCTCAGTTTAGATCCAAAGATACAAATAACTTGTGAGTGAAAAATGGAAAAAGATATTCCATGCAAATAGTAACCAACAGAAAGTGTAGTAGCTATACTAATACCAAACAAAATAGATCTTAAGTCAAAAATCGCTATAAGAGGGGCGCCTGGGTGGTTCAGTCAGTTGGGAGTCTGACTCTTAATTCCAACTCGGGTTGTGGTCTCAGAGTCATGGGATCAAGCCCCACAACAGGCTCAGCGCTCAGTGTGGAGTCTGCTTCTCTCTGTCTCTCTCCCTCTGTCCCTCCCCTCTTGGATAAATAAATAAATAAAATGTTTTTTTAAAAATTGCTATAAGAGACCAAAACATGGTATTATATATTGGCAAAATGGTGAGCTCATCAAGAAGATATAACAACTATAAATATATATGTACCAAACAAAAGAGCCCCAAAATATATGAAAAGAACACTGACAGATTGAAGGGAAAAATAGGCAGTTTTACTAATAGTTGGAGACTTCAGTGCCCCACTTTCAATAATGATTGAAACATCTAGATATAAGGTAAATAAGGAAATAGAGGATTTGAATGACACTATAAACCATCTAGACCTAAAAGATATATAGAGCACTCCATCCAACAATAGCAAAATACATAGTCTTCTCAAGTGCACATGGAACATTCTCCAAGACAGACTACATGTTAGGCCATAAATCAGTTCTCAACACATTTTTTTCCAGCACATTTTTAAAAGATTGAAATCATATAAAGTATGCTCTCCAGCCACAACAGAATGAAGCTAGAAGTCAACAACCAAAGGAAACTGGAAAATTCACAAATACATGAAAATTAAACAATACACTCTTACACATCCAGTAGATCAAAGAATAAATCACTACAGAAATTGCAAAATACTTTGAGATGAATTTTTAAAAATACTAAAACTTATTGATGTAGCTAATGCAGTGATTAAAAGGAAATGTATAGCTGTAAATGCCCATATTATAAAGTATGAAAGATCACAAATCAACACTCTAACTTTACATCTTAAAAAACTAGAAAATAAGAGCAAATTCAACCCAAAGCTAGCAGAAGGAAGTAAATAGTAAAGATTATATAACAGAGATAAACAAAACAGAGAATAGAAAAACAACAGAGGTAATCAACAAAATCAAAAGTTGGTTCTTTGATAAGATCAACAAAATTGACAAATTTTAAACTAGACTAACTAGAGAAAAAATGCAAATAACTAAAATCAGAAATGAAAGTAGAGATATTACTACAACCTTATAGAAATACAAGGAACTATAAGAGACCACTATGAACAATTGTACACCAACAAATTAGATAATCTAAATGAAATGGACAAATTCCTACAAACACAGAAATTACCAAAACTGACTTAGGAAGAAACAGAAAATCTCAACAGACCTATAACAAGTAAAAACATTGAATCAGTAATCAAAAACCTCCCAACAAAGTAAATTCTAGGACAAAATAGCTTCAATGATGAATTCTACCAAATATTTAAAGAAGAATCAATACCAATTGTGCTGACTCTTCCACAAAAATAGAAAAGGAGGGGATACTTCCTAACACATTTGATGAAACCTACCTCACTCTGCTACCAAAGCCAAACAAAGATACCACAAGAAAAGAAAACTGCAAACCAATATCCCTTATGAACATAAATGTGAAAAACCTCTACCAAATACTAGCAAAAAAAAAAAAAAAAAAAAAAAAAAAAAATCCAATGGCACATTAAGAGGAATGGCATCATTGAACAAGATTTAACCTAGGAATGCAAAGGGCAGTTCAACATAAAAAAAAAAAAAAAACATTAAATGTAATACACTACATTAATAAACATAAAAAACACATGATCATCTCATTAGATGCGGAAAAAAGCATATGACAAAATTCAACATCCTTTTATAGTAAAATACACTCAGTAAACTAGGAATAGGAGAGAACTTCCTCAACATGATGTAAACTTCAACATTTATGAAAAATCAACAACTAATATCATACTTAATAATGGAAGACTGAAAGCTTTCCATCAAAGATCAGGAACAAGAAAAGGATGCTTGCTTTCACCACTGTTATTCAACATTGTATTGGGATCCTAGCCAGAACAATTAGGGAAGAAAAAAGAAATAAAAGAATCCAAATTAGAAAGAAACAAGTAAAATTATCTCTATTGTAAATGACATGATTATAGAGAGAAAATCTTAAAGATCTACCAAAAAAAAAAAAAAACCCTACTAGATGTAAGAAACTCAGCAAAATTGCAGGGTACAAGCTCAACACATAAAAAACAGTTTAATTCTATACAACAGCAATGAATAATCCAAAAAGGAAAGTAAAAAAAAAGAAAAAAGAAAACCAATTCCATTTGCAATAGCATCCAAAAGAATAAACTACCTAGAAATAAAATTAATTGAGGAGATGAAAAACTTGTACAATTAAAAACTATAAAACATTGCTGAAAGAAATTAAAGAAGACCTAAATAAATGGAAAGACATCCCACATTCATGCTTTAGAAGAAAATACTGTTACGATGGCAATACTTTTCAAAACAATCTATAGATTCAATGCAATCCCTATCAAAATTCCAAAGTTCTTTTTTATAGAAAGGCAAATAAATGTAACCCTCAAATTCTTATGGAATTGCAAGGGACCCAGAATAGCCAACACAATATTGAAAAAGGAAAACAAAGTTGGAACATGCATATTTCCTGATTTCAAAACTTACTACAAAGCTAGAGTAATCAAAACAGTGTGGTATTGGCATAAGGACAGACACATAGACCAATGGAAGAGAATAAAGAGTCCAGAAATAAATCCGTGCATTTATGGACAACTGATCTTCAACAGGGTGCCAGGAATACTCAATGGAGAAAGAATAGTCTCTTCAACAAATGATTCTGGGAAAACAATATTCACATAAAAGAGTGAAATTTGGACCCTCAATCTTATACCATACACAAAAATTAACTCAAAAAAAAAAAAAAAGACTTAAATGTAAGGCCAGAAACTGTAAACCTAGAAGAAAACAGGGGCTAAGTGTCATGATATTGGTCTTAGCAATGATTTCTTGAAAATGATACCAAAAGCATGGGTAACAAAAGCAAAAATAAACAAGTGGGATTATATTAAATTAAAAAGCTTCTACAGCAAAGGAAACAATTAATGGAGTGAAAGGCAACCTATGGAATGGGAGAAAATAACTACAAACCAGCAGCACAGTCAGCTAAACATCCGACTCTTGGTTTCAGCTCAGGTCATGATCTCAGGGTTGTGAGATCAAGCCCCACATCAGGCTCCGCACTCAGCACAGAGTCTGCTTAAGATGTTCTCTCCCTCTCCTTCTGCTCCTCTCCCCCTTTCTCTCTCTGAAGTAAATAAATAAATCTTTTTAAAAAACAATTACAAACCATATATCTGATAAGGGGTTAATATCCAAAATATATAAGGAACCCCTATAACTCAATAGCAAAAAACAAATAACCTGGTTAAAAAATGGAGAAAGGACTTGAATAGACTTTTCTCCAGAGAAGCCATTCAAATGGCCAACAGGTATATGAAAAGATTCTCAACATTCCTAATTATCAAGGAAGCACAAATTGAAATCACAAGATACCATCTCACACCTTTTAGATTGGCCATTATCAAAAAACCAAAAGATAAGTGTAGGTGAGGATGTGGAAAAACTGGAACCCTTCTATGCTATTGGTGGGAATGCAAACTAGTGCAGCCCTATGAAAACCAGTATAGAGGTTTCTCAAAAAATTAAAAATATAATTACCATCTGATCCAGAAATCCCACTTTTGAGTCTTTTTCCAGAGAACCGAAACCAGGATCTTAATGTGATATCTGCACCCCCATGTTTATTGCTGTATTATTCACAATAGCCAACATGTGGAAATGACCTAAGTGTCCATCAAGAGATGAAAAGATTTTAAAAATGTGATACATACACATAGTGGCATATCATTCCACCTTAATAAAAAAAAAAAAAAAGGAAATCCTGCTGTATGTGACAACATAAATGACCCTTGAAGACATTATGTTACTGAAATAAGCCAGTCACAGAAAGATAAATACTGCATAATTCCACTTATATGAAGTATCTAAAATAGTCAAATTCATTGAGGCAGAAAGTAGAATGAGGGAGGGGAAAAGGGATAATCACTGTTCAACAGGTATAACGTTCCAGTTATGTAAGCTGTGTAGGTCCTAGAGATCTTTATAAAATTGTGCTTATAGTTAACAACACTTCACACTTAAAATTGTGTTAGGATGGTAGATATCATGCTATCTGTTTTTAACCACTAAATAAATAAATAAATAAATAAATAAATAAATAAATAAATAAAATACATGAATAAATAAATACATAGATAAAATATTTTTTTTTAAGATTTTATTTATTTATTTGACAGAGAGAGACACAGCGAGAGAGGGAACACAAGCAGGGGGAATGGGAGAGGGAGAAGCAGGCTTCCCCGCGGAGCAGGGAGCCCGAGGTGGGGCTCAATCCCAGGACCCCGGGATCACGACCTGAGCCGAAGGCAGATGCTTAACGACTGAGCCACCCAGGTGCCCATAGATAAAATATTTTAAACCACACCATTTAACACTCATTAAGGTGGCTCTAACAATAAAAAGAAAGAAAACAGAAAATAAGCGTTATCAAGAATGTGGAGAAATAAGAACCCTGGGGCGCCTGGGTGGCTCAGTCGTTAAGCGTCTGCCTTCGGCTCAGGTCATGATCCCAGGGTCCTGGGATCGAGCCCCACATCGGGCTCCCCGT
>NW_023270314.1:30385265-30739640 GCF_011800145.1 Mirounga leonina
AGGTCATGATCCCAGGGTCCTGGGATCGAGCCCCACATGGGGCTCCCGGCTCAGCGGAAAGCCTGCTTCTCCCTCTCCCACTCCTCCTGCTTGTGTTCCCTCTCTCGCTGTGTCTCTCTCTGTCAAATAAATAAATAAAATCTTTAAAAAAAAAAAAAAAGAAGAAGAACCCTCATACACTGTTGGTGGGAATGTAAAATGGTGCAGTTTCTATGGAAAACAGTTTGGCAGTTCCTCAAAAAAGTTAAATGTCGAATTACCATACGACCCGGAAATTCCATTCTTGGGAATATTCGCAAAAGAACTAAAAGCAGGTACTCAAACTCAACTTGTTCATGCATGTTCATAACATTCACAGTAGCCCAAAGGTGAAAAGAACCCACATGTCTAACAATGGACAACTGCATAAACAAATTGTGGTACATCTGGATAATGCAGCATTATTTGGCCATAAAATGAAAGGAAATATTGATACATGTTACAACTTGGATGAACTTCAAAAACATGTTCAGTGAAAGAAGCCAAATACAAAGTCACATATTGTTCACTTTCTTTTATGAAATATCCCGGATAGGCAAATCCATAGAGACAGAAAGCGGATTGGCAGATGACAGGAGATGGAGGGAAAGGGGCGTGGAGAGTGAGTACTTAAGGGGCACAAGGTGTTATTCTCGGGTGAAGAAAAGTTTTGAAACTAGAGGGAGATTGTTGTTGCACAAAATTGTGAATATACTAATGCCACCAAATTGTACACTTTAAAATGGTTAATCGTGTGTTATGTGAATTTCATCTCAATAAAAAAAACTTCATGTGAATTCTACAAATTAAGGTTTCACCATTATTTGAAAAACTTGGAAAGTTAATTTCATTTGTCAGTAAGAGGAAAGAAAGCTGTTACAGTCTTTAAATGTAATTTCAGCTACTGTCAGCTTTTCAATCACATTAAAATTTGTTTTAAATTTTGCATCACATATGTGTCTGACCCAGTTTTCTCATTAATAGTGGTTCTCAAGGCTTTGGAGCAAGCATTATTAGAATATCTTGTTCAGGAACTGTATGTAGCCATTTCAAACAGAAATGTAAAAAAAAAAAAGTTCATAAAAGCAATTTCAAGTTTCTTCTTAAAATATTTGAAAAAAAATTTGGAGGATTTCCACAAATTCAATATTTTGCATTACATTTTTCTTACCACAACTGCACAGTATAAAAATGTTTTGTTTTGTTTTGTTTTACTAAATTCCATATAGGTAACTCTCAATTACTTCCAAATTTATCCATATACTACTTAAATAATTTTTTCTATGTGTACCATGGTGTGAAAAATGTTAGGAAGTTGGACAGTATCTGCCCTTCAAAATAAATGAAATACTATATTGTACTTTTTATTGTTAAATTTTGTTTTCTTAAGCAGATCAAACTTTGCTCAAGGGCTGTGATCATGCCCTCAATTGCTGGACTTCTTTTGTATTTTCCATGGCAAACAGTGTTGGGTAGCTCAATAAATCCTTGTTGAAAAGAACTGAATCACTAGGAAAATGTTCCACTCTTTCAGGTTGATGCAAGCCTGGCCTTGAGGTGTTTACTTTGCAACAAGCCCAACATCATATTCAGAAAGACACATGGTAAATATTTGGCTGTCTAGAGAATCTCAAGAGCTTTCTCGCTTTTATGTGCTTTCAGCTGTGGTCTTGCTGTTCCCTCAAACCTCTAAATTTGTGAGCCTTAGGCTCCAGATGCGCCTGGGACTGTGGACAGAAGTGGTAGCACCACTTGGAACATCATCCTCGAACTGGAGTCACCACATGACCATGGACAACCCACTCAACAAACAGGAAAGCATGAATGATTCCTCCATGGAATTTAAACTCTAATGGAGATGGGCCAGTCTATTTTGTAAGGATCTGGAGGCGGGGGGGAACACCTCTCATTTCAACAACCACTCCTCATGAAAAAAAGAAAAATCTATGTTTTGATTTGTTAGCTTATTTCTAATTGAGAAATATATTGGAAGATCCAGCTTTACCAAAATTGGAGTTTTAACTATACTTGCATGCTGCATTTCCAGAAACTACACGGGAATTTTCTTCTCCTACTAACATAAATAAAGTGGTGGGGGGATCTATGCTGATGTGCAAGAGGGGGGATATTCTGGGCCAGATTGAAATGTGGAGACAGATTCCCGTAAAGTTTGTCTGTGCGGTAGTTTTAAAATAAAACTTCATGAGGTGCGCTGCTTACAAGAGACTTCTTAAAAATTCTGCAGAATAAACAATAGCTCATAGAAAGAGAGAAAGGACAAGCGAGGACTGAGATCATTGCCAGGTCTTAAGGCTATTTTTACTCACAGAATGAGAGAGGAAGGCGTCAGGATATATGGGCTCTGGCTCTTTAAGTGTTCAGCATTCCCACCTAGGTGCTCCCGCAAACCTCAGAAACACACACCTAGTTAAAGCCAGCCACATGCACTTATTTCTGGAGAGACTCCTATGCCTCAAATGGAACATTCCAGGAACACATTCTTTTTTTTTTTTTTTTTTAAAGATTTTATTTATTTATTTGAGAGAGAGAGAGAGAACACATGAGAGGGGGGGAGGGTCAGAGGGAGAAGCAGACTCCCTGCTGAGCAGGGAGCCCGATGCGGGACTCGATCCCGGGACTCCAGGATCATGACCTGAACCGAAGGCAGTCGCTTAAACAACTGAGCCACCCAGGCGCCCTCCAGGAACACATTCTGTCTATCATGGTGGGCCGACCCTCGTAATAGACCCCTAGAGCTGTCATTGTTACCCATGTAGGGTGTCACAGCTAACATCCCTCCATTTCTGGGATTTTTTTGACAATGAACTTGCCTATCGCTGAGACCTTAATTAAGGGAGAGGCTGAGGAATGGAAAGGGGGAGTGTGATAAGCAAGCTGGTGTCACTGACCTTTAGCTGACCAGGGGGAGAAAAAGAGAAATGATTTCCACGAAGCTAAGGACATTAATCTCTTGAATCACAGTTTCCTTGCTATGCCATCCACATTTCACCAAAAGGGAGAAAGGAGGGACAACGGAATATTAGAAGCAATAAAAAATTTTCCATTTCTGAAATCCAATCTCTCCAGCAAGGATATTTCAGTCTAAGATGTGCTCCCCTTCAAACAGGGACACATCGAGCACAGAGCGCTAGAAGGAGGAAAGCAACATAGAAGTCAGAACCAATTACTCCACTTTGCAGGAGGGGACGCAAAAATGTCCGTTGTTCCAATACAAAAAATGGGTTGATGAGAGAAACCCAGGTTTCTTGGCCTTGACTTGTTCTCTTTCACTTCACCACATTCCATAATGAATGCAGAATTCTGATCTAAAATGTACCTTACACTGGGAATCTTTCTATTTCCGTTAGCCAGACCTCCAGGAATGGAGGAGCAATAATCTCGGGCTATTCAACAAATGAATTCTGATTATATAAACCCATCTGCGAAAAACCTGTCTTTGGAGTCTGTACTTGCCAAACTACCATCACGTGATTACATTACTCCCACCATTGCTAATCAACATGTTTTAAGATAGAAAGAATCTATATTTGATTAACTCTGAAGTGTCCAGAATAATGTTATAAACTTGGACAATATTGGTAGAGGTTAAGAGGAGACTGAGACAGTTTAGACAGTCTGATAACCAGAGATCCAAAATATCCAAATCCTGTTGTCCCAAACATCCCTCTTCCCTGCACACTACTGAGGAAGCATATACTCAATGAGCCCCATGCTACTAAGAGTTGATCAAAAGCTTTAAATGCCAAGAAATAGCTTTCAGACGTTCCTTTGGAGAAAGAGGTTGAATCTTCACCAAAGACCTTGGCTTCACTCTCTCACCCAGAGATATAATAGCAGAGGCAGAACAGAAGAGTGTGCGCATAAATATGCATTGTCTTTTAATGCAGTGACCCTTCTGGTGAACATGGCTTATCAACGTCTTGGACTATAACCAATCACTCTAGTGGCTTCTCCCCTGATGGTGATCATCATCATCTCACACCGACGGTGCTACCAGCACTCATGGCCATTAATGTAACTATGATACAAGATATGGGGAATCCGAAATCAATATAAAAACCTAACACTGCTTCAGGACCTCACCGGCAGACACCAGATTAGAGAAGGCCACGGAGCACAAACCTTCTTCACCAGTTCCTACCTTACTGACCCCAGTGTGAAGGAAAAAGTGTTCCCAAGTCCAGTTCACCCAAAGTTTTCATAGACTATTTCCACTGCCTCTGAAACAACAGCCACAGTATACGTTCTCTTTGAGTACCCTCAGGTCAGAGCTCATCTTGCAGAACACTCAGGTTAATCACGTGCAGAACACTCAGGTTAATCACGTGCAGAACACTCAAGTTAATCACGTGCAGAACTGGAGACTAGAATCTTCTATTCTCCAAATCAAAAGCAAACAAATCCCACATTCTTTACTACCATTATCCCCAAGCTGGGTTGCACGGTACCTGCTATGAAGAAAAGAAGATAAAAAGCAAGTGGGAAATTGATTAAGATGATAGATTAAGATGCAGGATCAAAACTGAATCATCGTATTTTTGAGCATGCTAGTTGTTTTCTTCTTACTTCTGAATTTTTTTAATTTGCAAAAAGTTAAAAAATATATGTATAAATGCATCCACGTCAGTGAGCTTCAGAGTAAATGTAGGGCCATTTGTTAATTGTTATGGCACATAGGTCTCCGTGTTTCAATTCTAAAAGCACTGTCTTCCATCCGATATATTTTACTGGGAATCCACTATGGTCAAAGTGCTGGTGTGTGCAAGGTATTGTGAGGAATATAAAAATGAACAAGACTCAGTTCATGCCCTGAAGAATGTCACAATCAAGTAAGAGAAACAATAACGAGAATATAAGTGTCACTAAGGCATTTTGTCCTAGCATTAAAAGTCCACACTGTGGAGTCATACCTCCCAGTTTTAAATCCCACTTTGGTGATGTATCGTTAGCCTCTGGACTTTGCACAGGTTCACTGACTGCTCTGAGCCTCAGTTCCCTCACCTTCAAAAGAGAGGGGATAAAAAATAGTATTAACTTCGTGAACTGTTTGTAGGGTTAAATGAGATATTTTTCCATGTAAGTCAAAATGGCTAGCATACATGAGAATTTAATTAATTTAGCTACAATTGTATACTATGTATTGGATACATATAATATATAACATATATTATATAATTCTACATAATGAGTGACATGCACAAAGTTGAGTGTATATTAAGTGGTTTAGAAAGCCAGCCCTGCAATCAGTGAGCTAATGCAATCCTTGGCCCTCTCTTGTTAGTTGAAAGATAGAGAGACAGAGTGATAAATCGATGGAAAGTTAATCCAGCTTTCTTTTACCCAATAGAGCTTAAAAAGGGAATTCTCTCCCATTCTTCCATCACGAAAAATGGGATTCCTTTTACTTAGAGCTACTTCCTGTGTTCCTTTTCCCAGCTCTGCCTCAGATAATGCTCATTGTATGACTATCTCCTGTGAGGGGGATATTTCCTTGTCTTCTCTGATTGCAATGTTCTTTGGAGTGAGGATTCTAAGGCCGGGTCTAGACTAAAGCAAAAATGAACACGGAGGGGGAGGGTGTCTCTCAAGTAATTTACATAGTATTGATCTAAAAAGCCCACTAAATCGGGGTGATAAAAAGCAGTGAATAATGCTCAAAACTCCAGTTAACACTTGTCAATAGTGCCAGAATGAACTATTCGCTGCATATTTAAGAAAGGCCTAATTAGTATAAATCATCTCTGTGGGTTCATTCATTCATTCATTCATTCAAAAAATATTTGCTGAATACTTATAATAAGCCAGGTACTGTTATAAGTATCCAAGATATAACAGGGAACAAAACCAATGAAAATCCCTGTCTTTATGAAATTAATTTTGGCAACTCAATATCATTGGGTCTGCTATGTGCTTAGAATGATCTTTTCATCATGGAACACTACATCAAAAGTAATGATGTAATGTATGGTGATTAACATAACATAATAAAATTTTTAAAAAGAAAAAGAAAAAGAATGATCTTTTCAGTGCCGTAAGGAATACAAACTATTTAAGAGCCACTGGGCATTGATCTTCTGGTGCTTTATAATCTTTTTTTTTTTTTAAGATTTTATTTATTTATTTGACAGAGAGAGACACAGCAAGAGAGGGAACATAAGCAGGGGGAGTGGGAGAGGGAGAAGCAGACTTCCCGCTGAGCAGGGAGCCCCATGTGGGGCTCGATCCCAGGACCCTGGGATCATGACCTGAGCTGAAGGCAGATGCTTAAAGACTGAGCCACCCAGGCGCCCTGATGCTTTACAATCTTGATTAGCCATGGGGGTGGAAAGAAAATAAAACTCACACCTATGAAGTGGCTCATTGCAATATAAAGCAAAGAAATACACAACAGCATTTAAGACAGAACAAGTGTGGCTCGGGCAATTAGAGCTCAAAAACCTTGAATGTACTTTGTACTTAGTAGGCATATTTGATAAATAATTTGAACAGGCAAAGTTTTTAATAAGCAATTTTGTGCAATTTGAGGACTGAGAAAAATGGCAGAAACAAAAATAGGGTGGTCCAAATAGGGTGGGTTATTTCTATTATTGCTTATTCGCTTGCTCAAAAAAGGATACTCTATAATTTCCTAAAATTCAGAGTAAAATAACCCTTTGTGGCCCCTGAAACTTTGATGTAACCCTACTATTTAAAATTATATTGGCAGTTACAGATTAATACTGGCCAAAGTATTCAAATTACACAAAATTGTATTTTATGTAGCCAAGTATAAGTGACTTCCAAATGCGTTTCATTTATGTCCAAGTTTAGACCATAGCCAATTTGCAGAATGCCTGACACTAAATTTACTTGATTAAATTTCCCAGTCTCACTGTTTTCCAATGATGATTTCTAACCTAGTCCTTTATTCATGTAGCTCAAAAAGCAGTGATGACAGTGTTTGGGGGGCAGGGGACAGGGTATGAGTGGTTGTTTTTTTTTTTTTTTTTTTTCTAAAGAGCAGAGCATCATTTCAAGATTTATTTTTTAAAAAAAGACATACAAAGTCAGGAGATAAATTCAAGTCCCTAATTAGACTACTTTTAACAGGGCAAGTGGACAGGGCTTGCCATTTTGTTTTCCATATTTGTTAAAAGCCAGCTCTGGGTGATGGCAGGATGATTTATTATCAACAAGTCTAGAAGTGAAATATTTTGAATCCACGATGTATCTGGTTTCCCTCCTTTTCCAATACCATGAAAAACTTATTGCCTTCTGATACGTTGAGGTGTTGATTGCAAACGTTTTTGAGTATGCTATACTCTTTGAAGACATAGTTCCTTCACTTACTGCACTCACGGTCTATTGGCAGAAATAGGTACACTAATAATTTAAGATCATAATCAAAAGAAGAACTAACTGCTAAGTGTGACCTGATTTGAAACTCTCCAACCTCTAGATTCTAATTCAAAAACATTGTGTTCTGGGTAGAGTTTCTCCTAAGCATTTTTCTCCACAAGGTAACAAAGTATACATCAGGGGTCAATAGTGAAATAGCCATGCTTAAAGCCCTGGTAATGAATATTGCAAAAGAACAGAAAGGAAACTAGCACATATTTTAGAAGAAAGGTCTAGGAGCCAAGGAATCTGGCCTTTCAGGAAATAGAAAATTCCTCTTTTAAAATGTGGGCTAAATTTAACTGAGTTCAACCAGGGTTACCCATGGATTTGACAATGATAAATAAATAGGCCATGATCACAGTCTTCATTCAGAGTGGCTTCTCAGCATATCCAGAGATAAGCCACAGTAGGAGCCAGAAACTGACCCACTATCGAATGGGAGACAGAATTGCTAGGGCCCCTGCAAAAAAGACCAAAAAGCCATGTGAGATCTACAAAGTTCGTGGCAGTGGATGGAGGGGCTTTCTTAAGTTACAACTACTATCACAACTAGGGTATTCAAAAGACAATGCCATCACTGTAACTATATAAATTGTTAGCAAGTTACTCAAATGCTTGAAAGATGAGGAGGAAAGGAAAGAGAGATATAGCAAAACAATCTCCCCACTTCAACTTAAGAAAACGCTCTCCTTAGTGGGCACTTTTTTCTAAGAACCAACCCCCAGTCAGCTCTTAGAATCCCATTCCTATCCTTATAAACCACTGTTAAATAGTTATTCGCTATACATGAAATAATATTCACGGACAGGCTAGTAATTCTCGAAATGATGTCACCAAATCCTCAGACTGAACCAGACCTCTAACACAGCCTCCTCGTTCAACAGACAGAACAAGAACCACTTGGAATGCCAACAGCTGTGACCAAAATGAAAATCATCTCTTCTAAAATTAGCGAGCGTCTATTATAGTACCCTTAGGCTCTTTCAGGGGTCCCGGCTGTTCTTCAACACTTCCCCCAGACAGTTCGTATACTGATGGTTATGCAGACTTTGTCCCTGCAGTAAGTCTGATCTGACTGATTGGCTCACAGCACTGCTCAGGAATATGAAAACAATACTGTTGACAGCGGTCGCTACATGCCAAGATTTGAAAAGCTTACTGTGTGACCAACAACCCCTTCTACTCTGTGAACTAACTGCTTAGAAAAACAGGGGGTGGTGAAATCAGGACTGAAAAAGTTGAAAAAAAATAAAGATCAATTACTGACTTCCCACCTCACACAGAACATTATATATGATGCACCAAAGTGAGGTTAAAAATGGGTCCCATAAATTGTGGGGTCAATTAATCTTTAAACCTACAAAAGAACCTTAGAACATGTCCAAAGCAACATTCTAGAGGATGCCTCTACAATTGCTATTTTACATTCTCAAGGAGGGTTCTCAACCAGGATGGATTTTGCCCCCCAGGGGGTATTTGGCAAAATATCTGGAAACACTTACGGTTGTCATAGTTGAGGAGAGTGGAATTTACTGGCATCTAGTGAGTAGAGGCCAGAGATGCTGCTAAACACCCTACAATGCACAGGACAGCCCCTCACAAAAAAATTTATCTGACCCAAAACATCCACACCTGTGGAGTTGAGCAACCCTGTTCTAGAGCCGTAACTGCCCAACAGAAGTTTAATCTGAGCCACGCACAGAATTTTAAATTTTCTAACAGCTACGTTAAGACAAAGGGAAAACAAGCGAGAGATTGACTCAATAATATATTTTATTTAACCCAATATATGCAAAATAATGTCATTTTCAATCTGGAATTGATATTTTAAAAATTAAGATATTTCCCCTTTTTGGTACGGTCTTTGAAATCCACTGTGTATTTTACACTTGTAGCGTATCTCAATTTGGATTAGCCACATTTTGAGTCCTATGCGGTCACCTGTGGCTACCATATTGGAAATTGTAGTTTCCAGAGAATTAAAAATATATATTTCACTTTGGTGGTATGGAAACAGCAGGTTCTCTCCAATTTACAAGGTATGAGAAAAGTGATCTCCCAACCTTATGCTAAGATTTTCCTCGCTCTAAACAAGTGCCATGGCGGGCACACCATTGTGGACACCCCTAGGAGGAGCAAGTAGATTTTAAAAATATAATCATCCTGCCACATGCTGATGAATGTTGGTTCATTAATATTATGGTAAATGAAACTGGATAGGACATGGCCAAAGAGCAATTTTGAATGCTTACAAACGTAGAACACATGGGTCTACTCACCCATTATATTTGAAATCCTCAGAATGTATTAAAACTAGTTATCCAACAGAAATACTATAAATTTTAAAGTCTCTTTTCCTTCCACCCAAAATTTAAAACAACTTTTGAATAGCCAATAAAAAAGTTCCATTGAGTGCCAGATCAATCAGTCAGCAACATTTATTTAGCTAGCACTGTACAAAGACCATTATATTATGCAATAAAATGGGATTAAAAAGAGCTCCTCTGAGTTGCTTACAATCTGCTTGGGAATAAATAAATGATAACATATGAAAACGATTTTAGGATATTTACAAAGCAACATTTTACTGAGTGCCTCTATAAACACTACTTTAGACTCTGGGGCATCTTAAAATAATATGGTTCCCTTTGTTGATGTAGAAATAGCTGAATATCATAGAAATCTATTAAAATTCATTGCCCACAAATCAGCCAGCTAAACCAATTACAAACAATTGAGTGCAGGTTTATTCAGAGCACATAAGGGTAGTTAGTTAAGTAGTGTACTCTTAAAATAATTCCTCATGTGCTATCTCTACAGAAAAGGGAGATTTCATGGCTGGATTTAATAAAAATATCTATGCGACCACAAAAATGTCACAAAACAGAAAAACAACATTCTTTTTCACCTCTATTCTCAAATTACAAACAGATTCAGATGTGCATCGAGCAACGGTACCTTTGTGAGTCAGTGGGTAGAAACAAAACCTTCCCAAGGGTTGGGGGACTCAAACCACAGGCTAAAGTCTGTGTCTTCTTTTGTCTTGACTTTAATGCCAAATATATCCCGAAAATGGAAAAACACTGTCATTTGTACCTATTTATCTGGTATTTTCGTAGGCAAGACAAGAGTCTGCAGTAGTTCTTAGAACTTCTGACTGAGTTCAAAAACAGTTGTGAATGTGGACAAAACAGAAACACACGCTGATTCCCTTTGTGTAAAAATTATCTCAAGCATCGGGCTAGGCAGAGATAGCCAGAGATATTAGATTTCTGCCAAACGTACCTACAATGAGTTCCACTTAATTGCATTTTAATTCAATGTTTCATATGCTGTTTTCTAAAGGAATAGGTGGTTTGTTGCAACTAATGGAAATCAGAATTATGTAAATGATCAGAATCTGACCCCTCTCCTTAGGGCTTATAAATCTCCTCTACTACTCAGTAACAACAACAACAACAAAACCCAAACCACCTGATTAAATAGTGGGCAAAGAAATCGGGTAGACATTTCTCAAAGAGGATATTCAAGTGACCAATAAGCACATGACAAGATGCTTGACATCACTAATCACTGGGGAAACGCAAACCCAAATCACAATGAGATACCACTTCACACCCCTTAGGATGGCTATTAAACAAATAAATAAATAAATAAATAACAATAACAAGTGTCCGCGAGAATGTGAAGACATTGGACACTTATGCATTGCTCGTGGGAATGTAAAATGGTACCGTTGCTGTGGAAAACAGCATGGTGTTTCCTCAGGAAATTAAACATAGAATTGCTATATAATCCAACAATTCTACTTCTAGGTATAGAACCAAAAGAACTGAAAGCCGACCGGAACAGATATTTGTACACCCATGTTTATAGTAGCATTATTCACAATATCAGAAAGTGGAAGCAATCCAAGTGCCCACTGACAGATGAATGGATAAACAAAATGTGGCACATACGTATAATAGAATATTATTCAGCCTTTAAAAGCAAGGGGATTCTTCAGTATGCTAGAACATGGATAAGCCTTGAAGACATTATGCCCAGTGAAATAAGCCAGACAGAAAATGCCACATATTGCATGATTCCACTTATATGAGGTGCCTAGTGTAGTCATATTCATGGCTGCCAGGGGCTGGGGGAAGGGAAAATGGGGATATTGTTTAATGGTTACAAAGTTCAGTTAGCTGCTATCTCTACCCGAGGTCACAAAGGCATCTCAAACCCAAAGGATGCACAACTGAACCCTCTGTCTCCTCTCCCATACCTGCTTCTCCTCTTCTGTTCCAAATATTAGTATCACAGCTCTCTGCATCCCCCAGTCAAATGTCTGGGATCCAATTTCTCCTCTACTCCACCCTGCGTCTAACTCATCATGAAAAACTGATCCTACCTCCTCACACCTCATAGATCTACCCCACTTCTTCATATTTTCTAATATTACTTCAGTCCCTAACTAGACTCTGTTGTCAGTTTGGTCTTCCTCTATTCGTCCTTCACCATGTCACCAGTGTGACCTTCCTAAATGTAAATATGTACATATGCCTCCCATGTTTGAAAAACTAAAATAAGGATGCCTGCTACTGTCTTTACAATGAGTCCTATTTCAGGAAATAGGGGCATGGATGGAAAGAATGTATAATAGGACCAAACTACGGGTAATATCAGTCGATCAAGATTACATAACTCTGCTAACATCCATATGAAGCATTTGTGAATTACATCACCTCTGTCATAAACTGGTCTCATGAAAGAGTTCCTCCATATTTTTATACTCCATATTTTCTCACTCTTATTTCTATTCTTAGTTTCAATAATTTTTCCATTTTCCAATTATGTGTACTATATATATATATTTTAAGGAAAAAGTAAGATGGCAACAACATCCATGATATCACTAAGCAGTGAGCGCATCTTGGAAAAGGAGAAAGTTGTATTTCCATAGGATGTGAGTAGATACAAAATTGCCTGTATCTACTTCCTGCTGAAATGTAAGTCTGCTGGTATCCTGGGAAGCTGGACTGTGGGTGTTGGAAATGCAAGGGAATGTGACTAATGTCAAATGTTTTACATTACAATATTCAAAAAGAAAGTATGATGAAATTCACAAATAGGACATTCTTTAAAAGGGATTAAATTATCATTATCCACACTTAATGACTTTGATTTAGAAAACTCCATTGAGGCAACTGAAAAACTAGTATAAACAATGAATCAAGACCCATAGCTTTCTTGGTAACACACACACACATTTATAAAGTATGAAAAGACTCCTATTCTCAAGAACAACAAAAAACAAAGTACTTACAAATCATCTTTTTAAAAATATATGGGAATTAAGTGAGAGATATGTCATGGTTTTAGATAAGAATATTGAATTTATAAAGTTAAAGCATCAGTGCAATTATAGTCAACATTCTGACAGGATTTCCATGGTAATTTGATGAAATGTTTCTAAAATTTACAGAACAAATTAAATACATTTTGAACAAATACAAAAATTTCTTACTCTCCCCAGTTTATTCTTTAAAAAATTTTTTTATTGGAATATAGGTGACACACAGTGTTACATTAGTTTCAGGTGTACAGCATAGTGAAACAATATCTCTATATGTTATGTTATGCTCACCACGAACGTCATTACCATCTGTCACCATCCAACACTATTACAATATCATTGACTAATTTCCCTATGCTGTACCTTTTATTCCCATGACTTATTCATTCCATACCTAGAAGCCTATATCTCCCTCTCCCCTTCCCCCATTTTGCCCATCATCCCCCTTCCCTTTGCCAACCATCAGTTTGTTCTCTGTATTTATAGGTCCAATTCTGGTTTTTGTTTGTTTATTCATTTATTTCATTTTTTATATTCCACATATGAGTGAAAACATACGGTATTTTTCTTTCCAGTCTGACTTATCTCATGTAGCATTATACCCCCTAGGTCCATCCATGTTGTCACAAAGGGCAATATCCCATCCTTTCTTTTATATGGCTGTATAATATTCCATTTTATATATATATTTCATTTGCAATAACATATATTATTCCATTGCACGTATGTGTGTATATATCTATACTACATCTTTATCCATTCACCTATCAATGGGCACTTAGGCTGCTTCCATACCTTGACTATTGTAAATAATGCTGCAGTAAACATAGGGGTGCATATATCTTTTCCAATTAGTATTTTCATTTTGGGGGGTCAATACCTAATAGTAGAATTACTGGATCATATGGTATTTCTATTTTCAATTTTTTGAGGAACCTCCATACTGTTTTCCACAGTGGCTGCACCAATTTACTCTTCAGTTTATTCTTTCAGAAAGTGCCAGGCAGGATTTTAGTCCTTTGCCTAATGTATATCTCTGGCATTATCACACTTCATACCAGCTCTTCATTCCCATGCCTTTTATCCTGTTGAGGTGCTTGAAGGTCAGGAACAGGATCATTCATCGTTTCCACCATGCAGCATGAAACATGGCTCAGAGGGAACTCTCAATAAATATTTCTTGAATAAATAATTTCTAAACTGGTTAAACAACTGTGCCCACAGAGTGATGATTAACAGACCCATATCAGCCTAGAGGGCAGGCACCAGTGCCATGCTATATGATTTGCTTATTGCACTTTCATCACCATCACAAAGGATTACATTTGTACAGGGTACACTTGCTATTTTGTGAATGTTGACAGTCTGGGAGGAATAAATAATAAGCTGGCAGAAATGAGAATGCTCCCAAATGCTGATGGGAAATAGGCCCAATTTAGAAAGATGAAATTCAGTAAGGGCAAGAATAAAATAGCATACACACCTCTATTAATGAAAGTTGGAGAACATGAGATGGGAACAGAATTTTGAGAACATACTTAGGATCTTAGAAGTCACACAATGAGGTGGTCTCCAAACTCTGGAACAAGGTGACTTTATGTGGTCTAAACAATCCTAGACTTACCTTGTAAAGCAATGGGAGGGATGCCTGGGTGGCTCAGTCAGTTAAGCATCTGCTTTGGCTCAGGTCATGATCCCAGGGTCCTGGGATCGGGCTCCTTGCTCAACGGGGAGCCTGCTTCTCCCTCTCCCAGTTTCTCCCTTTGCCTGCTTCTCCCTCTGCCTGCCGCTCCCCCTGCTTGTGCTTTCTCACTCTCTCTCTGACAAATAAATAAAATAAAAATCTTAAAAAAAAGAAAAGAAAAGAAAAGAAAAAGAAAACGAAAAGCAATGGGAGATGGAGTTTCCAAATTTAATAACAATATTCAGGTTTTTATGAGTTATATTTTGTTTGGATTAAAATCTCCTAATATTTGGCTTCCATTTTAGACTTTCATGAAATCAGTTCAACTGTGTCCTCTTTTTTTAAGCAGAAACATAACTTTGTATCACTAAACAGTAGGTTCTATGAGTCTTGGGGAAATTAAACTTTGCCCTGAAGCTTCATAGCATGTAAGGATTTGACTAGATTCAAAGTGAGACAAGAACTTGGCCCTCCTCCTTTCCCATAACCATTAGAATAGCATAGTTATGGCTAAATGTAGATAAGCAGTCAAGGCACTTGTTCTGCTTGTACACTTCAGTGTTTTCTGGAAGTTTCTCGAATACTGAGATATACCATATAGGAGTTGCTCCATCACATAAATTTTCCTTGAAGACCCTATTTGACCATCAAGATATGGCAGAGCAAGGCATATCTGTTAAAAACAGTATGAGAAACTTCCCCAACAAAGGAATTAGGCGTGCTACCCATGCCATATCTTAAAACATCTCTGCTTTTCTTCATCTGCCCATCTCTCTCTCTCTCTCTCTTCCAATTATCGACAATTTTGCCTCTAACAATGCAGCATAATGGAGGTCTGTAGACAACAACTTTAACTTACCGTAAACAAGTTAAACTTTAGATTCATCTTCATGTTAGACAGATGTGAAATTTGCCCTTTTTAAAAGGGAAGTTCAAGCAGTGGGTCATTGATAGTTTTTCACTATACCCCATGGCCATTATTTACAAGTGATGATAAGCCAAAAAAAATGTGGGCATCTTCAAACATGTAGATACAAGTCTTCAAGCCTCATACAACAACACTATTTCCTATAAAGGTTTCCACATACAAACAAATTCCCCTGCATGCCATGGGGAATGCTACAAAGCAAGGCAACCTATAATTACACTTCCAATAAATGCAAGTGCAGAAAATAGTTTCAAAATGGTTGCCACAGATTTCAGCAATATCTTTTGGTTTACCAGATGCATAACTGACTAGCTCAAATTGACTTAAAAAATCAAAATCAATGCTAAATGCCTGGTACATTTGTAGAAGAAAATGCCAACAGTATCATGTGCTACAAATAAGTAAGACTATGATAGAAAGTGAAGCCCAAGAGATCAAAATTTTCCACCTCTACTTCCTCCCTTAATAAATTATTATAATTTCAGACTGTATTAATGTAACCCAAATATCAGCTGGAATCTACTTCCTCCTTGATTCAAACATCCCCTGGGCTGTAGAAGACCAAAGTCCTTTCCAAAAGTTCTACACATTTGGGGGGATGAAGGAAGGTGTTGCTGGTATGTGTGCAAGGCTGCTTTGCCTCTGAATGCCTGCTTCTACCTAATTTGTTCTTGTTATGGTTCTTCTTGTTTGTGCTCACCCTATTCTACCCTACATGGAAGGAGGTCTTTCCTGTTATTTTCAATCCAAAAACAAAAGGAAGTCCACAAAGCATGAATCCTTATGGCAGATTTTACTAAAGGCTGAGGAGTTGGGATAGTTTACAACTGCAGAAATAGAAACAATCTCATCAAATATTAAACCTTCTTGCTCTTACAAATCCTTCAATCACCCCAATACCCGGGAATTTCCACTCACCACCTTTATCCTCTGTGGCTCTCCAGAGTCACAACTCCTTCCCTGGCTACTCTCTACCCGCCCCCCCCACCCCCCCCACCCCCGCCTTTCCTCTATCTTCCCAACCCCAGCTCGGCTCTCTGCATGCTCAACCTTCAAAAAATTCATACTAAGACCACCTGAAAATATTCAGACCCAATATGGTCCTCAGCAGAACAAAACAAATCTTCAAGGGACAAGGTCCATTTTCCTTTGAAGGCAACTGTGGTTGGTCTTGCCATTTCCCCCGTTTGTATTATAACCACATTTGTTTGTTGACATAATTTGGCACAGGATTTGAAAATCTGGAGAAACAAGTGGTTTCCATCTTTGCCTATCATAACATTTTTAGAATATAAAATTCAAATTAACGCAGGTATTCAAAGTAATTCTAATGAGCCAGGTCTCTCATTTGCGGGGGTAGGCATATGAAAATTTATTACTGTCACATCTTCACCATCAAAACTTAATGATGTTGGTCTTTCCTTCTTGTCTTTATGTAAGGTCAAAAGAGACACATCGGCTACTTTAACAACCTTAAAGGGAACTCCAAGAATGTCACTGACAGCATGACCTTTTTGCCCAAATCCAGCAACCAGAACTTAATCATTTTCCTCAATAAAATTCAAACAACCATCATTGGGTACAAAGGCTGTGATTTTTTTCTTTCACCATTTTTGATCAGCTAGACCCTGATATACTTCCTGAGGGCAGAATTTGGCTGTTGGGCTTCAAGCCCTTCTTTTCCCAGCACAATTCCCTTTGCAAAGGAAGTGCCTCCAAAAGGGTTGGCCTTCAGGGCTGTGCCCAAATGGGCTCTCTTGTACTGTTTATCAGGCCACGTCTGATCTCACTGGTGGCTATGGAGCTTCCTGGCACTATGACACTTGCCCATGTTGCCAGCACCATGGGTGTAAGCAAAAGAGACGCCAGGTCTCTCGTTTTGTGTCCATGTTTGTTCAGTCTTGAGCTTCTCCACACAGAAAGCCACACTGGCTCAGGATCTTGAAGCACGTTCTCTAATACAACTATCTCCAACTGCCACAGAGCCTCTAAGCAAGATGAGAGTGGACTTAACATGAGTGAGTCATGACAGTTAAGAAAATAACATTTTCTTCCAACTTCTAACTGACTTTTGTTAGTACATAAATGTTCCCCTAATTACTTTCTCTTCCAGATTGTTTCTCAGCTTCCTATAGATTATGTAGCAACAATTTGTTTCCAAATCTTGTGCCTTCATACTGTTTTTTTATAGTTTGTAGTCCTGTAATAAATGATGGTTAAATAGATAGGGGCAGAACCTTTCATTCTCAAACACCACTATCTGGAATCTTACAGATCCTAGTATTCAATTCTCAAATATGAAGTAAGTCTAAATGATTCCACACTTTCACACACAAGGTATTTGGTGGACTTACTAATCTAATAATATCAGTTTGGGCTGAGTACACTTTGAAAAAAAAAAAGGAAGGAAGGAAGAAATATTTTTGCTAAAGAGTAAAAGAGTTCCCAGGATTACCTTTTTTCTTCATCTAGCCAAAGCCATATTTCTGGCTCTTACTCACCTTGTTATTCAATTCATGGTGTAGAGATGCCCCGGAGGCAGAGATGATTGTTGAAGACTTATTCTATGCAACCCTATGACTCATTGATTCTATGAATCCACAGTTTGTAATTATAACATAATGGAAGATATTATTTTATAAAAGGAGAAGCTATGACTTGTCCAAAAAAGGAATACAGATTATAGTAAATATAAGAGGAATTAAAACACAAGTTTGCAAACACTTTCCTTTTGTATGAACAGGATTTGAAGGAATCATTTTAGATGGGAAAAAGAGAGACCTAAAGTTTAATTTCTTTTTTTTTTTTTTTAAAGATTTTATTTATTTATTTGACAGAGAGAGACACAGAGAGAGAGAGAACGCAAGCAGGGGGAGTGGGAGAGGGAGAAGCAGGCTCCCGGCAGAGCAGAGAGCCCGATGCGGGGCTCGATCCCAGGACCCTGGGATCATGACCTGAGCCGAAGGCAGACACTTAATGACTGAGCCACCCAGGCGCCCCTAAAGTTTAATTTCTATTTAAGACAATTGGTTTATCCTTCATGAAAAAATTATCCTAAACTATGTGGGTTTTGCTCTTAGGAAATTAAGCTTTTGTATAGAAGGGTTTAAATATTTTAATATTAATTAAAATGTATTTTTACTTATTTGCTTCAGTTACTTAAGAAACGCTTATATTTTAAATTTCCTTTTATGATCGATATATTCACTTAATTAACAAAAAATTGTATTATTACTATAACATAAACACGCACATTTAAAAAAAAAAAGCAAGCGATTTGCCAATATGATGAGTAGCTACATTTAAAATGCAGATCCTTTATGAACCAACTGACTTACAGTAATTGTGCTGTATTTTTCCATTACAGACAAGAGCATTTTGGACTATCTTATGAATTCAGAGTCCAGGGAATTCCAATGAGATAATGTCATTGACCTTGAGTACAAATAATCAGTGGTGAATATTGTAATATGATAATGTGAAAGTTGCAAGGAGCTCATTCTCAGACTGTACCAGAAAACCTGCTAAATCAACAATAAGATGAGACACAGTGTGAACTAAGAGAGCAGAACTTTAAGGCATGTTACTTAAAATAGAAAGGCTTCTAAACAACTGAGAGATTAAGTGTGAGCCCTCACGATTAGCTGCTTTAAATTAGTTCAGCATGTGAGCATCTATCATGTTATCTATCAGCCCCACATCACTTAAATGGCCAAAGGTAAATGCCGGCTTTCAGCTCAGTGGTTCTTACTTGGTTGTTCCTTCTGTCCATTGTATCATTTAAATCAACTAGCGTCCCCGCCCCATTCAGAAAGCAGGCAGCTTCATCAGAAATGCCCCCGTTTCTGCGAGCAGCACATTCCTCTGTGAATATAAGACAAACACTGACTCTTTAAAGGGACAACACCATAGGAGAAAAGGATTATGTGACCCACGCTATGTAGGTGTACACCCACAGGCTGCCAAAACCCTCCTTGATATTTGTCAGAAATGCAGCTGTAATTAGGGAGAGCAGAAGAAAATCAACCTCAGTTTGCTAACTGACCTGAGGCATCTAATTTATATACATGTTCATTTTGTTAAAACATGCAAGCAAAGAGCTATTGGAGGCCATATGCCATTCGTTATGAAAAGCACATTCCTTTAGTCTTTGTAACAAAAGCCATATGGCTTTCCGAAAGTTAATTATATCATAAATATGCTGTAATAGTGGGGAGTGTGGTCTAGCAATTGCTGGAAGAAACTTTGAGACCTGGCGTTGAGTCAGTTTCTCAATGGATTCCATTCAGAACCTTGGGGAAGTGACATGGCCATTGTGCCTCAGTTTCCCAATATTCAAAGTTAAGATAATAATAATACGGAACCTGCATGAGAGAAGAAAACAGAAAGGTGTTCCTACTTAAAAGCAAAATAATGTTTCAAACTATAATTCAGGCCCATAAAACACTAAAACAGTAAATGATTTTTTGAAATACTGACTAGTTCATCAAGATGGTCTCTTCCTCCTTCTAATGCATCTTTCCCACCATTGCCAGAGTAATCTTTCTGGAACACAAATCAGATTGTTTAACTCCATTGTTAAATGTTACTTATAAAATATCACTTGAACTCTATAAATGGCCCTTTATAGTCTGCCCCCGCCTGTTGTCCAGACTCATCTGCCAGCAATCTCTCCCTGTCCTGACACACGGGCATAAACATCATGTCCCAGGACAGATAATTCTTGTTCCCATCTTTGTGTAATTCAAGGTCTGCTCCCTTGGCCTACTCCCTTGGAGGATGCCCTACCTCCTCTTCTCCACTTAGCTCCTATGCATGTGTCAAGACCCAGACCATCGTCTTCCCCACAGTGAGGCCTTTGACTTCCTCAGGCCATTGGTAGTTCGCTGCTGTGAGCTACCATAGCACCCGCTGCAAACCTTCTTAAGCCCTTATTACATTGTGCAGTCATTATTTGTAAACATATCCCCTTCTCCTCGCACAGAATTGGGCTCCTCAAGTGGAGAGTCTCAGGCCTGGCAAGTAGCAGGTTGCTACTCAATAAATACTAGTTTATCAACCACTTTTTAAAAACAGAGGCAACTGGCTATTTGATGCCAGTTTCTAACTAGTTTCCATATTCATTTCAACCTCCCAACTTCCCCTCCATCTGTAACATTTTCTAATAGTCAGAAAATGACCCCAAGGGACTCATAATGTTCTTAACTACCAAAGACAGACTCGTCCACTGTGCTATCCTTTTGATGCAAGAAAATGAAATGATTTTAGAAGGTTTTTAAGCCAAGATTAAAGCCAAGAGTTTTCCGGTTAAACTTCAGCTAACCAAAAAATTAAATGAAACACAAGTCCTCATTCCTGAAGCATTTAATTAATCATGGTTTTGCGGAAACTTAATCCAGCACAGAGGCCAAACTGAAACAAGAGAGCCAAACAAGTCCAACAGATAATTACTCCATCTGACATAACCAAATGGGGTATAGTTGTGCATGGCATAATAGTGATGACTGTAAATTGTCTAACATGAAATTCTCATCTCAGTGAGGCAGAGCATTGCTCTAATGGCCTAATTTGATTTTTTTTAAATGTTATTTCATTATGCTTCTGGTTTACACTTTAAGGAGACAGGAAAACCTCTCACTAATTCCATAGGATTTGGATTTTCTAAAAAGGAAGGTGTCCAAAGAATCCTCATTCTAAATCATCTCCACATGTGCTAAGAGTAGCAAAAAAAAAGAAAGAAAGAAAGAAAAAAAGAGAGAGAGAAAGAGAGAGAGAAAGAAAGAAAGAAAGAAAGAAAGAAAGAAAGAAAGAACATTTATGTCTGCGAGACGTATACGTAACTTGGAATAGAACCAGAAGAATGTCTGAAAGTCAAAGAGGAGAGAGGGCAAAGAGTCTGACTTACAAATTTGTTGGGAGCTATTTTATAGGAAACAAGTTTTAGGATCTGATTTAAGGGCAAGGCAACAGGGAAATAATAATAATAATAAAGGCAAGAGGGAATCATTGATATAGTTGAGCTCCAAACTTTAATTTCCTCAAAATAGTTTCCAGATGGTTAAGAATGCCTTTCTGTGTACAGTATTTTCAGGAGCTAAATAAAAAGTTATCCATTTGCCTATATGGTAATTTTTCAGCAAGATGCCACATTCATTTTAAATTGTCGTTGCTGATACCAAACCTTTGATGTTTGAGACACCTGCCTGGGAGTCAGCAGCATACTCTATCAGAATGTCAGGAACCGTCACGAGGACCTGGGCCCTGGGCCCTGGGAGACAGGGCTGTGCGTCATGGGTATGTAGCAACTCTGGGCTTTGATGTTTACTTTCCCTCCAGAAGGAGAGTACTACCAAATGTCTCAAGAGTTTCTCCTTTCTCCCTTCTGCATCTATAGGATGCCAGTCCTGGAACGATGACAGGGGAGAAGCAAGGAAAAGATTAAGGAGGGAAAGAAGGTGGCATTTCTTGATTCTCCTTTTCATCTTAGTGACGACAGACCCAGACTGGGACTCAGGAGACTGGAAGGTCATCCTCAAACCCACCTCTTTGCTAAATTACTGAATTTCTCTGTACTTCACTTTCTCTGTCAGCCTTCTATTTTCTTAATAGAAATATGAACAGTATGAAGAACCCTATTAACTACATGTGGATTTCTTAAAAGTCTATTATATAAACACAATGACTTTCAAAGTATCATTTTTTAATTATGAGGCCATGCATACATTCATTCATTCGACAACTACTTTTGAATGCCTGCTATATATCAGATGCTGGTAGCTGAAATTTAATGGTAAGCAAAACTCGGTACCTATCCCTGTGGAGTTTAAAGTCCAAGGACTGACCAAATAATCACACACAGAGAGTTACAAACTGGTGTGTATATAATAATTACAACCCACACTTACTATGATCCAAAAAATACTGTATTTCAACTATTGGATATTCCTGTTTGTTCTCCAATTTATCAGTTAGCTTTAAGCATCAAGCAAGTCTTGAAAACTACTTTCCCAATATAGCATATTACTTACCAATTCAGGCTTTTAGATAGTGATTAGTATTGAGCTTTTCAGGTGGAATTGGGCCTCCATTTAGTAAAACAGAAGAAATATTGGTATAAACTTAAAACCATAAGATAGGAAGTCAAGACCTAAAGGAACTTCCAGCATATTTACAGAAAAGCCATCTTTCAGTCTTTATAATAAAAAGATCCTACCTCGGTGGTGATCATAGCAGCTGACACATCATATGTGCCAAGGTACCATTCTAAGCACTTTATAAATACTAACTCATTAATTATTGTAATAATCCTCTGAAGTAGGTATGAGTAGTGGTGGTGGTATTATCCCCATTTTACAGATAAGAAAACTGAGGCACAGAGGGATGAAATAACTGACTTGCTGTCACACAGCCAGTCAGTAGAGTCAAGATTCAAGCCCAGTCTGTGCTCTTAACCACCATGGCGTACGCCTCTTGTTCATATAGTTGGTCTGCTGAATCATGCTGAAAATGACATTCTTTTGCTTCAATAATCTAGACAGCATGTTCAAGACCTATCTCTGTCCCCTCATTGTTCTGCTAGTGACTTTATCCTTCTCACACAAAGGATAAATTCCACTTGGTAACTCCTTGTGGGAGTTACATTTAAAACAAAGAAAAACAAAACTTCCAATTCTTTTCTATCAGGAATTTGATCTATTAAGATTAAAAAAAAAAAAAAGGAGAGGGATTTCCTAATGACGTTTTTAAAAACAAGAGGCTCAGTTGCTCATGTTCTAGCAAAATGTCTTCTCCCATTGTTCTTGCACAGTAAGCTGTTCCTAGGTTTGATAGAAGTTCTACCCCAAAGGAAATGATTCTACCACAATGTGATGCAATACAATGTGAAATGGTGCCATTTAGTCTGAACTTGAGACTCTAAATTAAGGTGAGAAAGCCAGACCGCATTCTAGCTCCACATCATTTTGAGGCTAGAAATGCATCCACAGAAGGTATGTTGACAACTACCACATTTTCATCTCAAATCCTGCTGCTTTCCAGGCTTCACTCATGCCAGAAGATTTCAAGAGCAAAAGAAAAAAAAAAAAAGGAGCAAAGCAAAGGAGACATGCTCTGACAAGTTGGTGTGGAATGCCTTTTGACTTTTTCTTACGGTGAAAGATTCTTTGGGGGATGAAGATTAAGCAATCATCAGAAATGAGCCTCCTCATATGACTAGAGAATTAGCACAGAGTCTATTTTTTTAACTTAAAACATCAGAAGCCCAGATTGAAATGAAGAATGACTACAAACAACTAACCATCGTTAAGCCTGATACAGCTTACAAGACAAAACAAGAATCTTTTGGGCAACTGCCATCAAGATGTGCTGGGGAACAGGAGTTTTACTACTGCACAGAAAATTGAGAACATGAAAAACTGTGTATAGTTGTTTAGATATATATACATCTAAAACAAAACACTAGAATTTATAAAAGCACTTTTCTTCTCAGCAGGGTCCATGAAATACACGGAGTGCTGTGATTAATCCTTATTTTGTAACTGGGGCTCTAAAATGACAAGTTAATACTTTAAGAAAAAGAATATACCAGAATATGTGGGTACACCATCATTCCTGAACAGAACTCCAACTTGAATCTCCTAAACTTGCCACGAAAATGTTAGCTTTAAGCAGGTGCACCTTTCTCAGGAATGGGAGGGGTCTTGCTAAGTAATTGGTGATTGGTCATCAGGAAGCAAAATATAAATGAGGAGGATAAGTGGGGATGCCCCCCCACACTCTGCTCCTCCACCCCAGTATCACGTTAAAAACAAGTGCCTTCACTTAGGTCAGAGTGGCAGACTACCTTCTACTCCCTTCCCCCGACTCTTCAGTCCCATAAATAAATTAGAGTGCTCTGAGCAAGATACACCCTGCAAGGGACACAACCCTTTCAGACAAAAACTCAGCTTTGTCTGCTTGCCCAAGGTGGCCTAGATTTTCGACCTAAGATATTGAGGTGGGAACAACATGAAGAACTGGTTAAACTAACTTTCTCAGCTAGAAGGGCATAGGAATGAGGTAGGAAATATAGGGATCTCCCAGAGCTGCTTTTCCTGTTTGAGCGACTTATAACTCAGCTTGGGAGTCTTAGTACATAGAAACCTAGTGACCAGGTTTCAGTTTGAAGAACACAATGATTTAGAAAGAAATGCAGTCAGCCATAGCACTGTATGATTCAGAGTCCATTGAGGCAGACCTCTGTCTATCAACAAAAGACCTAGGAAGTGTTAGGCCAAACAAATCAAAGTTCCATCTTTAGAGGAACTTCACAATTGTCTCGGAACTGCCCAAGAAACAGCCAGGAAAATTTTCAAAGCAACAAACCAGAAAAGCAAGCTCATATGGCTCAAGCTGGGTAGTAAATCACAGCCAGTGTTTATCAAATGTCAGACACTTTACATACATTGTATCCCCCATTTGACAGATGAACAAACTGAGGCTCATAGGGTTTATTTGCCTTGCCCAAAGTTACATATAGGTTGGCTGCATATCCTAATCTGTCTCTACCATCACTCACTGCCCATAGATAGAATGCCACACTACCACTGTAATGCAGCAACTTGGAAAAATAGTTATAAAACAATGTTGAATGAGGGCACCTCGGTGGCTCAGTCAGTTAAGCGTCTGCCTTCAGCTCAGGTCATGATCTCAGGGTCCTGGGATGGAGTCCCACATGGGGCTCCCTGCTCCGCGGGGAGTCTGCTTCTCCCTCTGCCCCCCACGCCCATTTGTGCTTTCACTCTCTCTCTCTGTCAAAAATAAATAAAATTTTTAAAATTAAAAAAAATAATAATATTGAATGAAAAAATCCTACAGGCTATCATCAAATCATGTAAAAGTTTACATGCAGGTAAGAAAGTATTGGAAAGAAATCTGAAGCACATTTAAAAGTCGTGTTAGGGTAATAGGGTTAAAAATTTCTCTTTGCATTGCTGCAAATAGGTAAATACTTGTCAAATGTTCAAATGATTATGCACTGAGGAGGGTGTTCAGACCCAGGTGAGACCAATCACCAGGGAAGACCGCCTGGAGAAGGGGAGCTTTCATTACCATCTTGGGGCTCACGTTGGCCAAGAGGAGAAAGAAGTTGCCAGAGCAGTGATGAGACGCTTAATTTGGCAAATTCAAAGGCACTAAAGTAAAACAAGGCTGCTGTGGCATGGAAGACAGTTGTTAGGAAGGATGAGATGTCTAAATTTTATAATCTGGAAAATAAGGAATAACACCACAAAAGCATATGAGGAACTTTATTCTAACCACTGTGTGGAGGATGGTTGAGAGGACAGGGACCAGGGCAGGGAAACCACTAGAAAACAGTGGAATGAGAAAAACATTCGATGCAGTGTGAGCTCCCAGTCTTCCCTCAGAGCACAGCATTATCTAAACCACCCCACAAAAGAGCCTCAGATAAATGCACCCGCGCACATGTTCGCCCTCTTCTAAAGGAGGGTTAGGGTCTCTACAATCTCAGGGATCCCGTGAGGCTTTTACCACAGCGAGGTGATCATACACATCAGGATCTACAGGCATATAAATAATACGAACCGAGACTATTTCAGTGCATTGAAGTATTGCTTTTCCTCTGCCCTTGAGAAACCCAGGAGCATTTGGATAAGCCTCACATGAGTGGGTATCCGCAACCCACCCATTACAGAACTAATGTCTTTAAAGTGAAATGCTCTGACTTGCATTTCATTAGTCATTGATAGATAAGCCGAATGTAGAGCTGAGATGTAAATATGTCTAGCTGGGTGGTGGACAAGCTGCTAGAGGTAAGTAAGTGAGTAAATAAATTTATGTTTAAAAATAGCAGCTATTTTAGGACCATACAACATAAGGCCTTTGTGCACTCACTTTTGTGTGACTTCACTCCACGATTGCAGCACATACTTCAGGAAGACTGCTCTCGTTCTAATTACGGAAATGACGGGACTGATCGAATTACTCACAGCATAGCTTGCATTACACCGAAGAAACAGTGGCGACAAAGGGCTTTGATTTGATGATTGAAAATTGCCAGCCATTTCTATAGGCCTTTGGAGAAAAAAAAAGCTCAACTGATGATAAAAACATAAACAAGGGTGGTGGAAGTTTGTTTAACCTTGAATCCCAGGTGGTGGGCATGGTTGCTTTACCCTTAGTTACGGCTGTCGAGTTTAAAGAAAAATAACTCGTAGGAAAAGGAGCTGTTTTAATTCTCTGTGAACTTGGACAGAAATACTGATTTTTTGGGGGGGATGATTCTTTTTATAGCTATTGTTGATGGGTGTCTAATTTGTATCCTATTTGCTAGATTTTAAAACAAATACTTTGCCCAATTATTTTTTTTTTTAAGATTTTATTATTTATTTGACAGAGAGAGACACAGCGAGAGAGGGAACACAAGCAGGGGGAGAGGGAGAGGGAGAAGCAGGGTCCCCGCCGAGCAGGGAGCCCGATGCAGGGCTCTATCCCAGGACCCTGGGATCAGGACCTGAGCCGAAGGCAGACGCTTAACGACTAAGCCACCCAGGCACCCCATACTTTGCCCAATTACAAAGGATCGGGGGAGGGGGCAAGTGTGGCCTGATGTTGATAATCTGATTGGTTCATTCCCTGTGTCCTCGCTCCTAGAAATGCCACCAAAAGATTCAGACTCTTTGCCTATCTCCTCGGATTGGTGGCTTGCTGTGGGTGGTGTGGTTAGTAAAACAACAAGGTGGGGAAACCCCGATCATTCCCGAAGCTGAAACCCTTGGCCCTTTTGCAAGGGGAGAGAATGAGACTTCTCTTAGGCTGCCTGGGGCCAGGGAATAGAAAAATCAGTAGCCACATGGACATAGCCTGCAGTCTTGTCATTGCATGCCCCAGTGATTATTATATGCATAATAATAAGATTTTCTACTCCACAGTTATTTTTACTTCCAGGTAAATTGTGGTTATTAAACAGTCAACGGATTCATTTTCTTGGGCAATGCCCATTAATTCTTGACCCTCTCCACTCCCCATCCTGCCGGATACCCCTCCACACACACAAACGCATGCCAGAAGGTAAGAAAGCAAAAGTACTAATGTGCCCATTTAACAACAGTATACCTTCCGAGATACCAGAGTCTCAATGGTTGAGTCATAAACGACCCTCTCAACTGTGCTGAAGGTCAAGCTCGGAATGACACTGAGATGTCATGGCTCCAGATAGGGTTTTTTTCTTTCTCTGGTTAGCCTAAGTTATGGCAAAGAACGATAAACAAATTTGTGAAATAAATGTCTACCAGCCCATAATTTACTGGGCAACCTGTATGGAATTGCATAAAAATAGCATAATGGTTAACCCTGATTAGTTTGTCTTTTCCTGCATTTCCAAGTCAGGTTTCCTTCCTCTGCCTGCTGACAGGCACTGTATTCTCTTCTGCCCTACCCTCAAAAAGTGTTCACAAGAAGGAGCCAAAAGACAGATTGTCCTTCAGGGCGGAATGGCTAATGAGGCTTTAAGTGGGCCCTTCTTTAGAATAAAGAGCTGCCTGCAGGCCCTGCAGCTGAAAGGACAGGGACCAGGGAAAGGTCTGTTTGGAGCCTTTGAAATGGTGCCTGCCTTACCCCAGGATTCACACACATTCTTGAATTGACGCCCATGCCAAATACAGGAGAACCAACTAGCAGCTCATTGCTTATATTTCATTTACGTACGTTCCACCAATATTTGTTTATTGGTTGCTGTGGCAGCATGTTTGTTTGCTCTGAGTTCAGTATTTAAAGGAGACTGTGGGGGTAATGTCCTTAACCAAGAAATGTGAGCTGTGTCTACCTCTCTGGAGCCCCGGAGGGTTCCTTGCCTGTAGCTTCAGACGCCGGGACCCCTTTTCTGCTGGCATTCCCACTAAAGGTGGAAACACTGACCCGAAGAATCCTGCTCCGTAATCTCTCCTTTATCAACAGCTACTCTGGAGGAGGCAGGAGAGCGGCATGATGTCAGCAGGATGCTGACAGGGAGCATCTTCTTGGCACCTTCTACCCCCCACTCACCAACACCCCCAGATAAGAGCAATGAGGCTTCCATGCAAGCGAAACTCAGCATAGAACTCGCCGGGTTAGATTTATGCGGGAACACACTTACGCCGTGTGATCACCATCTTCTCCCTTCCCCCTCCAAACTTCTGTTCCTGGTCCCTCGGCAAGGAAGTAGCTGTGCAGGCCACAGTGACTGATGGCATGCATTTGGGAGACAGATACTGAGTTCGAATCCCAACTCCATTTACTGCATATGAAGTATCGGGCAAGTTTCCTAATTGCTCTGAACCTCACCTTCTCCATCTGTAGAATGGAGATAATGACCACTTTGCAGAATGATACGAGGATGAAATGGAATAATGCATGCAAAGCAGCATGCCAGCTGCATAATAAGCACTCAATAAATGCTCACTAGTGTTATTAATAGAACAACCATATATGTAGTTGCTCAGTTGAAGCAGGTACCTTAGACGGCATTTCTCCTTTCTTTCTCTGTACTCAACCTGACTTTATGGCCAATTAATTCTACCTCCTAAATACAGTTAAAATCTATTTCCTCCTCCCCGTCCCTGCTGCAATAGCTAAACATCTTTTCTACTATTATAACCTTTTAACTTGTATATCACCCTCTTCTTATTCCAACCATTCTGCACGCTTCCCAACAGTGAGCTTTCCGAAAGAAAGGTGCTCATGCCATTCCCCGTATTCAGGTCCTTCAGGGGCTCCACCCGTTACCTTCAGGACGCAGTCCCAGTTCCTCAGCACAGCATTTGGAGCGAGGACCGCAGCAGTTCGCAGCCCCCTCACCACTCCGGGCATGCTCCTTCCTCACGGAACAATTTGCACTCCTTACAACAGCCTCATGTCCAATTGCCTTTGAACAGACTGTTCCCTGTACATGTTTCTGTCTTCATATGGTGGACTCCACGTATCCTCTAAGATTCAGGGCCCAGAGTTCTTTCCCAACAGTCTTCCTGACTCCTCACTCATGTGTTATACTAGTTTATTTTCTGTTCACCTCTCTGGCTCCTTGTGTCTAGGACTGAGTTTATTGAGGTGAGGAGCTGTTTGTCCGCTGCATCTGTATCCCAAGCGACAAACACAGATGCTGAATCAGTTCACCCAGCAAACATTTAATGAGCACCCTATCTGGGCCGAGCACTGAGCGAGGTGCTAGACACACACTCGCTCTCCATCACTGCATAGTCCCCTGTGGCTCTGTGATCCTTGGTGCCCCAGGGAAGTGTGAGCAGGATTTGACCACCTAAGATCTCTCTCTTCAAAATTCCCATGCAAACCTTAGTGGCTGCCCACTAGTAGATACAAACCCTTACGTATAAATGTTACCTAAATTTATTCTCACAAAAACCCGTAAAATGTTACCTAAGTTTTGCAAATAAGAAAGCTCTGGGAGACTTAATGTCTCGTTCAATGTCAACAAGCTGGTGATTGCCCCCCACCCCCACCCCAGGTATTAGGGGATGCAGACTTGCATAGCAGTTACGAGCTAGCGTTTGGTGTGAGACCAACCTGGGTTCAAATCCCGGCCTTTCTGCGTACGAGCTGTATGGTCTTACAGAAATTACTTCATCCGTTTGAGCCTGAGTTTCCCCCCATTGGAAAGAGGGGGAAATAATACTTATCTATCTACTTCACATGGTTGTGTGAAATCCAAATTAAGAAAGGAATATAAGCTTTTGGTCCCAGAGCCTGGTGAGATCCCAGGGGGGACCCAAAATCATTTCAGAGCCCATATTCTTAATCATTCCATGGTTCTTACTTTCTGAGGAAGTATTGGGACTGAGAGGAGAAAAGCAGATTCAATCTGAAGCTGCACAGGAAACCTGAGGCCTAAACAGAATGTCCTTGTTTCCAGTAATCAAGGACACCAAGAAAATTGCCTGTGTGCCAAGTACATTATAGATATTTCTTTCTTTTTTTTTTTTAAAGATTTTATTTATTTATTTATTTGAGAGAGAGAGCACATGAGATGGGGGAGGGTCAGAGGGAGAAGCAGACTCCCTGCCGAGCAGGGAGCCCAATGTGGGACTTGATCCAGGGACTCCAGGATCATGACCTGAGCCGAAGGCAGTCGCTTAACCAACTGAGCCACCCAGGTGTGCCCCATTATAGGTATTTCTTAGAGAATTCAGATCCTGTCCGCCATCAAATAATGAGGCTTTGTGAAGTGGGGAAGTCCTTTGAAAGGTACAAATAGGCAGGATTGTTTTCATTACTAACGATAATGAGTTGGGGCCCTCTGTAACTCCGGTGAACTTGTCAGGTTATCTAAAAATCATTTCCTTCTTCTATCACTTCTGGGGATAGTATTCACTTGAATATCCACCAAAATTAGTGTGTTGTTAATTCTGTCAGGTAGAGTATTTTGGTCCCATTTTGTAAAAATAACATGACCTACTTATAGGTCTGGTATAATGGAATAAAATTGTTTTCACCGTTTCTCGTGATCTTGAAGCTATAGACAGTGATGATAATATTACATGGTCATTAAGCTCCTACTATGTGCTAAGTACTGGGCATTTTTAAAAAATACATTATTTCACATGATGGAAGAACCCAGTGAGATATCATATGCTGTGAGTGGCAGAGCAGGAAATCAAGCCTATCAGAAGCCAAGTTCTCCTCAGCCATTCTGTACAAAGCACCTGTTTCCCGGACTATCAGGAAACCAATATAAGTAACATACCCCCCTGTCCTAAAGGGACTTACTGTGTAGCTCCAACTTACATCTTGCCTTGGACAAAAGAAGGGATCAATAAATACATAGGTAGACTCCATGGAGTAGTCAGCCTAAATCTAATACAAAACAACGTGCAGAGGAGGGTAAATCATTGCTGACGTGAAGTACAGAGGCAGTAGGAAAGGAGAGGAGAGCTGGAAAATCAGGAAAGGCCCCACGGAAAGATGTTCTCTGAGATCACAAGGACTCCATAAGCTCGTCTTAGCTCTCGACTCCAGCGTCCTTTGCTATTCTCATTAGATTCTATTTATAATTTTGCCTTAAGTCCCAGTACCTGTCGTGACTCTATCTCTCAATCAAAGTAAGAGGATCTGGCTTGCCTCCCTCTCTCCATGTTCACAGGGCTGCTCCCTTTAAAACACCTCTTTTCCCATGATCCGCCTCTCACCCTTGACAGAGTATGACTGCCATGAGTGCACGGGTCCACGGGTTCGTACCTCACTGCGTCTGAGTCACGGAAACATTCCAAACGACGATGGTAAATGACAGCAAGAGCTCCTGGCTTCAGCAGGATCTGTCTGTCTTCCTTCTGAGGATGACGTGATCCCAAGTTAGACTGTGTCTTTTGAGCTGGGATATCATATCATTTTGCAAAACTGCATCTAAAAATCATGTTTTATACGAAGACCAAGTTTTTACTGAACAGTAAAGCCTTTCATTTGGCACATTTGAAAGTGTTCTGTAAAACCCCCCTATTCAGTCTTAGCCTTAAGATCACATTTACTTTTGAGGTGGGTGTAATAAAATTTCACCTTATTGTTAGTTTTGGTGTTGATGGACTATTCAGGTTAATAACCACCTGAAAGTGTTCAGGATGAATATACCAAGAATGACACTTGTGCATAAACCTATATAACTCATCCAAGATTTAAATCATTGCATTCCTTTATGCTAATACGTCTTCCTGGTTTTGCGAGGCTTTGAATTATAGAGCTTAAAAATCACACACTAGCAGCTCAGACACATGCTTGCGGCTTGTGTATATTTGCAGGCTCTAGACACGGCTTTTATGCTGTCCTATTCCCCCTTTCAGGGTAGCCTCGAGCTGTAGAATGTGCCAGAAGCCATTTCTCAATAATGCAAATCTGGCCAGGCCCCTTGCTCAGACAGAACCTCCCCATCCATGACAGAACCGAGTTCAAGCTCCCTAAGGAGGATCGTCTGCCACAGTGTTTCGGCCTGAGTTTCCCCAGCTTCCCCAGCTGCCCCAAGCACCTCGTGATTTCCAGCCTCCTGGAACGGCTCCCCTTAACCCCCTCCACAAGCCCGTGCTCACCTCTGTGCCCTTTGCTCAGACTACCCCTCAGCCTACAGGGGCCGCTCCAGTCTAGAGTCCTCCAGGCAAACCTTTCTACTCATCCTAGAACCAAATGCAGACATCAGTTTTGCGGAGATGGCTATCATCCCTCCCCCCACATCCTTCCTCTGGGGTCCCACCATCCTCTCTGACTGCCCCATTTTATGCCAGTCTGTCCACTGCACTGTCACTACCAGTCGATGTGACCCTTTCCCTCCTATACCTGAACTCCCAGAGAGCGTGATTATTTCTTCCCCAGCCCCAGCGCTTCTCAATCAACAAAGCAGATGTGCAGTAAATATTTGTCAAATAAACAAACGGACAAAGTAGGTGGAATTTTTCTTTCACGTTCTTCTACCCTTCCCCATCTCCAGGGTCCCTTCCTCAGCCTTCCTTCCCTCCCCTGCCCCTGCCCCAACTTCCCTGCCACAGTCAATCCCCTCTCTCGGTCCCTAGCTGGCCATTTCGTTCCAGCCACCGATACCCAGACCTGGTCTCATTAAAGGTTTTGATCAATTCATAAGGCTGATCGTGTCAACCCTGACACGGGGTTCTGAAAATTTGCCTGGTGACAAAATCTTCGGCTAAAGTAATGAATCTCTAATTGCAGGATTTTAGCCCGGTCAGAGGCTCTCTCATCATCCCTGCACCCACACTGTGGCATTTTGTGTAGGAGTTGCCTTTTTGTGATTGTTAGAGATGCCAGAATCTCTGTAAACTCTTGACTGTGTGATCTGGGCCCTAGGAAATCAGCCTGCCTCAAACCGAATGGCCCAGCCATTCTCCTACAACTGCCAAATTATTGAGGCTGCTTGAAAACAGATTTTTCTGTTTTTTTTTTTAAGAAGGGTCCTCCCATGTAAGATATAAGGGAGGCTTTACCTGCTAAAAAAAATTAAATTCAGCAGATCTTATTTAAACATACCAATCCATTTCATCTTTTTATTTGGTGAACTATTTAACACGTAGTTATTTCCTAATGGGGGATGGGCATATAGAATCATCAAAACCCTAGTGAGAACTGAGCAGAGGAAAAACTCTTTCCCAATTGTCTCTGAGCAGATCTAACAAGTTAAAGGGTAAACAGTAAGCAAGATGAGCTCAGAAGAATACCAGAGTTCAATAAACATCCAGCTCGGTTTCTTAGGAATTCTGCAAGCTCCCTCTGTTTTGTGAGAGACCTTCTTCGGAGGATAAAGGATGGATTGGTGGGTCCTACCAACTGCACATCAAAAGAGGGCATAATCTATATGGAAGTGACCCACTCTCCCCAATTTCTGTATATTGGGATGCCCACGCTATAAACAGATAAACAGGATTCTGCCTGCCACACCATCCCCTTTGCAGAATGGCCCCTGGGGCCGAGGCTGTACTACCAAAGCAAGGAAGCCAATTACAAACCATCTGGCAGCAGAGAAAGAGCCCGAACTCACCTCCTCCCACAGACTGAGTCTACAGCTACATATGGAACAGTTTCCTCTTAAAAAACCCTAAAGACTGGCTGAGTGATGACTATGCATTAGGTAAATGAGAAGAAAACTGGGTGGGAGAGGCTGTGACAAACTCTACCATCACCTCCATCCCCGGCACTGCGACCCACCACTGGGAGGGAACTCAAAACCTGGAGCCTCTCCCTGAGGAGCAAAAGGCTCAAACCCTACGTCCAGCATCCCAACTTTTAAGACACACGCTTGAGAGATGACCCTCCAAAAAATCTAATTTTGAAAACCAAAGGGGCCTATGTCCCAAGACCCACAAAACAGTAGTGATCTGAGAAAGGGCTCGTAAAGGGTCCTCATGCTCACGAGGGCCAGGGCCCAGCTCACAGGCAGCATTGGCACCCAGATTTTGGTGAAGGAGGCTCACCTGCTTCTACTAAAGCCTGGACCTGAGGAGCAGGCATCTGATGGAAAACACATTTAGGAGACGGCTGGAAAGCTTTCCAGGGACAGACACTGGCGGCCACCATCTTTGCACTCCCTTTGCATGTTCTGGAGCACCAGTGTCTCCCAAGAGGGAGCCGCTGCATGCTTCTGCTGCCCTGATCTTGCAGCTGCCACTGAGGGGACACCTGCCTCTTGATCGCCTGACTCTGGAGGCCAGGGGAGCTTGTGTTCCTGTCACATGGCACTGGACCCAGAAAGGAGCTCGTCCCCCTGCCCAGCACCCCAATTTCGGTGCTGCCAGGGATACCTCTTCATCAGCTGGTTCTGGGAGCCAGCAGGGCATGCTTGTGACCCCTCAGAACTATAGGTATTTGCATCCTCTTGTAAGCTGCTGCCTGAGGGTCTGGCTTCCAGTCAGCCTGAATGGAGGTGCAGAGATTCTCCCCTTTGGGACCCTGACAGGTCTTGGCACATCCTCAACCCCTGGGTGCCATTGAAAATAGATTAGGCTGCTTACAGAAACACAGGAGTTTGAGAAACAACCAAAAGCTAGGTCAGGGCTAAATAAAAAGGTTCAACTCCTACATGAGGCCACTCCTTCAAGACGGGAGCTGACTGTTCCTTACTTTCTCAGGTATTCATTAAAAATGCCCCTTTCCTACAGAGGCCTTCCTTGGCAACCCCAAGAAAAATCTCAACCTCTCCTTAATACTTCCTAGTCCCCTTCCTTGCTTTTCCCTAACACATTGCTATTTAACATGCAAAATATTTTCATATCATTTTGATTTCTCCCACATTACAACAACACTTTTACGAAATCAGAGATTTATATCTATTTTTGCCTCATTTTTCACTGCTTAGCTCCTTCTTGTAGAGCAGCACCTGACATACGGTGGGTGTTCTGTTCATATATAATGAATGAATGGATGAACATCAAAATATGAGCCTTCCACATATATGTGGGTTTGTTTCTGGGCTCGCTTTCTCGTCCCATCATTCTAATTGTTTATCCTGCACAAATAAGGCACTGTCTTATTATAGCTTTGATATAAAAAGTCTTCATATCTGGTTAGGAAATTTCCCTGCCCCTTTTGCCCCAACTCTGTATCTTGACCTTTCTTCAAAACTTTTTGTCTATGATTGCTCTTCTGCTGCTCTGTATATGTTTTAGAGTCAGCTTGCCCAAACACTATTGGGGTTTTGATTTGCCATTTATAGATTAACTCTAGGAGACTTCACATTTTCACAATATCGGGTCTTCTCATCTATGAACATGTAACAAGTAGTTCAGTGAGTGACAGAGCCCGGATGAGAATCCAGGTCCACCAGCCTTTCACCCCAACCCGTTCTTTTTCCTTCAGTTGAACTTTGTGGGACTGATTACACATGTGGCAGGACTCTGGAGCTCACTCTGCTTAGTGTCATAACCACATCCTGAAGTGCTGGCTGATTGCCCTCCTTCACTTGTAACATGCTCTGGAATTGACTCAAGGGGCTGTTGTCATCCTGTGGCCAAAGGCAGTCAGTCCTAGGTCTTCTCTGAGGGTGGCAATGACCTTCACCTCTGGAAAACATCTTTTTAGTCACCCTAGGAGGAGGGTTTTTGATTCACTTTTAATTTAATTACCTTGGGGATAAAAGTGAAAGTTTAAAAGAAGATGGTGACATATAGCACCCAGGCTCCTTTTATTTTACTTTGTTAACATGTTCTTCATGAGCCATGAGAATTCATGAGGCAATCACTGGAGTACTTGAGCAATCCCTTAAGGGGTTGTGAGTTCCTGTTATCGTCTGCGGCTACTCTCTTGCCCCATGCAAGCGATAGAGAGCTAGCTAACTAGCCAAACATCATCCTCTTCTCCAGCGAGCCTAGACAGTCTTAGAATCCTTTCAATATGGTGCTCCAGTAAGGTCGACTAATTGATTGGCTTTCGTAAAAAGGGGAAACCTATTTACCATCCATTTCCTCTTTTGGTCTAGTAATTTAGAAGCACCTAAAACTGGGGTGAGGACAAGGTCAGGGTCCGCTGTGTGGCTTTGGAAGGACACTGGGCATGCTCTGAGAGTGTCAGCCCCTTTGTCCAAAGGCCCCTTGAGTTGAGTAGCCATCTGAATTTGTAAAAGCAGAGATTTGACTCTGATGATGGCCTGGATAACAAAGTACTTATGGGTGCCCAGAGGGTGCAGAGAGAGCTGAGTTTAGTAGCAAAAGCAGATGACCTGGCAGGTGGTGTTTGTACCGAACGCAATGTATGAATACTGCCTTTCTTCAAGAATAGTAGTGGGTTGGGTTCTAGAACAACTGTCATGTTAATTTCAAATAATATACCTGCACATCAATAAAGTCATATTTAACACTGAAAGCATAGGAATTCCACTCTTAATTTGCTATTATTGATCCAGACTGCCTGCTATCCTGTGGATCCTGGATTGCTGCTGAGCAAGGTAGTACTTGGACATAGCTGAGTTCTGCTGGAGTCAGACATGGGTTCAAATCTTCACTCTGCCACTTTGAAGGCATATGCCTTGAGACAACATATATAACCTCTCTAAACCTCAGTTTCCTCCTCTGTCAACTAGGGATAATAATAGAACTTATCTAAAAGGGTTGCTTGAGTATTGAACTAGTACATTTAGTTGCTTAGCTTAGCACAAGTAAGTACTCAACCTTGTATTAATATTAAAAGTTTCTCCCTCTGCCTGTCTCACTCATATACAGTGAGCTTACAGTGAGAGAGTGTGGGGGTGCCTGGCTGGCTCAGTCGGTGGAATAATCGACTCTTGATCTTAAGGTCGTGAGTTCAAGCCCCACACTGGGCATAGAGTTTACTTTAAAAAAAAAAGAAAGAAAACTTAAAAGTGAGAGAGTTTGGGGCTGATTAGGAGAATGGATTTTCTTGATGTCTGGGACTTGAGTCAATAGAAATGTGACATAATCTTTGCTGCTAGAGCCCTATTTGACCCACAAATTATACATTTTGAAGAATAAAGTTTGGGCTCTAAGTTACAAAATCTATCAAAAAATCCTCTTGACTTTCAGTGTCATCATGAGACCATGACCTGAGCTGAAAGCAGACGCTTAACCGACTGAGCCACCCATGTGCCCCATTTCATACATATTTTTGACAGAAACCATTTCTTGATGCCCTAAGCAAGGGTACAGAAAATGTAAACTTTGACTTAGTTCTCTGGAGAAGGGTTTTGATTTACATAACAATCCTTAATGTATATATGACTAACAATCAAGTGTCAAAATATGTGAGCAAAAACTGATAAAATTGTGAGGAGAAAGAGATGAATCCACTATCATTGTTGGAGACTTGAACACCACTTTATCAGAAATGGACAGATACAGCAGACAGAAAATCAGTAAGGACATAGTTGAACTCAACAGTACCATTAATCAACTATATATAATTGACATTTATAGGCTATCTCATCTAACAACAGCAAAATATGCATTCTTCTCATGCTCACATGGAACATTCACCAAGATAGACCACATTCTGGGCCATAACACATACCTTAGCAAATTCAAAATAATAGAAATCAAGAGTGCCTAGGTGGTTCAGTCAGTTGAGCATCTGACTCTTGGTTTTGACTCAGGTCATGATCTCAGGGTCATGAGATCAAGCCCCGTGTGGGGCTCTGTGCTCAACAGGGAGTCTGCTTGAGATTCTCTTTCTCCAGCTCTCTCTGCCCCTCCCCCACTTGTGCGTGCACTCTCTCTCTCTAAAAATGAATAAATAAATCTTTAAAAAAAGTAATAGTAATAGAAATCAGACCACAAGGGAATTAAACTAGAAACCAATGAAAGGAAGACATCTGGAAAATCCCAAAATACTTGAACATTAAACAACACACTTCTAAATGACATGTGAATCAAAGGAGAAATTTTGAGAGAAATTTAAAAATATTTTGAACTAAGTGAAAATGAAAATACAACTTATCAAAATTTGGAAGATATAGTGAAAATAGTGCATAAAGGGAAACTTACAGTATGGAATATATGTATTTGAAAATAAGAAAATTCTAAGTTTCCACCACAGAAAACTAGAAAAAGAGGAACAAATTAAGTCCAAAATAAGCAGAAGAAAAGAAATAATAAATAATAGAGCAGAAATCAATGAAATTGAAAAGGAAATCAAAAGAAAGTCAATGAAATGAAAAGCCAATTCTTTGAAAAGATCAGTAAAATCGATACACCTCAGACAGGCTAACTAAGATAAAAAAGATACAAATTACTAATATGAGAAATGAAAAAAGAGACATCATTATTGATCCCATGATCACAAAGATAAACTCAAAATGGATGAAAGACCTCAATGTGAGACAGGAATCCATCAAAACCCTAGAAGAGAACATAGGCAGTAACCCTTTCGACATCAGCCACAGCAACTTCTTTCAAGACACATTGCCAAAGGTAAGGAAAACAAAAGCAAAAATGAACTTTTGGGGCTTAAGATAAAAAGCTTCTGCACAGCAAAGGAAACAGTCAACAAAACTAAGAGGCAACCCACGGAATGGGAGAAGATATTTGCAAATGACATTACAGATAAAGGGCTGATATCCAAGATCTATAAAGAACTTCTCAAACTCGACACATAAAACAAATAACCCAGTCAAAAAATGGGCAGAAGACATGAACAGACACTTCTCAAAAGAAGATATACAAATGGCTAACAGATAGATGAAAAAATGCTCAATATCACTAGCCATCAGGGAAATACAAATCAAAACCACAATGAGATACCACCTTACACCAGTCAGAACGGCAAAAATTAACAAAACAGGAAACAACAAATGTTGGCGAGGATATGGAGAAAGGGGAACCCTCTTACACTGTTGGTGGGAATGCAAGCTGGTACAGCCACTCTGGAAAACAGTATGGAAGTTCCTCAAGATGTTAAAAATAGAGCACCCTACGATCCAACAATTGCACTACTAGGTATTTACCACAAAGATACAGATGTAGTGAAAAGAAGGTGCATATGCACCCCAACGTTCATAGCAGCCATGTCCACAATAGCCAAACTGTGGAAGGAGCTGAGATGCCCTTCAACAGATGAGTGGATAAAGAGGATGTGGTTCATATATATACAATGTAATATTATTCAGCCATCAGAAAGGATGAACACCTACCATTTGCATCAACATGGATGGAACTTGAGGGGATTATGCTAAGTGAAGTAAGTCAAGCAGAGAAAGACAATTATCATATGGTTTCACTCATATGTGGAACATAAGCAATAGCATGGAGGACCATAAGGGAAGGGAGGGAAAACTGAAGGGGGAGAAATCAGAGAGGGAGATGAACCATGAGAGACTATGGACCCTGGGAAACAAACTGAGAGTTTCAGAGGGGAGGGGGTGGGGGAATGGGGTAACAGGGTGATGGGTATCAAAGAGGGCATGGGTTGTGATGAGCACTGGGTGTTATATGCAACTAATGAATCATTGAACACTATATCAAAAACTAATGATGTCCTATACAGTGGCTAACTGAACATAATAAAATAAATAAATAAAAAGACAAAAGAACATGAGAACATGTTCAACATCATATGCCGTTAGGAATTGCAAATTAAAACAACAATGAGATACCAGTACACATCTGTTGGAATGGCTTAAATTCCAAGTACTGACAACACTAAATGCCAACAAGGATAGGGAGCAACAAAAACTCTCATTCATTGTGGTAGGAATGCAAAATGGTACCTCCACTTTGGAAGATGGTTTAGCAATTTCTTACAAAACTAAAAATACTTTTACATTGCAGTCCAGCAATGACATTCCTTGGTATTTACCCCACGGAGCTGAAAACTTATGTCCACACAAACACCTGCACACAGCTGTTTATAGAAGCTTTATTTATAATTACCAAAACTTTGAAACAACCAAGATTTCCTTTAGTAGGTGAATGGATAAATAAACTATGGTACACCCAGACAATGGAATATTCAACACTAAAAAGAAATAAACTATCAAGTCATGAAAAGATGTGGAGTAAACTTAGATGTATATTATTAAGTAAAAGAAGCCTTAGCAAAACTGTTGAGACAGTAAAATGATCAGTGGTTGCCAGGGGGTAGGGAGGATGAAAGGATGAATAGTGGAGCATAGAGGATTTCTTAAGGCAGTGATGCCATTCTGTATGATAGTATAAGAGTGGGTACATGTTATCATACATTTGTTAGAAACCATCAAATGTGCAACACCAAGAGGGAACCCTAATGTAAACAATGACCTTTGGTAGATAATGATGTGTCGATATAGGCTAATTGACTGTAATAAATATGCCACTGTAATGAGAGGTGTTGATGGTGAGAGAGGCTGAGCATGTGTGGGGTCAGGCAGTATATGGGAACTCTGGACTTTCCCCTTAATTTTGCTGTAACCCAAAACTGCTCTAAAAATAGTCTATTTTTAAAAACTGTATACCTAAAAATAGAATTACTCTTCTCTCACACACATTCTGTGTCCTATTTTCTCTCATTTTTCTTTGTCATTCACACTAGTTAGATATTGGATGTCTTAGCTTATCTTTCTAATTTTGTTCCCTTTTCTTTCAATTGCTCTTGTTTTTGTTTTTGTTTTTTTGTCTTTTTTTCTGCTTTCTTGGAAATTTCTTCATTATACTCCAAACTTCTTACCGATTTTTTTCTGCTATAATATTTTTAAATTTCCATGATATCTTTCTTGTTCTCTGACTTTTTCTTCCTCCTATCCTCTACCTCCCAGCCCCAGATTCTGTTTATTTCATGGTTGTAATATCTTTTCTTATGTATATGTCGTGTATACAGTTTTGGGTTTGTGTTTTATTCTCTTTCCTAAAATATCCTGGGTTCCATTAAGTTGTAGCTTTTAATGTCTATGTGTTTTTCATATTGGAAGTCTTCCTCTTATGTCTGAAGATTGTATCTCTCCATTCATATTCAAGAATGAGGCACTACAAAATTGATTGTGAACTAAGTACATGGCATCATTGTAGGATGATAAGGCTGAGGGTTAGCTTTTCTGTTAATTGATCCACAAATATGGTACCTGTGGCTTTTTAAGCATCTGGGTTCTTTTAGTTTTGTTTCTCCATAAGATTTTCCAATTTGTTGTCTTGCTAATATAAGCCTAGCTGCCAGTGTTCTGGAGGGATCTCATCTTTTCACTTGTAGACTTTCACTCAAACCCCCATTTTTAGTCTCTTGTATCACCTCTGGCTTCTCTCCTGACCTTTGTCAGGCTGGTCAATCACAAGTCTAGAAGGTTCTCTGGTTCATTTTCTCCAGAGAATGAATTCTCTTTGTCTTTGAGTAGGAAGGGATAGTCTCTTGGCTATACTCTGTTTTTGTAAAATCCTCCCATGTGATCATTGTTATTATCATTACTTAATTTTAAATGTCCAATGTTTGATTTATTTCCAGTCATAATCATGTTTTTTAGGCAGAGAGGTTATTTTTGTGGTCTAGTAGAGTCAAATCATTCAATTTATTTGATCACAGAGTAAAGTAAAATGAAGTAAGCTGGATGTGCCCTGCATTACTTTTGGGGGGGGATATTTTACTGTTTCGTTGGGGGGTGGAATAATTTTCATGTTTTGCTTGGTTTTGGATAAAGCTCAGGAGGTCATGGTTCCCAGCTGTTTTCCAGCATCCATGGCATTTTGTATAGCTTAGAGCATCTTGTGGGAGTAAATATACTAATATATGTCTGTAGGTGCTGGTTATTGTTAAATTATACAGCTGGAGCCCTGAGACATAAAGGTATATTATCTAATTTTCAAGCAAATACAATTTTAATGAAAGTAATCACTCAGGGATTTTCTTCACTACATTTGCTTTTTATGTCTGGGCTACTTTTATGAAAGGAAATGGGAAAAATAATTTGAGAACCTAAAATAAATCAAACTTTATCCACCAATATTCTTAAACTGGACTATCTGAACTTATAAATGGTGGAATTTACAATAAATTGCATAGAAATAATCAGTTCTTCTTAAACAATTTTTAAAGCCTTCCAGATTGAGAGTAGAGATGTGTTCTAGTCCCAGCTCTGCCACTAAAAAGCTCCAAGATATTGGTATTAGTACTATTAATAGCAACTTTTATTGAAGGCTTAAGATATGCTTCAGTTCTGACTCAACTAGTTATTATGCTTTAGTCTCTACATGCACAAACTCTTTTAATCTTCACTACGCCCCATCAAAGGGTTGGACTAAATTACTCTTCATCCCTTTTCCAAGCTTAAATGATTCCAGGAGATATGTCTCTGAAGCCAGACCATAGTTCCACTAGGGGAGATGGGGAGGAGAATCAGGAAGTGAAGAAATCTTATTCTCACTGAAAGAGATGGGTAGACAAGCTTTTTGGAGCCTGAGATGAAAAATAAGAGCCATTTTCTATTCTAAACCAATATATAATCTAGTATAACATACATTATAATCAGATGTTTTAAACTGGTTTTTGTGGTGGCCCAAGCATCTGATACCCAAAAATAGCATTGCTTTCTTAGAACACAGCCTGTTTAAACTGGGCAGGGAAAAGGTGGCTTGTAATGACTTGCCCATCAACATGGGGTCTTGTGTTTGACAAGTTAGACATCAACTCTATCAGTCAGGTGGCATAATGTCTCCCATCACAGTAATTCCACCACCACCTGATATTTATAAAGCATCTTGAAATTTTAAATGCCTCTCCATACCCATGATCTCATTTGATATCTAGTTCTCAACACTGTATCATGTCTGAAAGACAAGAACTTCTAGAATATTACTGTTACTGTCTTGAGTGCAGGATTGTGTCACCATCCAGTGGAATTAGGGAGGGAAGGTAAAATCCAGACACTTATTCTCAGTTCTGACTCAGCAGACTGAAAGCTTTCACTGCCTAATGATTCTTTTTTCTTTCTTTTCTTTCTTTCTTTCTTTCTTTCTTTCTTTCTTTCTTTCTTTCTTTCTTTCTTTCTTTCTTTCTTTCTTTCTTTCTTTCTTCTTTCTTTTTCTTTCTTCTCTTTCTTTCCTTCTTTCTTTTTCTTTCTTTCTTCCTTTCTTCCTTTTTTCTTCTTTCTTTTTCTTTCTTTCCCTTTCTTAGCTTTTCTTTTTTTTTTAGAATTTTACTTAAACAAAAACAGCTCACCTGCTTCTCCCACCTACCACCCCCTGCCTCTTGCAACTACCAATCTGTTCCCTGTATCTATGAGCTTGGTTTTTTATTTTGTTCGTTTTTTTGTTTTTTAGATTCTACTTAGAAGAGAGATCACATCATATTTGCTTTTCCCTGTCTGAATTATTTCACTTATTATACTTAGCATAATGTCTTCAAGATCCACCCATGTTGTCCCAAATGGCAAGATTTCATTCTTTTTTTATGGCTGAGTAATATTTCATTGTAAATGCATTCCACATCTTTATCCATTCATCTATGGATGGATAGTTTGGTTATTTCCGTATCTTGGCTATTGTAAATAATGCTGCAATGAACATGAGGGTGCATATATCTTTTTGAATGAGTGCTTTTGTTTTCTTTGCCTAAATACCCAGAAGTAGAATTGCTGGATCATATGGTAGTTCTATTTTTAATTTTTTGAGGAACTTCCATACTGTTTCCCATAATGGTTGTACTAATTTACATTCCCACCAACACTGCACAAGGTTTCCCTTTTCTCCACATTTTTACCAACGCCTGTTTTTTTTTGTCATCTTTTTGATAACAAGCATTCTAACAGGTGCATAGTGATATATCATTGTGGTTTTGATTTGCATTTCCCTGATGATTAATGATGTTGAGCATCTTTTCATGTACCTGCTGGCCATATGTATGCCTTCTTTGGAAAATCTCTATACAGATCTTCTGCCCCATGTTCATTTTTTGCTATTGAGTTGTATGAGTTCTTTAGGTATTTTGGATATTAGCCCCTTATTGGACACATGATTTGCAATTATTTTCTCCCATTAAGTTGTCTTTTCATTTTGTTGATCATTTCTTTTGCTGTACAGAAGCTTTTTTAGTTTGATGTAGGTCTCACCTATTTATTTTTGCTTTTGTTGCTTTTGCTTTCTATTAAAAAAACATCAGACTAAAAAAATCATCTCTAAGACCAATGTCAAGGAGCTTACTACCTATGTTTTCTTCAGGAGTTTTATGGTTTCAGGTCTTATATCTCTCTTTAATCTTTTTGGAGTTAAATTTTGTGTATGGGGTAAGATAGTTTCATTTTTTTGCATGTAGCTGTCCAATTTTCCCAACACCATTTATTGAAGATACTGTTCTTTCTCTCATTGTATGCTCTTGGCTCCTTTGTCATAAATTAATTGATCATATATGCATGGGTTTATTTCTAAGCTCTCTATTCTTTTCCATCGATCTATGTTTTGCCCTTTATGCCAATGCTGTATTGTTTTAATTACTATAGTTTTGTAATATAGTTTGAAATCATCTTGGTGAAACCTCCATGGAGCATGGTGCCTCTATCTTTGTTCTGTCTCAAGATTACTTTGGCTATTTGGGGTCTTTTGTGGCTTCAAACAAATTTTAGGATTGATCAACTTCTGTGAAAAATACCCTTAGAATTTTGATAGAGATCGCACTGAATCTGTATATTCCTTTGAGTAGTATGGACATTCTAACAATATTAATTCTTTCAATCCGTGAGCATAGAATATCTTTCCATTTATTTGTGTCCTCTTTAATTTTTTTCATTAATGTCTTGTAGTTTTCATTGTAAATGAAATTTACAGTGGGATTGTTTTCTTTATTTCTCCTTCTGATAATTTGCTATTAGTATAAACACAACAGGTTTTTGTGTATTGATTTTGTATCCTACAACTTTACTGAATTCATTTCTTAGTTCTGACCAGTCTTTTGATGGAATTGTTAGTTTTCTATATACAATATCATGTCATCTGCAAACTGTGACAGTTTTACTTCTTCCTTTCCAATTTGGATTCCTCTTTTTTTCTTGCTTAATTGCACTGGCTAGGACATCCAATACCATGTTGAGTAAAAGTGGTGAGGGTGAACCTCCTTGTCTTGTTCCTGATCTTGGAGGAAAAGCTTTCACTTTTCACCACTGAGTATGATATTATCTATGGGTTTGTCATCTGTGGCCTTTATTTGTTGGGGTAAGTTCCCTCTATGTCTGCTCTGATGAAAGTTTTTATCATAAGTGGATGTTGAATTTTGTCAAATGTTTTTTCTGCATCTTTTGAAATTATTATATGTTTTTTATTTTTTTGTTGAAGTATAATTAACATACAGTAATACATCAGTTTCAGGTATACAACATAATGATGCAATAATTTGATACATTACTTGGTGCTCAGTATGGTAAGTGTAGTCACCATCTATCACCAAACGTTATTAAAATCTTATTGACTATATTCCTTATGCTGCACTTTTCATTTCCATAACTTACTTATTTTGTAACTGGAAGTTACAATTCTCTTTATTTATTTCAGCCATCCCCCCTTCTGGCAACCATCAGTTTGTTCTCTGTATTTAAGAGTCTGGTTTTTTTGTCTCTTTTTCTCTGTTTGTTCATTTGTTTTGTTTCTTAAATTCCTATATGAGTGAAATCATATGGTATTTGCCTTTTTCAGTGTGACTTATTTCATTTAGTATTATACTTTCCAGGTCCATCCATGTTACAAATGGTAAGATCTCATTCTTTATTATGGCTGAGTAATATTCCTGTGTGTGTGTGTGTGTGTGTGTGTGTGTGTCACTTGGGTCGCTGTTTATCCTTCATTTTATTAAGGTGGTATATCACACTGACTGATTTGTCCTTGAATCTCTGGAGTAAAGCCCATTTGATCATGGTGAATGATCCTTTTAATGTATTGCTGAATTTGGTTTGCTAATATTTTGTTGAGGATTTTTGCATCTATGTTGATCACTGATACTGGCTTGTAATTTTTTTTGTGTGTGTGTGGCATCTTTGTCTGGTTTTGGTGCCAGGATAATGCTGGACTTGTAAAATGTGTTTGGAATATTTCCCCCTTTTTTCTATTTTCTGGAAGAATTCAAGAAGGATTGGTCTTAATACTTCTTTGAATGTTTGGTAGAATTCACCAGTGAAGCCATCTGGTCCTGGACTTTTGTTTATTGGAGGTTTTTGATAACAGATTCATTCTCCTTGCTAGTAATTGATCTGTTCATATTTTCTATTTCATAGTGATTTGGACTTGGTAGGTTGCATGTTTCTAGGAATTTATCTATTTCTTCTAGGTTGTCCAATTTGTTTGTATATAAATTGTTCATAGTCGTCTCATGATCTTTTGTGCTTCTGTGGTATTGGTTGTAACATCTCCTCTTTATCATTTTATTTATTTGAGTCCTCTCTTTTTTCTTGGTGATTCTAGCTGAAGATTTGTCAATTTTGTTTTTTCTTTCCCAAGAACAATCTCTTGCTTTCATTGATCTTTTCTGTTGTCTTTTTTGTCTGTTTCATGTATTTCTGCCCTAATCTTTATTATTTCCTTCCTTCTACTAACTTTGGGCTTCATTTGTTCTTTTTCTAATTCCTTGAGGTGTAAAGTTAGGTGTTTATTTGAGATTGTTCTTGTTTCTTGAGGTAAACATTTATCACTATGAACTTCCCTCTTAGAGCTGCTTTTGCTGCATCCCATAAATTTTGGTATGTTACATTTCCACTTTTGTTTGTCTCGATGTATTTTCTTAATTTTCCAGTTTTCCTTAAGTAATTAATTTCTAGTTTCATATCACTGTGGTTGGAAAAGATGCTTGATATGATCTCAACCCTCTTTAAATGTACTAAGACTTGTTTTGTGCCTTAACATATGATCTATCTTGGAAAATGTTCCAAGTATACTTGAGAAGACTGTGTGTTGTGTTGCTTTTGGATGGAATGTTCTATAAATATCCAGTCCATTTGGTTTAACATGCCATTTAAGGTCAATATTTTCTTACTAATTTTTCTGTCTAGATAATCTATCCATTGATGTAAGTGAGGTATTAAAGTCCCCTATTATTACTGTATTGTTATTTATTTCTCCCTTTAAGTGTCTTAATATTTGCTTTATATATTTAGGTGCTCCTATGTTGGGTGCATAAATATTTACAAATATTATATCCTCTTGTTGGATCGATCCCTTTATCACTATATAATCTATTCTTTGTCTCTTATTATAGTTTTTGTTTTAAAGTCTATTTTGTCTGGTATAAATATAGCTACTCCAGCTTTCTTTTGGTTTCTATTTCCATGAAATATCTTTCCCCATTTCTTTACTTCTAGTCTGGGTGTCCTTACATCTAAAGTGTGTCTCTTATAGGCAGCATATAGATGGGTATTGTGTTTTTATCTATTCAGCCACTCTATATCTTTTGATTGGAGAATTCAGTCCTTTTATACTTAAAATTAGCATTAATAGGTATGTGCTTATTGCCCATTCAGTTAATTGTTTTCTACATGTTTCTGTAGTTCTTCTCTGTTTCTTTCTTCTTTTCTTGCTCTCTTCCTTTATGGCTCAATGATTTTCACTAGTGGCATGCTTATATTCTGTTCTCTTTATCTTTTGTATATTTACTATAGGTTTTTGCTTTGCAGTTACCATGAGGCTTCCATATGACAATTTATATCTATAGCAGTCTATCTTCAGTTGAAAATAACTTGTTTGATCCCATTCTAAAGCTCAACATTTTTACTCTCCCTCCATGTTTTATGTTTTTGATGTCACACTTTATATCTTTTTAGCCTGTGTATCCCTTAATAATTGAAGTCAGTTATTTTTTTATTTTTTTTAAAGATTTTATTTATTTATTTGACAGAGAGAGAGAGCACAAGTAGGCAGAGAGGCAGGCAGAGGGAGAGGGAGGAGCAGGCTTCCCGTGGAGCAGGGAGCCCGATGCGGGGCTCGATCCCAGGACCCTGGGATCATGACCTAAGCCGAAGGCAGCCGCTTAACCAACTGAGCCACCCAGGTGCCCCTGAGGTCAGTTATTTTTACTATTTTTGTCTTTTAGCCTTCATACTAGCTTTATAAGTAATAAACCCACTACCTTTACTACTACCTTTACTTTTCCAGTGAGATTTATCCTTTCATATATATTCTTGTTACTAATTAGTGCCCTTTCTTTTCAGCTTAAAGATGTTCCTTTAATATTTCTTCTAAGTACGGCTAAGTGGTGATCAACTCCTTTAACTTTTGCTTGTCTGGAAAACTTTTTAGCTCTCCTTCAATTCTGAATGATTACTTTACTAGGTAGAATATTCTTGGTTGAGTTTTTTCTTTCAGCATTTTGAATATATTGTGCCACTGTTTTCTGGACTGCAAAGTGTGTGCTGAAAAATCTGCTTATAGTCTTATGGGGGTTCCTCTTGGATGTAAAAAAAAAACAAGTTGTTTTTCTCTTGCTGTTTTAATATTTTTGTCTTTAACTTTTGACTTTTTAATGTGTCTTGGTGTGGGTATCTTTGTGTTCATCTTTTTTGGTAGTTTCTAGGCTTCCTGGATCTGGATGTCTGCTTCCTTCCCTGAGTTAAGAAATTTTCAGCCATTATTTCTTCAAATAAGAATTCTGCCCCTTTCTCTCTCTCTCTTCTCCATTTGGGAGCCCCAAATTGCAAATGTTAATCCATCTGATGTTGACCCATAATTCCTTTATATTATCTTCACTTTTTTAAATTCTTTTTTCTTTTTGTTGCTCTAATTGGGTGAGTTCCACTGCCTTGTCTTCAAGTTGACTATCTTTTTTTCTGCTTCATCAAGTCTGCTGTTGAACCCCATAGTGTATTTTTCAGATTAGTTATTATATTCTTCAGCTCTGTGACTTCTAATTGGTACTTTCTTATGTTTTCCACCTCTTTGTTGAAGTTCTCCCTGTGTTCATCCATTCTTCTCCCTATTTCAGTATCTTTATGACCATTACTTGAACTCTTTATCACCATTACTTGAACTCTTTATCAGGTATTTTACTTATCTCCATTCATTAAGGATTTTTTTTCTGAGACTTTATCTTGTTTTTTCATTTGGAACATATTTCTCTGTTTCTTCATTTTGTTTGACTCTCTGTGTGTCAAGACACAAGAGCACAAACCATAAAATAAAAGACAGATAATATGACTTCATTAAAAAAGAAAAGATCTAAACATAAAAAGATAGTATGAACAGTAAAAATAAATAAATAAATAAACCCCAACTGGGAGAAGATATTTACAAAGTATAAAGCTGGCATTTGATTTGTATCCTAAATAAAGTACTTTTATAAATCAAAGAAAAAGAAAGGATAAAAAACTAAATTTAAAAATGAACAAAGGATATGAGCAGGCAATTTTAAAAGATCAAGAACTATATGAACTACCATCAGGGAAATGCCAATTAAAACCTGACACCTTACAGATTAGAAAAAGCTTAAAAGTCTGACAATTCCAATTTTCATTGGCAATGATGTGGAAAGATGACTCTTATACTCTGTTAAGAAGGAACATAAATTGTTATAACCATTTTGGAAAGTATACCATAGACACAAAAATTACACTTCTAAATATAATTTTCCTAAAGCAGTGATTTTCAAATAGTAGGTCTCAATCCATGTGAAGGCAAGTTAGTAAATCATGACCATCTTTTTTTTAATGAAGTAAGGCAAAATAAAAATAATAGTGTATGTCATAGTGTGTTGCAAATAGTAAAAGTTTAGTTTTGTGAAACTTCTGTTTCAGTTATAAATATTCAGATGGGTGTATACTTATACATGTATGGATATTCTGGGCATAGTATACAAAATTTATTTCTTACTAGAAGTCATGGTCAAAAATGTTTGAAAGCCATTGGCTTAGAACAGCAGTTCTCAAAGTGTAGTCCAGAAATTCCTGAGGGTCCCTAAGACTCTTTCAGTAGAGCCACAAACTCAAAACTATTTTTATAACAATACTACAATGTTATTTGCCCTTTTTACACTTACAAGTGTACAGTGGAATTTTTTTTTTTTAAAGATTTTATTTATTTATTTGAGACAGAGAGCATGAGAGGGAGGAGGGTCCGAGGGAGAAGCAGACTCCCTGCCGAGCAGGGAGCCCGATGCGGGACTCGATCCAGGGACTCCAGGATCATGACCTGAGCTGAAGGCAGTCGCTTAACCAACTGAGCCACCCAGGCGCCCTACAGTGGAATTTTCTAGAGGATACATGATCTACAATATCAGAATAGAGTAAATGCAGAAGTAGATATGAGAATCCAGCTATCTTCTATTAAAGAGATTTATAAAAATTTAAAGTAATGCCACCCTGCACACTAATTTTTTTTTACTTTTATAAAATGTAGTTATTCTATAGTATACTTTATACTATTTTATTGTTATTAAAATAATTGTTATTTATGTTAACATATAATGTGTTTATTACATTATTTTAAGTGGACTAATAAATGTGTCTAAATTTATTAGGTTTAATTTACAACATAATAAATACTAATAGATATAACTCACATAAAGAAAGATCTTTGGGGTCCTTAGTAACTTTTAGGAGTGTAACAGGGCCCTGAAACCAAAAAGCTTAGGAAATGCTAGCTTAGAGAAAGTCTCCCACATGTTCCCCAGGTGACAATTATGGGAATGTTCACTGGCACACTGTAATAGCAAAATAAAGAAAAGAGAAAGGAAAGGTGGAAAAAAAGAGGGAGGGAGTGAGAAAGGGATGAAAAGAAGGAAAAAAAAGACATTAAAGGAAAAAAGAGAGAAGAAACAATTTAAATACCCACTTACAGGGAAATGGATAATTTAATTAATTTTGATGTAGTCATACAATGGAAAACTATACAAAATTAAAAATGAACTAGATCTACATATTACTCATACAAATATGTTGAAAGAAGAAAGCAAGTTTTAGAAGGATATACAAGGATAACACCATTTACATAAAGTTTGAAAACACTCAAAATAGTACTATATTTTTCGTATGTATATAAAAATGGAAATTAAGTAAGTATAAAGTCATGCAGGAGAAGATAAACACTATATTCAAGTTGGTGATTCTTGGCATGGTGGTGATATCAGGGGAGTAGTTGAAAGTGATATGAGATTGGGAAGAGCTTCAGTGAGAGGCTTCAACCATATTTGTAAAGTTTTGTTTCTTAAGCTGAATAGTATGTCCTGGATACTTATTATTTCATTCTCTATACATTTTAGATTTCTTAAATATTTCAAAAAGGATTGAATTTGTATTGGCTTTGGGCTATATGACTACACTCCCTCCAATTTGCTTGGGTTATAATAACTATTTAGCTTTATACTATGTCACCTATGAAAACCAAAGAACTATAGGACCAGTGGCAAAAAGAAAAAGAAATTTGTGTGCCTACCTATGTGGCCATCACTGCACTGGGTAGTTTTTTTTCCTTATTTAATCTTCACCAGAATCATAAAGTACTCTACTGATTTTAATAATGGTAGAAAGAGGGGTGCCTGGGGGGCTCAGTCAGTTGAGTGTCTGACTCTTGTTTTCAGCTCAGGTCATGATCTCAGGGTCGTGGGATCAAGCTCCACTTTGAGCTCTGCACTCAGCAGGAACTCTGCTGGCGATTCTATCTCCTGCTGCCCCTCCCTCTCTCTAAAAATAAGTAAATAAATCATTTTAAAAAGGAATCTTTAAAAAAAAAAAAAAAGAATGGTAGAAAGACTTTAAGTTGAGTCAACCCTTCCAAGTCATCAGCGATCATAACAACGCAACTGAGATGTTTAGGTTGTACAATGTGTTAATGGTAGGTCTTCATGAAATTGATTTTTTTATGTTGTCCCAGTGCACACAGACCTGTGGCTTATTTTTCACAATTTATGGGACTGATTTCAGGTATTTTGACACTTTGGAAATGTGATAAGTTGGGACAACTTGCCCCTCTCCATCTCTATGATATGATTATAGGAGCAACGCTGAGGCATGTATTACACCACTATAAACAAAAGGGCCAAATCCAGAATGGGGGATAAAGATTTAATTCCCCAAACTGGTAATTGTCAAAATTGAAGATGTGACATTTTTCCCAAGCGAAAATCTCTTAAAAATAAGGAGGAGCACCAAAAAAAAAAAAAAAATTAGCAAATGATAGTCATATGTATTCATATTTCCTATGCTAAATAAAAAAAAATACACACTAAAATCATGAGATATTTTGATGTCTATCAAATTAGCAAAGACTTTTTTTTTTAAAGATTTTATTTATTTATTCATGAGAGACAGAGAGAGAGAGAGGCAGAGGGAGAAGCAGGCTCCCAAGGAGCAGGGAGCCCAATGTGGGACTCGATCCCAGGACCCTGAGATCATGACCTGAGCCGAAGGCAGATGCTTAACCATCTGAGCCACCCAGGTGCCCAGCAAAGACTTTTTTTACAGGAAATATTCTACGTAACTAGAATGGGACAATACATATAGTGTAAATTAATACATTTTTTAAAAGGAACAGATATATATATACTACATATACATTGCATACAATATATATATACACAAGTATGCATACATGTATACAATTATACATCTTCTATATACATTGTATTATATAATATATGTAGTGTTTCCCAGAGTTTCTTTGCAAAGCCATGGATAGGCACACAGGTCCACTGCCACGTGGAACACTAGCACTGTAGAGTGTTGATAAGCATTTGGTAACAAGATATCTTCCTAGTCTAATGCGATTGGGAAACGCTAGGTTAAACAAACTTAAACAGATTTTCTTTGATAAGCTAATGTGTATAATAAACCTCCAAAAGATGATCTTTTACATGCAGCAGTACCCAAATTTATTTAGTTATGAAATCCTCCTTTCAAGGAAATTCCCTTGTGAATAATTTCTCTAGAACACAGTCTAGGAAATGATGCACCTCACCATTTTACTGTGCTCCACATCTCAATAATCTCATCCCTAGAATCCTAAAGGGAATTGGCACATTGTGTAACAATTCATACAACTGGCAGGGTTCTGGTCATATATTGATGCTGTCTTGTTATTACAATTAATTAAAAGCATTTAGGATTTTGTTGATATTCTTTGAAATAAGACATCACTCTTCACGATAAAAACATCTGTCCTCAAGCTCTCCTCACTCCCTAATAGGGAGACTTCTCTGCTGTGAAAATCATCACAGAGAAGATACACAGATAGGAAAGTTGGAGCTTTTCCCACTTTACCAGCAAAACAGAGAAATGCCTCTAAAAAATTTTTTAACACAACTCCTATAATTCTTCTATGAAAATGTTAAGTGACCAAAAGAGAAGAATTGACTTTTCAAAAATCCACACATGGATTAGTTCCTGGCCTGTGACATTAGAGTTGCCTGTCTCAGTAGATGAGTTGTTAGCATTGCTGCTTAAGGGAGTAGAGCAGGGGAGTGTTGGGGGGCGGGGGGGGGGGGGGGGGGGGGGGGGGGGGGGGGGGGGCAATCAGCTGTTGCCTGTAGCACTCCACCTGTGTGCCTACCCAGAGGTTTTTGAAGAAATGTAGTCCCATCCCGAATATTTCTAGTCACTTGAATATTGGTGAAGACCAACACATTGCTCCTTAGCTTTGGCAAAAATGCCCAAGCAATACCAGTTCATCTTTCTTTTGGACTCTTACAGAATGTTAATTTCAACTCTTCTGGAATTCAAGCAATCTTGGAAAGAGTAGAAGGAATTTTTTTCCTCCTCTTCTCTGCACCCTCCAGCCAACCTTTATTTTTTTCCCCGGCAGAGGAGAGTCCTCAACCCCCTCTATCTTTGACACCCTCTACCCTGCCATCCCAGATGACCTGAACTTTCCATTTGGTGAAACTATTATGTCCAAACCTTTCACTATGGCCACCCACTCTTTGCCTTCCTCTTCTTTTCTAGCCCACTTAATTTCTTGTCTTCCTTCCTTCTCTCCATCTAGATCTCACAGTAAAACCCCATTCTTGGCTTATGGTTTGTACTCTTTATCATTTTCAGGATGAAATTCCCACCAGTCCTCCTTGACCTCCTGGTCTCAATGTAGAGAAGTACCAGACAGACCTGGGCTCAGACTCCAACTCAGCTGCTGTATGGACTTGGGCTTTGGTTCCCTCATCTGTACAACAGATATTTCTCTAGATACTCCCCAGGGTCTGGGGCGAAATCAGTGTAGGCAGAGTGCCTGATACTTAATTGGGGCTAACGAAATGGAACCTATTATTATTGTTGTTACTTTAATGGTTATCACTTCAATCTGCCGGTGCCCCTCTTCCTGGACTTCCCCTCATTGTGCCTGGATCGCTGACCTCTCCCTTTTCTGTGAGGGGCATCTGGGCACTGATCCATACCCGAATTGCTGTTTCTTTTTGCCAAAGGCATTTGGTTACTAACGAGAGCTTCTCCTCTTCCCATCCGCTTGAGCCATGGGCCACATCATTTTGCCGAAATGCAATTACAACTAAATGGGAGCGTGAGACTTACACGTAATCCAGCCACTACCTCTCCTGACCAGAGTGAAAATGCGGAGACTTTTGCCACAACCGGGAGTGAGGACTTCACGTGCTTTATCGGGTAGTTCAAGGGCTAGGCCCCACTCCAGATACCTCCACAGCAAGAGACTTCCTTCTCGCGCACTTTAACCGCAGACGCTGGTTCCGGACCATCCCTCCACAGACAGAATGTGGAGAACTCGTTGTTTGGCCCGGAATTTGCTAAGCTGAGGAACCTCACCCTTACTAACCTGCTGCCCTGGTCTGCCCCTCAAGAGAGAACTCCGCGCCCCAAGGGAGGATCATGCACAGCTGCAGCCTGCAGTCAGCGGCTCCTCAGATAAACAGCCACCTCCCCTGCCAGCACTGAGAGAAAAACCAGGCCCCCGGGGCTCTGGGCCAGAGGAATTTAGAAAGCCTTCCCTCCGTTGGGTCAGCCATTTCCCTGAGCCCTGAGGACCTCCCCCACCCGCTTCCCTCTGCCCTCTCCAGACGGGTCACAGCTCCTCAACAAGCCCGCGTGGGACTCGGCCCCCCTGCCCACCCTAACCTGCCTCCTCCCGCTACCCCTAGGCTTTTACTTGCTCTTCCCTGCACATGGAAAAAGCCACCCAGTCCCTCCCATTCTGACCTACCGCCTCGGAAGGCACAGATGGAGAGGTATTCGTGACACCAGCCACATTTAGGGAGAGAGGAGGAGGGACCCCCAGTTTTCAGGTCTTCCCAGTTTCTCCGTGGTTGAGCTCTCATCATTGGGCCTCAGTGAGCAAATCTGCTAGTAGTAGGGTTGGCAACTCTCAGGCAGACTGGACTAGATATTCTAGAAAACCTGTTCTGCTCACTGCCTGACGGAGGCGGCTCTAACCTTCCCTGGGATCGTCACCGCACAGGCCACGACTGATTGGATCACGGGCTAACAGCTGACCCAAAAAGGAGCCAACCGATTGGCTGGGCAGTGGCCGGGGACTCGCTTGGCCCGGCTCCAAGAAATGAAGCGGGCCGGTCCGATTTCTCTCATACGTGAGGTGTCGAAACACGCAAGCCCACTGCAATCGGCGGTGGCTGGGAAGCCACAGGAGCCACCTGCAAGACGAGTGAGCGAAGGAATCTGGCCAAGACAGAGGAAGAGGGAGCAGAAGTGTGGGCAGAAGCACAGACCAGAAGAACACGTAGGGACTGAGGAACGGAGAGCTACCCCCCACCCCCCGTCGCGTGTCCCAGCCCCCAGCAACACCTGTGAGCCTGACTCGACCTTTCATCTTTGTCCTGCGAGATCCTTCTATAAATTCTCATTCACACCCTTCTTGACTGGAGCCAGCTCGAACAGGCTTTGTTTCTTTGCAGCTAAAAGAATCTTGACTGAAACAGTTTTCTCCAAATAGATGCCGAGGTCTAAAATGATTCCTCCAGACATGCTGCATTACAGTTTGAGCCTCCTGTTAGTGTGTCTGTAAGAGTAAAAAACATGGCCATCGCTTCCTGAACACTTTCTTTTGTGCCAGGCAATGTGCTAAGAGCTTCACACACATTGTCTCACTTCTTCTCATTTACGCCCTATGATGTAATATTATTATCCCTGTCTTAGATGTAAGAAAACCGACACCTTGAGAGGTGAAGCAAATTACCCAAGGTCATGCACTTTTCAAGGGGCCCACCCAGCATCTAAGTCTAGTTGGGATGATTCCAAGTCTCTACTATCCATCCCCAGGATTTGTCTCCCATGTAATCTGACAAGGCAGGATGAAGCCATGTCACTGCTCCCTGCCCGTGTGTGCTTACAGGCCCCCAGAGCCTCCCCTGAGAATGACCAGTATCCCAGAGCTACAAACCAACAGGGATGCCCAAAGTGGGACTGAGAATTATGGAAGCAACCATAGATACGGCTCACAACTCCCAGTATCCCACGGGTGGATCCCAAAGGACACCAGACATGTACAGGCCCCACCCCCTGCTCACTGCAGGCTTTTGATAGGAAATGTGGGGACGCCTGGGTGGCTCAGTCGGTTAAGCCGGGGACTCTTGATTTCAGCTCAGGTCTTGATCTCAGGGTCTTGAGAAAAAGCCCACATCGGGCTCCCCGCTGAGTGCGGAGGCTGCTTGAGATTCTTTCCCCCTGCCCCTCCCTTCTCTGATTCTCCCCCCACCCCCCCTCGTGCTCACTAAATATATAAATAAATAAATAAATAAATAAATAAAATCTTTTGTAAAAAAGGAAGGAAATGTGGAATTAAAAGCATGTTAGGAAAGGCAGCTACACCTGCAAAATTACCTACAGCAGTGATGACCTTTTGAGGGACAAATTCAAATATATTGAATAATAGATCCATTTGATTTTTTTTTAAGATTTTTATTTATTTGACAGAGAGAGAAGGAACACAAGCAGGGGGAGTGGGAGAGGGAGAAGCAGGCTCCCCGTTGAGCAGGGAGCCCGACGTAGGACTCCATCCCAGGACCCCAGGATCATGACCTGAGCCGAAGGCAGACACTTAACGACTGAGCCACCCAGGCGCCCCCATTTGATTTTTTTTTTTAATCCTCCCTCAATGTACCCCTTGTTAACCCTAAACACTGTTTAAAATTAACATTTTCTAAAATAATTTCCCGGTGGGGCGCCTGGGTGGCTCAGTCGTTAAGCATCTGCCTTCAGCTCAGGTCATGATCCCCGCAACGGGCTCCCTGCTCCGCGGGAAGCCTGCTTCTCCTTCTCCCACTCCCCCTGCTTGTGTTCTCTCTCTTGCTGTGTCTCTCTCTGTCAAAAAAAATAAATAAAATCTTTAAAAAAAAATAAAATAATTTCCGGGAGATGATTTTCATTGTTAGGCTCCTTTCGTTGGTATACAACCCATTAAACTTGTCCATTTGTGCAGGAAAAGACAAAAATAAGTGCAGGTTGATGCTTTCGTGAAGTATAGACAGCAACATACTATTCACTAAGAGGCTCAAGCCCCAATTCAGATCAACCACTATCGATTATCCCTCCGGACTATCTTCTAGGATAATAGAAATCATACTGGATGAAAATGTTTTATTCAAAAACACATTTACCGGGCACCTGGGTGGCTCAGATGGTTAAGCATCTGCCTTCGGCTCAGGTCATGATCCCAGGGTCCTGGGATCGAGTCCCGCATCGGGCTCTCTGCTCCTTGGGAGCCTGCTTCTCCCTCTGCCTCTCTCTGTCTCTGTCTCTCATGAATAAATAAATAAAAATCTTTAAAAAAAAAAAAAACACACATTTACCTTTTCAGGGCAGAGAAGTGAACACTCCTATGGGAAGGAAGGTGATGATAAAGGCAGATAGTCATTAAATGTGCCCTCGAACTTGCTGGGGGTTTTTTAAACTAGATCTGTAATTACAGGGCTACTGAAGATGTGAAGGATATAGTTAAGGTTTCGTCAGCACTTTTATTGTGATACTTAGTGAGATTAGTCATTTTAGTGTTCCCTTTCTATGCCCAAAATGGAAGACAGCTGTTTGAGCTCCAAAAACTGTTTTTTGAAGGATAGTTCTGTTTATCAAGTGTATTTTGCCACTGGGGAAACGTATCTTAAAGCTTTTGCATTTCAGCCCATCATGTCAAAATGAAGTAAGTAGGAATGATGACTTTAGCTGTTACTCCTAGATAATGACAGGAGGCTTTTCGCATGCAGACAAGCCACACAGGGATGATAGGGAATATCTGGTGCACAAATATCTCAATTCCCATCTCCTGCAAAGAGGTATTCCAGATGGCACCAATCAGTCGCGAAGCTCATTCCCTGAGCTAGAGAGCCCTTCGAAGTATTGAGAGGCAGCTGTGTGAGGGCTTGGTGACCTATATCAAGACCAGCCTGTCACCCAAGGACAGAAAGCCAGATTCTTTTGTAAGACTGTGCCTCTTAGTGAATCAGATCTAAATGCAGGAGTTGTGACTGGCCTGGACGTATTCATCTCCCCAAGTATAAACCTTGAGAATTTGTTTCCACTAGTACATTAAATATTTGCAATCTCACACCAACAAGTTTGAAAACTTAATTAAATTTTAAACAAAGCTCATGTTTATCATTTGTTCTTAGTTCCAACTTGTCAAGTTTCCCCAAGAGAGATAATATTTCTTTCTCTCTCTTCTGTGAATGTTTTGAAGACCGTCGTATTCTTTATTCCAGAGGCACCCAGATATTTTGTTCCTCAATTCAATCGGTGGCCTAATGGGAAATCCAATGTGTGGCTTTACAGAAGAGGTTAAAAACATCCATAAAATGACCCTGACTCTTTTTTTTTTTCCTTTTTAGCATATATTACTTTGTTTGGGATTTTGTTGTTGTCCTAAGGCCTTGACTTTTAATAAGGTTATACTCTAGTTAGTGAGGCAAGACCTAAGGACATAAAACAATTAAATGATGAACACAAATCAGCATATTAAGGAGCTGTTGGCACAGAAAGGGCTGTGCAGCTCAGATCCCCCCTTCCAGAAAGGGCTCACTGCCCAGCTGCAAGGACTGTGGTGAGCTGGCAGCCTTCAGCTTTCAAGCCAAGGTCATGCTCCTCTCAGGAGGCCCCCAGATAACTGAGCAGCCCAGGAGTACAGGGCCTGGCCATTTCCACGCAACGCATAGCCCACCAGCACGCCGTCTTTGCCCCCGGACGCTCCATTGGGCTGGCCGACACCTTGTCAGGTCAGCGTGCAGGGTGATGGCTCCCTGCGCCTGATCCCACCTCCCCTTCTTTTCCTTTCACAGAGACCACTCCTCAATAAACTTTTGCAATACTAACTATGTCTCAGAGACATAACCTAACCTGCAACAATGTTGAAATGTTAACAGAAATCAAGAAGGGGTTGGGACTAGGACCGTGTGTGTGTGTGTGTGTGTGTGTGTGTGTGTGTGAGGGGGTGTTAGAAGTGATATTAAAGTTCCCCTAGGGAATTGTGATAAGTCATGAACTTTGGGCTCCACAGCCTTGAAAGATCCCTGCACTTGGAAAGCCAGGGAAGATCGGGAACCAGTGAAGGAGAGACCTGGGCAGACCAATCCAATGTAGGTCAAGGCAGAAGGGCACCCAGGAGTCAACCCTCCCCCGCCCCTCTACTGAGGAGACCGTTTGCAGAGATGCAGTGGGGGAACGTGCCTGTCTTGCATTCAGAAAAACTCAACCTGAGTCTTAACTCAATGTTTGATGACCCGTATGACACCGGATGGGTCCCTTCACTTCCCTGGACCTCCCTTGTTCACTGGGGATGATGCTGATTCTCCCGGCCAATCCTACACAGCATCTGTGCAGGATCAAGAGAGACAGTGAAAGCATTTTGTTGGCTGAATGGCCCTAGGAAACTGTAAGGTATTATTACCGTGTCTGAAAAGTTGGGAGGAAGCATGTATAATGGTGGCCCTAGGGCCCCAGCACTGCCACCTCTGGACACAGGTATGAAGAGCTCATCCACCCTGGTGGGGTCCGCTCTGCAGCTTCCCAGCACCACCCCAAGTCTGAACGTATATTTAGCTGATCTGAACTTAACTTATGCTGAAGATATATTTAGCACATCCCTACCTTTTCAAATGTATATCAGCTAATTATTTTATTATTTTCTTCCTGGTATATTTATAATTTAATCTGGTGATCCTGGCACAAAATATATACTCAATAAATATTTGTTGACGTGAATTGAACTGACCCTTTCATTTTTTTCTCTTGGTCTCTAAATACTTTGTGACAGCCTTCACAAACCGATTTTTTATGATACTGTACCATCCTGTTCTTTATATCAGAGTGGATGATTTAGCCCCTAGCTGTTAAGTAACATGTTAGCTATTCCCTTCACTAGGAGATGATGATGAATTCAATGTCAATTATCAGTGAAAATAAATGTTCATGGACTTTAGCTTATCTTTCACGAATTTTATTCTGAAAAGTTTGCTTAAGGTTTGAAGGTATTTCTTATGATGTATGGTCTTAAAAATAATTGTCCACTAGACATGATAGATATTGCCATTTACTCTGGTTTGGTTTTGTTTTGCTTTTTCCTACTCAGAATCCCTTCCCCCAATTTCTTCTGATAATAACACTCTCACTTTGTCGGGGGCACCACACTCCCTACCTCCACTTAGCATCGGTGGAACCGCCAGTCCCAGTAACTATGGCCCTGGACTCAGAGTAAGGCCACAGCCCAGATGGGCTACATCATGGTATTCGTCCCCTTGGCCTGGGAGACTGATCGGGGAATGTAAACACACCCCAAGCTGGGCAAATTGAAATAACTTCTAGATGGATGCTGCAAGAGCGGCGATGTCTTCTTCCTCTATAGGGTCAAGGCCTGAGTTGGTGTAAACATAGAGCTAACTATTGTCAAATTCCTCCTTTTCCTCACCACAGGGAGGTAATGAGATCAAATTCCAAAAGAAGCAAAGCTGAGGGAGGGAGAAAGGAGAAGAGAGGTAAAGAAGAGAGAGAAGGAGAGAGAGAGAGAAGACGGCAGGAGGGAGAGAGAAGAAGAGGAAGGAGGAGGAACAGAGAAGAAAGTAGGATTAAAGAGGGAAAGAGAAGAGGTTATAGATAGATAGAGAGAGAGAAGCAGAGGGAGGGTTGAGAGAAGAAAGAAGAGAAAGAAGGTAACACAGAGGAGAAGGGGGAGAAAAGAGGATGGGGGTTGGAGAGAGATGGGCAGAAGAGGAAAGAGAGGGGAAAGAGATGTAGAGATTCATAAAGACAACAGTATAAATACACTATAGACAAAGTGAAATGTCTCCACATTATCATGTTGGCTTACTTGCTAAACCGCCAAAAAAATTTTGAGAAAGTACATTTTGTGATTGAGAAAATAACATACTTTTCTAGACTAGAGAGTACAAATAATCATAGAGTAACTTTAGGATCATGACCTTGAAGACTTTTGAAACACTGTGTCAGACAATGCAACATTACTATTTTTCCACCTTATACAATTAGGTTATTAAGATTCCTTAGTCAGAAATTACATCTGTATTCCCTTCAGTGCTGTGGGCGTAGCACTCAATAAATGTGTGTTAAATTAATGTGGGGTGGATGGACAGAATGAACACACTGAAATTTGGAGGCTCTCAAATTGCATCCTCAAGGCTGCAGCTAAGACCCCGTAATAAAGTGAGAAGTAACATTTGTCTGTGGCTTGCTCAGCCTCCTCTTTATGGATACTTTTATCCCTTTTTGGCACCTGCTCCCACCCCCCAATGCTTTCCCCACTTCCCATATAATAAAACCTGCCTTCAAAGGACAATCCAACACCCCTGCTGTAAGAGTTGTAAATAGCCAGTAGAACTTAATGGTCTGTTCTTCCCGGGCCCTTCTAAGGGCATTTCAAGAGGAGACAAAGAAAGAAAAGCTTTAAAATTCACAAAAATAAATGTTCAGTTCTGGAATTTCTGGTCTAAGTGAGCCAGTGCTAGAAGCATTCAGGATGATGGCACAGGAAGGCACGGGCCTCCTGGGACTCCAGTGGTCACATGAGTGGTCTGGGTAACAGTGGCACAGAATCAGGGTTCAGACTCAGAATTCCTGAAATCCTGACCACTGGGCCCCAGAAGGAAACCCATCTGTTTGAGTCTGATTTCATTTGTTTATGTTTTGCATTTTTTTCTTGTAGAAAAATACCTGATTATTTTGGCCATGTTTTGCCCACTGAAATCACAGAAGGTTTTCCAATGCTTTTAATGTCCACCCTGAAAAGAACATATTTATTACTATTCCACAACTCCAGAGTGTTTCTCAGAATCCATAAACAAAAAAATTTCCTATTAATAAATGAACACATACGGAGAGAAACAAAAAGGAGGGGGCCAACTAAAAATGCTCATTAATGGATCAATTTAAACCTTACTATAGAATGCTTTTACTCTGCTTCTGCCCCGATTTACTGATGAAGAAAAGCATGGCTTTCTCAAAGAATTGTCAGGTACCTTCTGCATCAAATCCAATGTTCATCTTGCTTGTCAACTCTGATGAACTATTAATGGCTGGGTACAGCTGTGCATTGACGAGGTTGCCAAAACCATGTCCAGTACAGTTGGAAAAAAGTACCATGATTGATCATCATCCACCATGGGTGCAGAAGGAGAAAATGGAAGATCACGTGCCCTCAACTGTATTTGCCACTGGACATTCATTCAATCTTCTCCAAGTAACTGAAACCAGATTTCCCCTAGATAAACAACCCATTCTTCCAAGCTAGCCCATATACTTCATACAAGACCAGGTTTAAACTAATCAGTATTTCCTATTCTCTGGATCATAATTATAGGTTTATGGGTGGTTAAATGACCCAATCAGAGCCAATGAGACTTTCAGCAGGAGATACCACAACAGTGACATTTTTTTCTGCAGGATTTCAGCTTGTAAAGTTTTTATATTTCCTAGTAACTATCTTGCAATCATGAAAGAAGGATGGAATCAACCCTGAGGAAATAGAACCCAAATCCACTGCCTGAGAAAGGAATCATCCGAGAGGAAGTGGTACCAAAATTGACATGAGCAATTATCTTGGCCTTATCTTGGCCCCTATTTAAAGCCAGGTCTGAAGCCATATTTTTGCTTTGCTTAAGCTAGTTTGGGTTAAATATTCTATTTGCAACAGAAGAATCCTAACTGACATAGCTATCAAGGCTATTTCCTTCCTCAGCTGTAACCTTTAACTAACAAGTTTTAAAACTAGTTTACCATAAAGAAGACATCAAACAAAAATTGAGGGTTAAGATTTGTGGGTATAATTTCAGAGGTCTTTTTCATAATTCTGGGGTCTCACATGCCAGAGAACTTCATACCAAAGAAATATAAGCTTCAAGAAGATTCAGATTTTATCTCCAATCCATCCTACTGGACATCCTCACTCCACTCTGAGAAATAAGAAGTGACTGGACAGCATGAGAAGGAATTCCTAGAATTTGAGGGTATTCTTTTGTCAAAGAACCCTGATACAATCAATGAATATTTACTGAGCACCTGCCACTCGATAGGCCCTAGTCAAGGAACTGAATCTAAAAGATGAAGATAAAATATCATCTCTGACATCAGGGAGTCTGTGAGGTAGCACAGAACACTAACCTGTATTAGCCACCTGATCAGCATTCCAGCTATGCCTGATCCAGCCCTGTGAGGAAAAGTCGCGTGTCTAGATAATTAACTAAGGTTCCACACACAAAGAGATGGACAGCATGCACTAGAGGTATTTTTTTTTTTTAACTCATAATACCTCATTTGAGCACACGTGATACTCTGTAAGGAAAGAGAAATCTCTTTCTTGGATCAGCAGCACCAGGAATTGGCCTTGCAAAAGAACCATTTCCCTGGCTGGTTTAAGTTTTCTTCAGTCTCCCAACGCAAGGCCTGAACTCACCACCCTGAGTTCAAGATCTGAGCTGAGATCAAGAGTCCATTGCTTAACCGACTGAGCCACCCAGGTGCCCCAATAAATATGGTTCTAACTGCAGTTCTCCAAGTGGAGAATGCCCTCCGTTACCTCTGGGATTTTGCACCCTCTGGCTGAAATATTCTTTCATTGCCTTCTATCTTTCCTACCAACTCCACATTCCTTCAGGTTCCTACTTTTTTCCTGCATTTTAGCTTGCATGTTTATTCACTACATATGTGTTATTTACTATTTCCCAATCATTACATCGCTATTCCAGTGACCTTGTGGTAAGCATATGACAGGAGCATTGAGCTGTGAAGATAATGTCCCTTGAAACTAATTACCTGGTATTGCAACAATTTCTCCTACAACTGTGCTAATATAGCTTTGGAGCGTATAAGAAACCACCTGAATTTTGATTACTTGTGTGTGTGTGTGTCACATAAGACTTAGAAGCTATAATTTCTAAATTCAATTAGAGAAATGTCTAATTTCTCTCATGGCGCAGTAAGTCCCACATGTGCTCGCTCTCAGGGACCTGCACACTGTGGTCCCTGAGCCAGGTCTGTGCTGTGATCCTGCCCCTCACACCCCAGATCCGAGGTGGACTGATCCACACTGACCCACCAAGTCTCCTTCTCTCAAGAATTAGGAATCCGGTGCTAATCTAGTGTCCTGAGAAATGAGTCCATTTGACATGCTCTGTAAATTCCACAGTACCTCACCTGCAGCTCACCAAGGCCCACCTGTTCAATTCCTCCTCAGGGCCTATGGGAATCCTCAGAATCATTTAAATGAATTCTCTCTTTTTAAAGTCACAGTCTGTGACTTCTCATGAAAAGAACCTTTCTAACTCATGCAGCAGCAATGTTACTAAAAACTATCAGTACCATATTTTCCTTATTGGTTCAGACTTCTCGATGGCTACATTCTCTATAATTAAAGGCACTTCATTCCATGAGTTACAGAATGCCTAATTAGATAAAAGGGAAATAATCTGATTGCATCTTGTTAGAAGTCTAAACTTCAAGAAGAGGCATCTTCTAAGAAAATCTTTCTCAACCATTATTAAAGGCAACTATCTTATATCCTGAAGCCTCCTTGTAATGCTCGCCTCAGAGCCCACATTGTGGGATCTAATGCAACCCTAAAAGAAGACCGTGACCTGAAAGTTCTACAGAATCTCCCATGTTAGTGGAGCAATCCTTCCCATATCCTCCTTAACATATAATCTGGTCCTAAGTGAAAAGACTATGGTGTAGCTCATCAGTTTCTTCCAGCAATGACCAGGCATATTTTGAATACTGACCCTTCTCTCAGAATTCTTTCTATATTGACACCATTAAAGCAAACTTGATTTTATAATTTAAAGCTGGCATTGAAATGCACAGTGATCAGCCAATAAGAAATATCTGTAAATTCTGAAGGAGTAATCCACCTCTATTAATTTATAATTCTACTATATGTGTTGCTATTTGTACTTTTATGCTGTTTATGCTAAATCTTTTAAGTGTCCTCAAAGCTGACCTTTTTGCATCATACACAAAAGCTACAATTAGTTGAAGAAGAGAAATTCAAATTCCAGATGTTTGAGTGAGTATTTTATTTTATTTATTTTATTTTTTTAAGATTTATTTATTTGACAGAGAGAGACACAGAGAGAGAGGGAACACAAGCAGGGGGAGTGGGAGAGGGAGAAGCAGGCTTCCTGCCGAGCAGGGAGTCCAACGCGGGGCTCGATCCCAGGACCCTGGGATCATGACCTGAGCCGAAGGCAGACGCTCAACTGACCGAGCCACCCAGGCGCCCCCTGAGTGAGTATTTTAATTTTAAAACAAACACCACCACCACCACCACCCCACACACAATCTTCTATTTCTTTTTAGTGAATATGCAAGTGAGAAGAGGTTAAGTTTATTAGATGGTTTCTTTGATGATTTAGGTTTGGGCTCAAAAATGCTTCAGACTCTTAGAAAATTATCAAATTAGAGAGGGCAGCAGAAAATAATGAAAGTAATTCTAAACTCAAAGGTTTTGCCTGTTAGCAGTGGTACCCAACGTATCAGTGACACTATTCTACACGTGCTAAAGGACGTGAGGAACATCTTTACCACCGGTGCCCAGCACTTGTCCAGCCTCTACCAAGCCCACCTGGTGGCATCCCCCATGACTTCTATAGCAAATGAACTCTTAACAGTACTCCATAGGATTAGCAGTAGAATCTACAAGTGGCCAAAATTCATCAAAGTCTTGGTAGATAAAAATGGGTCTCTTTCTGGGTTGGCTGTCGGAGGACCATGGAAAGGAAATTTGCCATAGACGTCCCCAAAATGAGGCTGCTCTTTCCATTAGGAGAGATCTTTAATGCCCCAAACTTTTGAAACATTAACTATTAGCTTACATTTTGGGAAATCGGTGTTACCAAGAAGTCCCAGCAAATCTGAGTCTCCTTCAGAGATCCTGACTGAACATCATGATTTACATTCCATCTTCAAAGTGAGATAATGCAAGAATGCCAAAAATTCAACAGAGCCTTCTCAAGTAACAATCTTGTCCTTGAGGGAGCACTGGGATTTTGAGTTGTGGAATTTTCCACTCATTTATCCTTTCATTTTCCAACTTCTTTGCCTTCAAGTGCCCACTGGCTCCTCTCAGTCACAGCTGTGCAAATCACAGGACTCTCGTTGGCATGAGACATATATATTATTCATCTATCCAGTTTCATCTGAAGGAAACCCAATAAAGACACAATTTTACTTTCCAATGAAATATTCAAAGCTGCTTTTTCCCCCACGAGAAACTGGGCAGAAAACTCCACCAATGATCTATGTAAGTACAAAACTTTTTGCCTATCAGAGCATGTATGATTTTGATTTTAGTAAAATATATGTCTACTTTCCTCCTGTTGTGCTTCATAGTACTTTGTGTATAAATATGTAGCAATTTCAATGTTTTCACTAATTTGTGAAACCTTCTGTAACATCATAATCCCAAGAACACCCTGTGCTTTTCTTTGCAAATATTTACTTAAAAGGACACCTTGTTTACATTTGTGCTACATCCTTGATAGAATGCGTGTACATATTGCTGGATTTGTTTTCCTTGAACTGTAAATACAGTGGAGCAGAAAATTCAAGTGGTGATTATACATCAAGTAATAACCTTTGCCTCTGGGTTGTTGATTGAACTAGAGCCCAGGTTAAGGTCATCATGACCCTCACTTAATAGGCCCTTCTGTTGCTAGAGGAAGTTGCCTGTGCCAAACTCAACACACACACACACACACACACACACACACACACACACCCCTTCCTTCTTGACAGAAGTCGGTTCTGAGTCACAAAAATCCCATATGAAAGGAAGGAAGAAAATGAGGTTAATATGGGCATGGAGGTGTTTATCAGCCTCGTGCATTTGCCACAATCATGGGTTAATTATATGCTGTAAAGATAGACCTTTCTCTCCTCCAGGAGCCAGTTCACCACCCCACTCTGTGAAAGGGTTGTGGGGGACACTCACAGAGTAGCAGGGAGAAACGTCCACCTGTCCCCCAAGCCCCATGTCCTCACGTTCCACCCAGTTCTCCATGCCTGAAGAATTACACCCTCGAATAACAACCATCAGCCCCTGAGCAAAAAAACACTGAGCGAAAACATGGAGCAAAGAAAGATGCGAGATCCATGCTCTCTGTCGGAAGATAAAAGTCACATTATAAAAGAGACAGTCATGTCTTTATAAGCAAAACACAACTTTCTCAACATCTCACAGCCATCTCATTAACCAATGCTCTCTCATCATGAGTGATCATGGTTATTTAGAGTCAGAAGCAAAATATGGAGCGATCTGTCTGTAGGCAAGTGGAGACAAGGCATAATAAAGGAAGAGCTAGGTGTGTGAGGAAAATGATGAAGTGGACATACTTCAGTGCTTAATTCATAATGAAGAAAATGTATCACCTCGAGCAAGGATTTAACCCCTTCTGGGTGGAACGTCAAATACCCATGTAAACAATTATTTCTATTTCTTTCAGCATCCATCTACTCTATATGGTTTGAACTTGGGTTTTTTTCAAGCCTTGGTAAAGGCATCTCATAAAATTTAAACATGCAAAAAGGTATAAATTTCAACATCTATAATTGTTTTTTAAAACTCATTGATTCCGAGTCAAGAAAGTTATAATTTGTGATGATTCAGTTCTGAGCTGCACCAGGATATACCACTGAACTCACAGCTGGGCACCTCAAATGACAGAGAGAATTTCTGGGACCTCATACTTCAGGGGTAGCAAGGAAGATGGCCCTACGGTAGCTGATGTTGAAAAAGACCTTAATGTCAAATAATACGGTGCACCCTGAACACACTCCAACAGCATCACATAAGCGGTGAGCCTTATCTATTCTACAAAGGGTTGTACACAAGCCTTGATGTTTATTGGTGACGTCACCTTGCTATTTCCCCATTTCAGGTTGTCCTCCTACTCATTTCCACCTAATTTCGTTTGTATAAACATGTTGGGGCAAGGGAAAGAACTGTGAGATTTTAGACTTTCTATTCCTTTGTAAAGGATTTTGTATTACCTTTGAGAAAAGGGTTCAAAAAAGAATATTTTAGGAAATAGTGGGAGGGAGGAGAGAAGGAATGGTTATTTCCTTCCCCTGTTTTTCCCAAGTTAGAACGTTTTGAAGGGTTAGCACACCTGATGTATATATAAATAAAAATGATAATGATATGTGGCTTTTGTTTATCCCTGGAATGAGGCGAAGGTGGTGCAGGAAAGGGTGGAATAGGGTATGACAGGACAGCCTAGGTCCATGGAGCTTAAGGTAGGACATAAAAGGGGGTGGCGGGCTGCTAATAGAACTAGTGTAAACCCTCAAGATCAACTGGTTCAACCCATTTTTTAGAGCACAAAAACTGTGGTTCAAAGAGGGGAGCATCTTTGCCTAAAGACAAAGAATCAAACAGCAAGGGTTATTATATAAAAATTATGAACATTTTGGGGGTGCCTGACTGGCTTAGTCAGAAGATCATGTGACTCTTGATCTCAGGGTCATGAGTTTAAGTACCATGTGGAGTATAGAGCTTATTTAAAAAAAAAAAAAAAGATTAAAAAAATTGTGAACATTTTTAAAAAGAAAAAGAAAAGTGTGAATTTTACATACTGGCCATTTGCTAGCTGTGTCACCTGGAGCAAGTTACTTAACCTCTCTGTGCCTCAGTTTCATCATCTGTAAAACTGAGATAATAACGGTGCCTAGTTCTTAGCCTTACTGGGAAAAATCAAATCAGTTACTACTTGTAAACTACCTAGAACAGAACCTGGAACACCACTCCTTCTTCTTCTTCTTCTTCTCCTTCTTCTCCTTCTTCTCCTTCTTCTCCTTCTTCTCCTACTTCTCCTTCTCCTTCTCCTTCTCCTTCTTCTTCTTCTTCTTATTATTATTACCACTATTATTGGTAATTCAGTCAGGCCTTTTTCAAGTAAATGAAGTTTTGTTAATGAACTGGAAAACTCAGTCCACGGTGGATGGGCACGTCACAGTGGCATGGATGTCAACATTTTGGGATACGTTGGGATGGAACCTAGCTTTGGCTTAGATCCAAACACAGATGGGGGGCAGGAAGAATCTCATCTCCATGACTAATAGCCACTCATATTTAAAAACACTTAGATAGCAACTTCCATGTAGCATTAAAAAACAACAACAAAACAAAACAAAACAAAAAAACCTCCAGGAATGGAATTGAAAACCCAAGCTTTCTTGAATCCCAGTTTTGATTTTTAGAAACCTTGACCAAGCCACTTCCTCCTACTTGGTGGTTTCCATATCTAGTGTTAATAATGATCTTCACCTGAACTGTTGTAAAGATTAAATGTTTTGAAGAAGCACTTTATGACCTATAAATTTTACAGAGAACTGTACATCCTTAAAAGCACAATTTATTATAAAATGTTTCTCTTATTTTGAAATCATAGGAAAAAATCTTTCTTACTTTCTTTCAAGGATTTAACATTGACCATGAAAATAGAATATGTCATGAGAATATGCATGGAAAATGTATTCAAAAGAGAAAACACTAAGCTGGCAAGCTTGAAGGTTTGGGTTTTAACCCCAGCTTTCCCATGGACACATCCTATAGCTCCAGGCAAGTCATTTAGACTTGCTGGCACCCAGCTTCCTTTCCGGTAAAACAGAGGGTGAATTAGATGATCTCTCCCCCTCTAATTCCATAATTCTGAATGTCATATATATATGTTCACATGAATCCGTGAGTCACTAAAACCTGGTAGATTTTTTAAAAAATTACTTAATAAACAAAATGTCTCATAAGCAATTCAAGAGATCTTGGAACTGACTCTCAAAACATTGCATAACCATGTTTGGGCAAAGACTTCAAACCCAAGAAGAACATCTTGGAATTGGTCCTCTCTTCACCACCATTGCAATTTACAGAAGAGAGGCTGTCAGTTCATATGTCCACACACGTTCTGCCCCAAGGGCTCAGAGCATTTGAATGTCTCATTAATTTGGGGGGACGCTTAATAAATAGAAAATGGTATTGCCTCTTTCAAAATGAAATGAAAGCCTAAGAGCATGTTTTATTTCTACAACATTCTCAGCATCTCAAAATGCTTCGATAACAGCTTTAGCTTTTTTTTTTTTCCTCATTCCTGACTTGATCAATGTAACAACTTTGTGAAGTAGGCAGGGCCCAGGAATTACTGTGGCCGTTTTACAAATGAATATCCTGGGACCAAAGAAACAAAATGATTTGCTTCCCATGAAAAGTTGGTGGTCCTCACTCTTGGATCTCCTGACCCAAAAGTGAATCCCAACTCAGTCTAGGAATGACCCACTCGCAGTTAGACGCCTGTAGTCCACCGACCCTTCCTGATGCCTGGCTCCGCCCCCTCCAAGAACAAAATGCTTTCCTCTCATTTACTGCCCCAACTCCTGTCTGGGACCCCCTATGGAACTGAAGTGGTTCTCTGAATGCTTTAGCCCTTTTACAGGATTTCCATGGAAAAATAAAATTCCCAGATAGAAACAATGGACTTACTGATGAGTGAATTAGACCCTGCTTCCCATGCCTTGTGGTTTCTCCCCATAAATGTTTTCCCAGTAATTCAGTGGCTGCTTTGGGAGAGCTGTCCAGAACACTTTCATCAGGGCTATTTTTTTCATCCTACAATTTTGGCCATCTCTCAGTTTATTTTTCAAAAGGGGAAGGGGCTGGATCATGTCCTAGAGAGAAAGATCCTACAAGGTCCTAAACATCTTAAGTCCATGGGATAATTAAGAGGATTTGAGAATTATACCCCTCTCCATTAACTGACTGAGGAGTGGATCAATGTCAAATCACAAATACAGGATTCTGAAAACAAAGTGTAATTTTATGTAACTCACTTCCAGGCCCCTGTGGTGGAAATAAGGCTGTGATATGTTTGATGTGCTTGCCCTGGGCTTGGTTGGCAACTGGAATCCAGCAGAGCCAGCGGGTTGGGAACGAAAGATCACACAGAGATTAGCTCCACAAGAAACATGCCTGTGTTTGCATAATATTCATGTTTCCACCTTCATGATGCCTTAATTTTATTTATTCCCAAACTGAGTGGCAGAGACAGCTACTTATTGTGGTATATATGGTTACATTGCTTCTTTTGATGGTTCTATGGGAGAGGCATGATTGCTTTCCCTCTGACGATTGAAGAAAAATCAACGCAGCTCTAAATCTTTGACTCGTTTTTCACTTATGATAGGAGATATTGGCAGCCGTACACACCATTTCACCTAAGTCGGGTCCACAAATATTGAGAACTGACTCTGGGAAAAGCATGATTTTAGGTGCTTCAGGAGACATTTTAAATCTGAGCAAGATACCCCCATTTCCCAAAAAGGTATTTCGAAGTCTCCAAAAGGGAATGGTTCTTAAATCAAAGGGATAAGAAATGGTTGCATGAGGGAAGTGGCATTGGAAATGAGTCCTGAAGGCTGGGGAGATTTTTAATACACGGATAAAATAGTAACAAATACATATAGAATGCACAACTTTAAATGGCACTATTACATATATCATGCCTTTGCTTAAGGCAAAAAGAAGGAGTCCTGCCAGGAACAAAGCACACCGTTGTGCCAAGGCAAGAATGGGGAAGCAGCAGATATTTGTAGGAATTAGCAAATCTGTTCTCATGCACACATGTGTCTTCAAGTGTCACACAGCCTGGAGGACAGGCTGACATACTTGGTTCAGAAGTTAGGTTGTCAGGAGGTAGTAGGAGATGAAGATGGCAGGCTACACCAGGACCGCATCGAAAGAGTCCTTAAAATGAAGCTAAGGGTCAGTATACATAATTCGGTGACAACAGGATTATTGAAGATTTGGGGCTGAGGCACGATAATGATGGGTTAAATACACGACTCACTTAGAGCCAATGCAATGGGTTCATTCAGAGCAAGAGTGAGGAAGAAAGATGGGTTCATAGGCAACAGCAAAGGTCTACCAGGCTCAGGTAACAGGATTCTGAATACAGGAGCACAGCAAAGGATTAAAGAGAATGAAAAGAAGAGGGACTCAACGAAAATAGACAGTGTAGCCCCCCTGCCTTCCCTTCACTTCCTCTTCCTTCCTGTTCTCTACCACTTCTGTGCTCTGTACATGCTGTTCCCTCTGCCCAGTACCCACTTCCCGCCATTCTTTTCACCTGGTTAACTTCTATTTCAGGCAGGATGGGAGATAATCTAACAGAGTGGTTAGGACCATCTGCCATCACACTGAGTTGTTCCAAGTGCACTCCTCTGCTCACCAGCAGGGCTTATCCTCGACCAGGTGCTTACTATCTCCACACTGAACTTTCTCACCTGTGTGTGAGGGAGTCCGTATTTCACACAAAATTCATATAAAGCACTGATATCTGGGCCTGGCACATAATAACCACTTAGCAAATGTCAGCTATTTTTATTCTTCTTCTTTCCCACCTTGGGTCAATCATAACTTCCCGGAGGAGCCTTCCTTGACCAGGTCACTGCCCTCTGTCTGCACTCTGAGCCTCCTTCTACCCATCACAGATTTTTGACTTTATTAGGGAGCCAGTCGGTTAAGCGGCTCATTCTTGACTTGGGCTCAGGTCTTGATCTCAGGGTCTTGAGATCAAGTCCCTTCTTGGGCTCTGCACTCAGCAGGGAGTCTGCTTGAGATTCTCTGTCTCCCTCTCCCTATGCCCCTCCCCCTGCTCATGCTCTCTCTCTAAAATAAATAAATAAATCTTTTAAAAATTTTGCATTTATTACAAGATTTTTAGATTATGCCTGTCTTCTCCACCAGGTTGAAGGCCCCTTGAGAATAAGACATTTCCTCCTTTGCTCACACATATAGCCCTGTCCCCCTGCTACAGTACCTGACCAGAGTAGACACTCAACCAATATTTGTCCAATGAATGAATGAATGAACGACTAAACAGAGGCAGCCCAGCTGTAGCTAGAGTATGCAAGGGTTAGCATATCCAGCTTGTCTTCTACGGAACAACCCAGTATTTTGCCATTTAGCCATTTTATCCCTGTTTTAGCTGAGGCCAGATTAGCAGTGTGTTATCTTTCTATGAATACCAGCAAATTATTATCAGCAATATGTATTTTTTTTAGATATCAGATGAGTCTGGGATAAAATCCATATTTGTGCAGCCCTCATTGACCCAGGACATTTGGTCATCCATGCTTGAGGCTGATGAAGATGAGGACGACAATGATGATAACCTCATAATAATTAACAAGGTTTATGAATATTAGCACATTAAGTCCCAGAACACACTGGGGTTGTCAGTGGCAAGTACAGAACAGGAGCTCTTGAAGGTCATCTCAAGTGCCAAATGAGAAACACTGAGAGAGAGCCAACCTCCTTGTTCCCTTTAGCCCATCTTAATTTTCTGCATTGTAGATACAAACACAGATGTCCAGCTGGATGTGACATTCTCCTGTCTTCTGACCATGAACTGTGACATTAGGGCTCACAAGGCAGGCCACATGGTTCTGCATCCTCCCCTCCCACCATGCCACATTTCCTCCAGGTCTTTTCTAAGGAGGACCACAGGTTAACTCACATTTTATTCTAGGGAACAGTTTCTGAATAATTCTCTTGGTGTCTGCTAATGGGCGAATTCTAACTCCCTGGGAAACTCCTACACAACCCTGGACAAATATGAGAAAAGCAGACGAAAGACCACTGTAACTCCCAATAGATTGCCTTTACTCCAGCATGCAAACCCTTTAATGCCTCCCTTTGCTTCTACTAACTAAATGTTCTCTCCCTTGGCAGAACAGCTTGGGAGCTTTGGAATGACGAAGTGAACAACAGATTCTGTATTGTCACTAGAATGTATGCTATTATCAATGGCCTTTCTCTTATTGAGTCCCTAGGAAAGGTGGCAAACCACAAGGCCTTCGGTGCATTCCCTTCCATGAAACTAAGCAGGAGTCTCAATGCCTTGAGGGTAAACTCTAAGAGCATTGTGTTCCTTATAGAGCAAGAGAGGAGAAGTGAAGTCTTCTTAGCATTCACAGATTGTGGTATGTCCCTTGGTCTCCTAGAGTTGTTTATCCAAGGAGCTCCGTTTGGCTCCTAGCAGACTATTGTCTTAGTTGAAACAGTAAAAGTACAATTAACCACAATATGGTAATGTGGAAAATAGCAGTGAAAACTCTTCGATTCCAGAACTTAGTGAACCTTTTTGGAGAAATCCATTATTGCCTTGCAATTCTATTATAAAAGCACATTAGGGTTTCAAAATGCAAAGTGGCTGGGAAAAAAGGCTTATGTAACATTAGAAGCAAAAAACTGATTGTAAAGTCATGTCCATGCTAAGACTGTAACTATATGAAAATGAGATAACATATTGACAGTAACTGGAAGGAAACATTAAAACAGCTGGTTTTCAGAATGGCAAGATTACAGATACTTTTCTCCTCTCTTTTTCGCTTGCTTGCTTTCTGTTATTGTCATAATAGCATTGTTTGTACAATACAAGGTTGTCAGCTAGACATATATTTTGCTTAAAGTATTGTAGAAAATCATAATTCACTTTTCACAGAGATATTAAAAATTATACTCTACGTTAAAATTGAATATGGGAAACATGGAGCTATTCTACCTTATCTCTAAAAACTACCCCTTATTTTGCAAAGTAAGACAGAGAACAATTTCTAGCATCGTCCTTAAAACTGGCAGAAGTGAATTTTATTTACCTCCTTTGGCATCAAAGCTTCAAAAATTTTATTTTCTTCAATGAGCAATGAGAGAACAAAATAATTTTTTATTAAATTTTCTTTCTATTATCTAGCAGACCAGAAAAACCTCTCTGGAGGGACACCTGGCTGGCTCAGTTGGTAGAGCATATGACTCTTGATCTCTGGGTCCTGGGTTCAAGCCCCACAGTGGGCGTAGAGTTTACTTTAAAAAAAAAAACTTAAGGGCGCCTGGGTGGCTCAGTCGGTTAAGCGGCTGCCTTCAGCTCAGGTCATGATCCCAGGGTCCTGGGATCGAGTCCCGCGTCGGGCTCTCTGCTCCTTGGGAGCCTGCTTCTCCCTCTGCCTCTCTCTCTCTGTCTCTCATGAATAAGTAAATAAAATCTTAAAAAAAAAAAAAGATTCTCTTAAAAAAAAAAAAAAACTTAAGAAAACCATTCTGGACAAACTATCATATATTTGAGGAATCTTTAGTAGGTCTGGGTCAGAAAATACTTCAGCATATGTATTTGCCTCATTTGTGACAACAAATGCTTAAAGAGAGAATGTTGGCTGGGTGCTGACCACTAGATTTGAATCACTGAATTATAGGGGTACAGATTCAACCTCAAAACTAACCATACAGTTCCTCCATTTCTTAGCCTTCTGGTTATTCAGTGTTTCACCCCACAGGGAGCTGTTGCCTATAAAGAACGCTGAATATAGATAGGGTTAGGGTAAATCTCACACCGAATGAGTGTTTCCTTCTGTCCAGAAATTTCCATTTACATTTTAATTAAATGATGCCTATCCATAAGTATGGACTGCCTTTTCCCTCTGGCATGCCATTAAGAGGTCAAGGTAGTCTGTGGCTAGTTTGGACTTTATGTGCCTTAGAGCTCAGGCCTCTCCTTCTGTCCCTTCCATGCAATTGAATCCAACAAAAATGTATCCAGCTGAGCGACTTCCCAGAGCTTTGGGTCAACAAGCTCTACCAGGAGGCTATGGAAACACCTTATCGGCCCTTGAAAGCAGCGTCTCACACCCATTAGTAGTTCTCATGGCTCATGCTGGACTTCTAAACAGTTCCATCAGGAATCAGCCAGACTGAGTGTTCCTTCTTCACATGATTGGTTATAGGTGGTAAAAGTTATCAGCTGCAAAATCAAGTAAGCCCAGTGCTACAATAATGAGCAATCTGCTGAGCAAGAAGTGAACGCCCCAATACTGCTAAACTGATTGCCACACTAGAGAGAATGAACTTGATCCTGGGGTCAATGGGGGTCACAGAATGATTTTTGAGGAGAACAGGGATGATGTAACCTGGGTTTAGAATCAGAGCTAAACGGAGAAGCTGGATGAGTGTAAACTGGAGAGGGTAGACACTGGCCAGAATCAGGGAATTAACAGGAAGCTGTGGGAATGGCTGAATTGGCTTGAACCCCTGCAGTGACCATAGGCATGGAAATCAAGGAGATAAGAGTTTAAATGGATAAAGTGAAGCAACAGATAAGACGCACGTTAATGAAGGAAAGCACGGTGTAAAGACAGAGTTAAATGTTTGAGTCAACATTTCTAGAAACTTTTAAAGGAAAATCTCATGCATATGTTTACATTTTTTGTCTGTTCTCCCTCTTCAACTAGAATGTCAGTTTCTTGGCACATGCCTCATTCCCCACTATATCCCCAGTGCATGGCAGTTAGTAGGATCTCCATAAATAACTGTGGAATAAATGAATGAATGTATGTGGAAATATGTGGATCCTTAAATATAAAGCATGCAGTTCCAGTAAGATGGAACCCTCTGACTCGGAAACATAATTCCATGCTGTTGAGCTACTCTATCCTGGATGTTTCACTGAGGTAAGCCAATTAACCTCTCTGGCCCCCATTGTCCTTCTCACTAAAACAGAGCCAACAAATGCCACTCTCTTGCTGAAGACGGAAGCAGCAAAGAATAAGCAAGATGAAATCTGATGAGTGCCTGGAGTTTTATAAGAGGAAGACACTCTACTTAACTGTTCAACCCACCATAAAGATGACAGATATAGGCCAAAACGGCTTAATGAAAATCTCCAAAGTCACATCAAATCACTGGGCTACCAATCCCCAGATAGCCCTGAAACAATAGTCTATCCAAATTTCCACCAAGCTGCGGTGTTAATGTAAACCCCAGGATGACAACTCACTGTGGTAGTTCCTGAAATATGAAAAACAAGGCCACTCCCCAGATGAATTAATAATCACAAAGAGAATGCAGATGCCCTTGGCCAGAGCAGGTCAACGCTTTAGCTCCCAGCTCCTGGCTTCTCTCTCTCCGTGGACACCACCAAGCAATGCCCCTCCAATACACAGGAGCCCACTGCTGGAGCATTCCCTTAGAAGGTTACTTTCAGATCTTTTCGAGTTATAGCCAACCAAATTGAAGAAAATAACTTAGCCTTATACTTTTTTTAGGCCCCAGAAATGGAAGCCAGCTTTATCAGTCTAGGATAATGGCTCAAGTCGGGACAACTCTGACTTCAGCAAAGTCACCCTGAACCATCCTATGCCCTACAGCATCTTCACTGCCCTTATCAGGATGAGAAATTACCTTGTTCTTTTATTCATTTGGTTTTTTCTTGTCACCCACACTCCAGAACTGTGTCGTCCAATACCATAGCCACTAGCCGTATGTGGCTTTGTAAATTTAAAACTTTTTAATTATATAAGATTTTAGAATTCAGTTCCTCGGTTGCACTAGCCATATTTCATGGGCTTAAGAACCACCCATGGCTAGTGGCTAACATAGCAAACAGCAAAGATCTAGAATATTTCCATCACTGCAGAAAATCCAAATGGACAGCTCAGCTCCAGAAAAAAAGTTTCATGTAAAACCTAGAAGAATGTTTTTCAAACCCTAGGCCATGTTTCAATCATGAGTTGAGATGTTCAGTAGATTACAACCAGTATTAAGTGTTAGTGAAATAGAAAATAACAAAACATATCATATTAAACATAGAGTAAGAATCCCTTAGGGAAATTTGTTTATATGTATGTATGTCCCATTTGGCAATATAAATTGTATTTCTTATTGTATGTCACAGTTTAAAAAAAAAAAAAAAAGCTTATACATATTACCTGTAATATAGTATGGGCTCAAAGTGTTTGTTGAATCAATCATAAATGAAATGTTTTATAGAGTTTATATGATTTAATTTACTCCCAATAGGAATTATTATGCCTATTTTAAAGAAGAGAAAACTAAGGTTATGGGAGTTAAGTGACCCATCCAGATGACACAACTTAAAAGGGTTGGAATTAAGAGTCAAATCTGAGTCTGGTGGACTGGAGATACTAGGATCCTAAGTACAGACGCATTGCTCTCAAAGCGCTAGATGTGGCTGGCTCTCCTAAGGTGGGACAAGATGAGGAACTTGGAGAGAACCGAAGGAAAATCTGGCACCAGGAAATGGGCAAAGGAGGAAGAGTCTTGAGGACAACAGAGCAGCCAGGGAGAGCCTCAAGAAGGAAGAGGAGATGTGAGGAAGGAGGGAGTGGTCAATGACAGAGTGGCCCAAACTTCAGCAGGAGAAAGACTAGAAATTTCAGTAAAATTCAGCATTGAGGAGGACGTTCGAAGATTTTGGCAAGAGTCATTTCAGTGAAGCAACAGGTTCAGAACCTACCACTGAAGGCTGAAGGGCAAATGGCAGATGACTGTAGACAACCTCCAGAAACTCCAGCTGTGAGTGGGAGGGGATAAGGTGCAGTCAAAGCAGAGTTTCTGCTTATTTATTTACTTTCAGAATAGGACCTTGTGAGCACAATTCCATATGGATGTGAACAGAGAGGCTGATATAAAGAGAGGAGGTGATGAAAGGAACAGACTTCCTGAGCAGATGGGAGGTGATGGATTCCAGGTGAGAGATGGACGGAAAGCCCCTCCAGTTCGACAAGGAGGAAGGGAGGAAAGGGAATGCAGATAGAGGCTAACTGGAAGCAGGACTTTCATTGCAGGAGCTCCTCTCCAGTGGTCTCTTCTTCCTCTGGGAAGCAGGAGAGGCCTCATGCTATGAATGGAGAGCAGAAAAGGTGTGGAAAAGGTATTTTTTTAAATAAAACAAGGCTTTATCTACATTCAGATGTGCATAAACCCTCAAAACCCTGTTCACAGTTGTCCTAAATCAGAAAGCCAAAACTTCCCCCCATCACAGCCCCCTGAAGAGCAGAAATACAAAACGTTGATAGAAGCACACTCCAATCGGCTGAAAATGAAAGACAGAGCTGCCAGCCGAAAGCAGGACTGGAGAGCAGCATGGAGGAACTCGGGGGAAGCTGGAGCCTGTGAACTTTTAGTGACACCAGTCAGCAAACTTCCTGGAAAGGCCTGGGCAATCTCTTAATCTTATTGAGCTGTTTAACACATCAGACCTTCGGCAATAAGAATCTGACTTCATCTCTCCCGTGAACACAGAAAGCCGAAAGAAATGAACCTCTAGCCAAGAGCAGAAGAAAAATATAATAAATGTAGACCATTTTTGTGGGACATATCAGCCCCTCAGGGAACAAAAAATCGAAACTAAAGTTGTACCCTTTGTATACCCAACTAAGAGTACCATGTGCATTCACTGAAAGTTACCAATCATGCACTTAATAGGTGCATATATAGGATGATGCTACCAATACAAAGTTTATTTGAAGTTAGATAAACATAAGCCCTTCATATTCTAAAAATTCAGTTCAGTCTACCTCTTGAGTAGGAAACAATCCAGTTCTTCCCTACCGTGCATTTCTTCCCCATCTATCTCCTTGATGACCCACCCATAAATTTCTGTATATCTTTTACAGATATAATTTTACAGATAAAATTTACAAAGTAAAATTTCTTTTGATCTTGCTCATGGTATTCTGAGATATACAGAAATTTAAACATTTTTATGTAGTTGAATCTATCAATCATTGCTTTTGTGGCTTCTTGGTTTTATGGCAAGATTTAAAAAGGCTTTGTATCACAGACTAAGAACTAATTTTGTCCATAAATAAAGAGCTCTTACAAATCAATTGGAAGAAAAATTTTTTAAATGCACTATACCACTCAAAATAAAAGAGATATAAACTTAAGCTACAATGAGAGACCAGCATTCAACAATCAGATTGGCAAAGATCAAAATATTTGAGAATACTATGTTGGCAATAATTTATAGAAACAGGTACATTGCTGCATTGCTGGTGGGAATATAAATTATCATAACCTCTTGGAAGGCAATTTGACAATAATCACTAAAATTGAAAGTACGTGTGTCATTTGAACCAGCAGGTGACTCATGGATATTTACCCATAAATATATTCTCACAGGTGAAAATTCACTTTTTTATGTAATAACAAAAAATTGGAAACCTAAATGCTCTTCCATGGAGGACTGAGATAATCAGTCTGAACTGATTGAGTTGTCATGTATCGAGATGGGTAGATCTCCAAGATATAGTTAAGAGGAAAATGATATGGTTCAGAAGACTGTATACAGTATGCTACTATCTGTATGAAAAGAAAATATATATACACAATACTTATCATCTGTATGAAAAAATATATATATGTACAAATGTATGTATATGTTTATAAATATCTAACAGACCTCTAGGAATATATGAGAAACTGGGAACAATGATTGGGAATTAGATGGCTGGAAAATAAGAGAAGGAAGGAGATTTTCTATTCAATATACTTTATGTGGATATTTTGAATCTTTAATACATGCTAACCAACGTCCAGCAAACTAGCAAGGATATCACTAACTTATATAAACATAAAGCTCACTTGACACTCCATAAAACTACAGGAAGTCTGATCAGGGATCAGCTGACGTAATCTCTGAAAGAACAGAGCCCCAAATAGGGAACCTTGAAGTTCTCTACATAGGAATTCTGCCTGAACACTACAGCTTAGCATTCTGTTTTGTTTTTTTTTTTAAGATTTTATTTATTTGAGAGAGTGGAGAGTGAGAGCACAAGCAGGGATAGTGGCAGGCAGAGGGAGAAGCAGGCTCCCCGCTGAGCAGAGAGCCCGACATGGGACTCGATCCCAGGACCCTGGGATCATGACCTGAGCCGAAGGCAGACGTTTAATCGACTGAGCCACCCAGGCACCCACAGCTTAACATTCTTGCAGGCACAGAAAACACACATGTGCAGTGGTCAGTAGCCTCACTGGTGAGCAGAATAGAACAATTCAAGTAGCTGCTATCTGAGCCAACGAAGCTTCCTGGCTAGCCACCATTCTGTGACTCTGGCTTAATTCCAATCTTAATTGAACATTAATTTTTCAATAATTTAGACTGATATAATCACAAAAAATTAAAACAAATGGAGAAAAAAAATCACCAAATTGTCCTGACTTGATCTGAAGGAGCGTTTCTTCTGGCTTCCCCTCCAGGAAAAGTCAAAATGGCCTCTGGTTTAAGTTTGAGTCTTATTAAAACTTCCTCCCCAAGACTGTACTTAGGCCCCTTTGTGGACTGCTGGTCATCAGAGAAATCTGACACATTATGTAGACGAGAAAGATTAATGTGAGTCCCAAGTAAACCTAACAGTGAAATTCAACCACAGTTACTCACGTTGATAAATGATTCAGAGTACTGGTACACCGTTGGAAAACACAATTGACTTTTTATAAAACAGGGAAGCAATTTCTTTTCTTACATTTTCTCCTCCAGCATTTCTGAGCAGTTACATTAGGAAGTGGCTGTTTCCCCTGGCAGCTGGGCTCTGTATCTCCACCACTGGAGAAGCAATTTCCAGCGCTACAAACATCTGGAGAGCTGGTTCATTCCAAAAAAAAAGAAACAACAACAACAAAAAAAACAACCTTGACCTTCTATTTGGTAAGAGAGTTTAAAGAATATACCTCAGACCATGCATTAAACACTAGTGTTAATCATTGCCAGAAAGGCAAGGGTGGAATACAGGTAAATTGAACCTAAACCCAAACTTATTTTGCAGTACTTTGGACTCTAGGTCTTGTGAACAATGAAGCTATGAACCCAGGACCCAGCACACATGTGAGGGTCAGGAACGTTCCAGTTCCATTATAATGGTATGACACCACTTATCTCTGTTTCCTCATCTAAAAAAATAAAATAAAATAAGCCTTGTCCACCTATGTTAGGGTTGTGGTGAAATCCAGTTTACCATGCCTAGCACCATATCATCTCTGGGAGGAAGAGCTCATCAACTAAATATCTTTTTAAATTGTAGGCAAAAAAGAGAAAGTAAAAATCTAGTTTTACCTATCACAAAACTTTATTTGACTATACTCACAAATAATATGTAGTAATTTTTTCTTAATGTGCTTACACATTTCTGTTCTTTCCTAACATAAACAGAAGAAAAAATTATCTCTGGATACTTCCCAAAGTGGATGCATTTTTTTCTTGCCTGGGCGTATAGCCAATAAAGATTAAACTGGGGAGGGAATTGATATGACCTTGCGCAGGCACGTTAACCCCTCAGGATGTCAGCCTCCTCTATAAAATAAGAAAACTGGACAAATAAGTACTTCTCAAGCCACATTGTACTTTGGAATCGCCTGGGGAGCGTCTTGGCCATTGGAGTAGGGTCTCTGCATCTGTAATTTTTTTTTTATGAACTCCCCAAGAGATTATTCTGATACACACCAAAGTTAGAGAATCTCTAAACCCAATAATCTCTGAAGTCATTTCTGCTCTAACAATCATTAATCTTTCTTTAAACATACCTTCCCTGTGTATATAGATAATCTCCTAAAAATGCAAAACCTCAATCATAGCATGCTTTAGGGACATTTTCTTCTATTTTCCTTTTTTGTGTGGCCTTCCCTCCTGCTGCTCATCCCTTTCTGCCCACAGCAGTCACCTTCCTTCCACAGGACCCTAAATGAACACTCTGTCAGTGATCTTAGAGTGGGCAGAGTCCTGCTACTCCCTTTTTATGGATTGGGATGCTGAATCCCAAACCTCAAGTGTATCTTTCTTAATCCAGCTGAAAGTATCAATTATGTGCAAATTCTCTGTCTCCTCTCAACCATCCAAATAACCTCTTCTAAATAGCAATTGCCCCTGTGCAGTCACAGCGGTTTTCACCTCTGTCTACAGGGCTGACCTTGGTGCTTGGCAGGCACTTGGTATTGTTTGTTGACTGACTAACCAGCTTTGAAAAGGAGAAAATTTCAGTCTTTGCCCTGACTGTTTTGTGACTCTTCATGAGTCACTGTCTTTCCTGAATAGATGAATAAGAATGCCAGAGATGAATGAAGACTGCAAAGAAGCCCGAAAGCCAGAACCCACATTCTCCCATGAGCCCCATCTCTCTCAACTCACAGGCAAAAGAGACTCTGAAAATGGACACTGTATACAAAAATAAGAAAAAAAAAAAGGCTCTCTTCAAAATAGTTAGAGTCCTTCAAAAGATCATACCCAAATCTAAATAAATACCATGTGAAATCTCATAAAAGTTTTTAACATTCAGTTTCATTTTATTGTACTTTGTTAAATGTTTACATTTGGCAAGAAATTAATAAATATTTTACTGATGGACAGAAATCTTCATGAGACTGAAATTCAATTAGTTTGCTTGGCACCAAAACACTTCCTTTGGCAAATTTCTATGGATAAGAAGTTGAGATAGGATTTGCTGCCTCATGTTCCACACAACGCACTGGCGGTCCCTCTCCATGTTTTTCCATCCTGGTGTATAACCAGGCACGAGAGTGGACATGACCACTACCCATCTCTGAAGTGCCAGGTAGGGTTGCACCAAAACCATCCGGGAAATAGAATGCGCTGCCTACCTTGGCAACCCAAACCCATGTATAACAGTTCTCCTAGTCAGGTCACTCTTCTGGTGCTGTTATGTCTATTACAAATTTAATTAAGAATTCAGTGAAAGAGTCAAAGATCAAAAGAGTATGGCTCATGACATTCCCTCAAATCCCTAAAAAAATCAATACGGAGTACAAACATTGACCTGTTTTTGAGGATACTTGCAAATGCAGTGACGCGTGCTGGATAGCTCTCACAGAAAAGATTTTGGTCTTCAGGGCTCTCAAGCAAACCTTCCAGTACAGCATTGCATTAAACATTAATCACCATGGCACAATGAAGGCAAGATTGGGACATAATCCAGAGTCCATCAGAACCACACTCCCAGACTACAACCTTCCCATATCTATGAGCCACAGTGGCCATGTGCAAGCATGGAATGAGAAAAACCAAAGGAAGTGCCACAGGAAGAGAGAGGACTCTTCCTCAGCCCTTTCTGAGGCTCCTCTGGGGGCTTATGTCAACCTCTGCTTCTGTTCTTGAGATTCTTCATATAGAATGGCAAACAGAGTTCATTCTTTTTTCCAGGTATATGGTGAGCCACGTAATTCTCAGAACCTAATGTAAATGGGTGTTTGTATTCACTCACCACTCCCCTAAGAGGGACAGAGTGTAGTGAGAAGTGCAAATCTTGGAATGTAAATATGTCTGAAATGCTTAATATGGCTAATCCACACTGTTTAGACAAATGTTCCATAGAGTAGTTCAGTTAATGGAGAAGTGTGAACTTGGTCTGAGGTGAAGCAAGGAAGTCAAGCAGTTACTATCTGTGAGATCTAAACATAAACAGCTAGCTAGATTCTATTTTCACTGGCCTCCATATCTGGAGAAATGTATCTAACGTAAACTAATGTCCACCAGTTTTTTAAGTTCCATAAGAGAAGTCAATATCTGGAACTACAACAAATATAAAATTCTTATTTTTATTAAAATAAATGTTATCTATGATATACTATTAACATACATTTACATGCACAGTCTCTAACCCTTCCATTAGATCACCCTTCATCCTGTTGCTCCAACCCAACACTTAGTCTCCATGGTTGCTTGCTTTCCCTCAATCTCACACCCAATCTACCATTAGCTCCAACACAAAATATATCTGATATCTTTCTAGCTCTTCCCAGTTCCCTGGCCACCACTATAATTGGAGCCAAAACTCATCTCTCTCCTGGACCACAGCAATAGCTGCCAAAATGAGTTTCTCTGCTTTCCTTCCTAACCTCCTCAAAGCCATTCTCCAATAGCAGCCGGAGAGACATTGTGTACCTCAAAGTTCCCACGGCTTTCCTTCACACTTAGGATAAAATCCAACTTCCTTCACAATCAAGCCCACATCTGTATGTCCAACTCCATCTCCTATCACCTTCCCCAGCCTCAGTACCTTCTAGCCAGCCACTCTGGTTTTCAATCTGACCCTTCTACCCACCAAGCTCATTCTCACCTTAATCTCTTTCGCCTGCCTCTTGGAGGGGCTGGATCTGGCCCATCATTCAGTTATCCAGGTCTCAAGTCAAGCACCCTTAAAAGAGCATCTCTTAACCATTCGTTCTAAAGTGGCCTCTCAATCCCAAACTATCACATCACTCTGATTATTTCCTCCATAATAATCATTCCTTTGACTGTCCTTAGCTGGAAGAGAGCTGCCTCACCCAGGATTATACCCCCTTCCTGTGATCAGTCTGTATCCACTCACTGGTCTACACAACAGTAGAAAGGAGAGCCATTATCCACCATGAGGGCATTGATGAAAGTCATCCCAGTCTCAGACCTCCCTGTGGGATTGACTGAGACCTTCCCTGAGTTGTAGCACAACTTGTTCCTTGTCCAGTCCTGCTTACACCCCCTCACATTCACAGATGGGCAACGCCAAGAGCACTCCCAAATAATTTCCTATATGCTAATGGTTTTCTGCAGCAGCTTCCCAGGATCCCAATGTACAACACAACTTGTCATATTCTGGACATGTCTTGGAAGTAAAACCAACAAAATTGGCTGATGAATGTGATGGAGGGTATGCGAGAAAGAGGAGAGGCAATAATAACACCAAGACTGATATCTTAAGCAACTGGATGAACAAGTTGTCATTTACTGTCATGGTTAACTGCAAAAAGAATATGTTGGGGATGGCACTGAGACTCACAATTTGGTACTGTTCCTATTGTGATACCTATGAGGCACCCAAGAGGAGCTTCAATAAGCATTTGGATTTACAAACCTGGATCTCAAGGTAGAGGTCAGGGCAGAAATAGAAATGTGGGAATTGTTAGCATGTGGATGGTAAAGGCTTACAACTGGATGAGAATACTTTTAGATCGAAAAAATACATCCATTATAATTTTGGCTAGCCTTCCCAAAGTAGACTTTTTCCATTATTATTACAGTATTTTAGTTTTGAAATTTGAGATTTAACTTTGTCACTAATTAGCTATTCTACCTTAAATGAGTCATTTAATTAACTTATTGGCCTCTTGGTTTCTCCATCTGATATGTGGAGATAAATAATAATTACAAACTCCAACTTCAGGGGTTTGATCTGAGAATCAAATGAGAAGATAGACAGGAAGGCATTTAGAAGAGTTAAAACATTATCCTAATGAGACATTTTATTTGTTAGTTTTTTGGTTTTGTTTTTTTTTTTTTTTTCAAAAATATAGTTTCTTTGTTACTAGGAATAAAAGTGAGACAAGAATTAAATTAAACATCCATTAAATTTCATGTAAGGGAAATAACAAAAGAATCATCCAAAGGAAAGTAAAAGTAAGTGAAGTAACATTAACAAAAATAGAAATAAACACATTGGAAAATACTGAAATTCTAGAACAGCTAAAACTCAGCTTTTTAATAAGTTAAAAATACAAAAACATTTTACAAATTAATAAAAAACAAAAGATGAGCTTACATATAATATGACAAGTGAATAAAACATAAAAGATTTTTGAATAAAGTGAATATCAAAAAGTATGCTAATTTACTTAAAAGCTCCATTCAGATGATAATTTTTCATCTTAAAAAAGAACATAAAAACAAACTTATTTCTCCTGGAAATTAATTGGAGTTCCCTCGTGCCTGAACAAGATATCATTATGTGTTGTCATTTTTGTTTCATACCACTTTTTAAACTGAGAAATGGAATTTTAATCGTCTATAGAAATATTTTTAAATTTTTTCTTCATGGGAAGATCTCAAAAGACTAACTTAAAATATAAGACGGTCCAATTCTTCTGATAACCCGTTCCAGTTATGCTGGGTAGGGGCACCTCACCCTGCTCCACCCGCTGCATTGTTGCTGGGGTGGGGCTCTCCACAGAACATGGTTGACATGGAAGACATCCAAGTCCTTTTCCCGTGAAGAACAAGACTCTGGAGATTGAGCAAGTAAAGAGCTTGGGTACAGATATTTTATGTTCTTAACTTTAAGATATTATTAGAGATGACTACGGCCATTTTGTCCTGGAATAATGCACTACCTTTGCCATGACAAGTCAAGAAGGAAGAGAATTCTGATCATCTTGGCAACAGCCCTTCAGAAGGTGGAAGTCTCTTTGGTGGAAATCTTCAGGTGCCTCTTTCCTAACAGCATATTTCTCTGAACTTGCCTCCCAATCTTGGTGTACCTCCTTTGGGACCAGTCCTCTCCTTCCTCCTTCCACACACTGTCTGATCTCCTTCTCTCAGGACTGTACTTAGCTCCTGTGTATCACTTTCCTGTGCTACCTGCTGATGGAGGCTCCGTCCTAATGTTCTGCCACTGGGGACAAACAACACTGGGCTATGCCTTAGTTAGCTCCAGCTACCCTAAAATACCATAGACTGGTGGCTTAAACAGTACACCAAGATCAGAGTCCCCGCATGGTCAGTTTCTGGTGAGACCTCTCTGCCTGTCTCACCAGCAGCTGCCATCTCACCATGTGCTCATGTGATCTATCCTTTGTGTCTATGCAGGGAAAGGAAGGGCACTCCAGTGTCTCTTCTCAGTAGGACCCTACTCCTATCCTCTCGGGGCCTATATGACCTCATTTCATCTTAATTGCCTCCTTACAGGCCCTTCTCCAAATACAGTCTCACCTTGGGAGTTAGGATTTCAGCATATGAATTGGGCAGGGTGGGAGGAGGGACACAATTCAGTCCATAACAGACTAAGAGAAAACTCTAAAGCTAATCTCAGAAACAGTGTTCTGAGATTTCATTTAATCCGATAAGAATTTACTTTTACTTTCTGTTCTTTCATCCATCTGCACAGACTTTCTCGCTAACACAGGATGGGAATATACAGGATTCTCTTCTCAGAATGCAGTAGTATTTTAGAAATAGAATTACTTTTAAATTCAGAGAAAGATAGCAAACTATGAACAGCAATTACTTCCCAGGTGGAACTGGTGGAAAGAGGTGTGTATGGGGGTGGGAGCATAATCTGCTGTTTTCTAGCCTATATAATTGATGAGGTTTTTTTAGATTATGACAAGGGACATGTATTCCTTTACAAATGAAAAGAAAAATAAAATATAAACATGGAAAAAATTCATTGAATTAGAAAGCCAAAATTTAAGGATATTTGTTGTGAATGTCAAGGCTAACGGGAAAAAAAAAAAGTTGCCTGCTTTTTGGCATATTGTTTAAGCAACTCTGACTCAGACTCCTGAATTTTCCTACTTGTCTTCCTCTTTTATCTTCTTTGCATGATTTTAAAGCTGGAAATAGATTCCTTAAGAATTTTAATAAACTGTTAACTGTTAATAAACAAAAAGCTGAAAATTTTTGTAAATAGCTTGCCTGATTTTTTTCATTGTAGCTCCTGTTTCCTTCTGCATTCTTTTAAAGAATCTAATTTAAATCTGCATCCTTAGGGGCTCCTGGCTGGCATAGTCAGTAGAGCATGCGACTCTTGATCTTGGGGTTGTTAAGTTTGAGCCCCATGTTGGGTGTAGAGATTACTTAAAAATAAAATCTTAAAAAATAAATAAAAAATAAACCTGCACCTTTTTTAGAGACTGTAAAACATAAGATTATCATGTTTTTTAAGAATACCCATTTAAAATAATATTTTAGATCTTGTAGCTACTTTACATTATTCTAAGTCATGTAAGCATGACATGAAAATGACCAAAAGGGGGGGAAAAAAAAAAAGAAAATGACTTAAGGAAAATGGTGGATTGCTGTAAACAGTTCATCTGGCTCGTCCATGGAACACCAGTCAAGTGACCCTATCTGTCACCACATGGTAACTCATTTTTTCTAGCTGGGCAGCAGTCAGTTCCCGTATGTGTGACATGGGGACTGTGAGGGTTCAGGAAAGCTTGTCCTCAGTAAAGTATATACCTGAAAAATTTCAACTGCTCAAGAGAGCCCGACACATAACAGACATTCAAGTACTCAGTAAATAAATCAAATTGGTAAAACTATGGACCAACCTCACATACATCTGGCATCTTTAGAAATTAAACTTCTAATAATTGCAAGAGTTCAAAGACATTAATTCAGAAAGCTAGAGTTATTCTGAATTATACTTTTTTCTGGGATTCAAGAAGGATCAGGAGGATGGAAACTAACTCAGATGATCCAAGTGGAAGAAAAAGAAGCAGGAACATCTTACGAGGCACCAAATTCAATAGCTACTTTTTTAATTGAATCAAACAGTTTGGAGGTTGTTTAAATGACTTAGTTTCTTTGCGTAGTCCACAGTTAGTGAACGAACAAAGTGTGCCCTCTTCTCGGAATGGAACAGATTGCTCCTACCCTGTGAACTGAGCCTACTTTCTCCCCCGTATTTTTAGACTGCAACAGGAAACACTCCAGAGTAAGGAAGTTGGAATGTGACTGACCTTTCACCTGGAATGATACCGGCAACACTGGCATTTGCCACCAGTGATGTGAGAACAGAGCTGACGAGAACTCTTCACTAGACAATTGAACGGCTTCTTTTCATTTGGCCTGATGTCTATCCCTTCAGTTTTGCAATGTCCTTTAACTACGTCAGACACCGCTGATTTTAAAACCGGGCATTACCACACTTTATAATCTACTCCTTTTTAAGCCAATCATAAGAATGTATCATAGTTTCGTTATTTTTGACTAAAGATCCAAACAGATTAATGAAATGGCAGTCTAGCAAGATTATCCTCAGCATGTACAGCTAGACCGTTCTCTGTGCATCCACCCAAGGCCTCCCTGTGTGAGGGATCTTGCTACTATCTCGTCAAGATAGCCTGAGTAAAATGTCTAAATTATTCCAATGTCTGGTCACATAACATAAAGCAATTGACCAGCATTTGGGGCACTGGTATGTCATACTGTGGCATAATTATGCTTTGAACGTCTTCACACTCAGCCATGAAAGAACTGTTGGATAACTTTGGACCCAATTCATAGAAAATCTTATATGGTACTTGCTTCCTTCATTGTTGTAAACCAAAGAAGATGATAGCATCTTCCTTTCTTCTTATTTAAGTATATGAATCAGAATTGGGTTTTTAATTCACACCAAGTAATAAGTATACGACAGCACCTACACTCGTTTTGCATATATTAACTGAAAAACATAAAATGTATTCTATTACCCTAAAATTCCCCCGGCAGGATTCTGAGGTAGTAATCACCAAGTCCTGCTGAGGACACCTCCCAAGCTGCTCATCTCCCTTCCCACTGGCCCCACTTAAGCAGCCCAAGCTGCTACCATCACTTGCCCACATTATTGCAACTGTCCACTAACTGTCCTTCGTCTTACCTCCTCTAATGCATTCTCCGTTCCACCAGAGAGAGCTTCCTGAACTGGGAGTCTGCTAATGCCTCTCCCAACTTAAAACCCTTCAATAGATTCTCACTGCTCTAAAATAGAATGTTGGATCATGAAGATGGTCTGAAAATGATCAGACCCCCTACTCCCTGCTCCAGCCTTATTCCTCACCCTATTGACAACCTATGGAGTATCCTCACTTTCAGGAGCCTTCACTAAAAATCACATTCAATCTCATCTAATTCTCCCAATAAACCTTTGAGGTAGGTAACATACCATCTCCACTTTACAGATGAGATACCTAAGGGCTAGGACTGTGGATTTGTTCCCTCAGTTTTCATTCATTCTCATCAGAGTTTGCAAAGACAAAAACTACATTTCCCAGATTTCCTTGCATCGAGGGTTCTGGGAGTAAACTGGGTCCCAGAAGGGGAGAACACACAAGTGAGATGCGGAGGCACAGAAGGCAGAAGTGAGGCAGACACCCCCTTTCCATCCCTTCTTGACTATTTCTGTGGGGAAGGAAATGACAGCTCTTTGGCGCCACGCTATAGGGTCTATTGCATAGCCATCTTGGTGTTCCGAAACTGTCGTGGCGGCAGCAAGTTCTCGATCCTGGCACGGTTCCAGGGCTGGCCTCAGGGGTAGGAGCTCCCCCGGTGGGCCAATTACATCAGGTTTTGTAGCCATTCCTGGACAACTTTGGGACAACCTAGAACCTGCTTCTTCAACCCTTCTAATGCTTTCATAAGTGCCTAGTCCCCTGTGTTAAATCCCTCCCTGTTGAGAATACTTAAAGTTGTTTCTCTTTTCTTGTATTGAACCCAACAGTGTGCAAAAGCCTGTATGTTAAGCTGCTGAAACAAAGACATCCCCCCAAAACAGAGTAGCTTAAATAAAACCAAGGTTTCCTTCTCTTCCACACTGCAGTCCAAAAGTGGGTGATGCCACACAGCGGCTCTGTTGTCACCAATATGCAGCTTTTCTCTATGGCCCAGGGAAGCTTCCGTCTTTTGACTATTTCTCAGCCAATAGGAAAGCCAGGAGGTGGAGAGAGTAAATACCCAATGATTTTCAGCCACATACAAAACTCCCTTTCACATGCCATTGGCTAGAAATAAGTCACAAGCAACACCTAATCATAAAGAAGGGTGAAGGAATATACTCACTAGGTAGGCAACCGTGTACCCTGCTAATACTTGGGGCGGGGGTGGGGGGGCGGTGAAGATATTTTGTTAGAAAAAGAGAAAAAGAAAAATGGTTATCAGGGTAACTTACCAGTGTCTGCCATGGTTACCACCCTGCACAGTATCCATGCACACATTCTTCTTTCTGCGGATAGACCACATTCACCCCACCCTGAAGTAAGATTCTAATCTGTTGGCTTCCATATGAAAGTAACAAGGGCCAAAGATCTCTCTGTTCACAGCCCTTGAGCCAAGTCTCCACTTTTATTTACCGGCCTCTATGCTCAGCCTTTTCTTCTCTCCTTCAACTTAATGTTGGCTCCCTTTGGTGAGAGCCATCTGAAACAGTTGGAAGGCAATGTCTATATAAGTCTTTAGCTCTGGGCTGACTTCCATTGTTTGGCCAAGCAGAACACTTAACAGAAAGCTCATGAGAAAGACCTTCATCACCAAATTTACCTGCAGCTCCTTGGGGATGCAGACAGATTTTCCAGGCTTGCATGGCCCAAACTTTTAAGTTCTGAGTCATATTAGATTACAAACCATAAGTGAGAAAACCTCTACTGTTAGAGCTATATTGCTTACTGATTAATAATTACCCAACTTCCCTTTCCTCTTATAATACACTATTAACAGTAGTGAGGGCTAGCCAACATATACTGATATTCTGAGCGGTTCTTGAGCTAAAGGTCATTAGGCACATGGGTCATCTTCCAAGTTATGGTAGGTAACTATTTTAGTAAATGATATGCCACAGACTAGCAAATGTTACCAATTTTCTGAGCTAAAATATTATGCCAATGTCACCTTCTGCTTATTGCTACCCAAAGCCACAATCTTTAGATTTTTGTTAACGTAATGCCAACTTTTGGTACCAATTTCTGTATTAATTAGGGTACATGCTGAGGTCTTAAAAAAAAGATCCCCTAAGATACAATGTCTTCATAACACAGAATTTTGTTTCTGTCTCACCTAACAGTGCAGAAGCAAGCAGGGAGACTCTGCTACCAATAAGTGACTTTCTCCTCTGGGCTCCTTTTATCTGTCCTATTACCATTTCCCAGAAGAAATGATTTTTAAAATAAATATCCAGAAGCTGCCACATCACTTCAGATGACACCCCACTGGCAAGAACTTAGTTTGGTCACTACAAGGGATGCTAGGAAATACTGTGTCTAGCTGAGTAACTGTGTGCCTTGTTAATACTCAGGAATCCCATTACTCAGACAAGCAGAGGAAAGGGGACCCTGGGCGATTCTTAGCAGTCTCTGCCACCATGGGGACTAGAGTATTAGAACTGCTTGACTCCAGATACCAAAGGCAAAGCGACTTCCAAAACTGCCTTCCAATATTTACAAAGAATGTTAAGGCTCTTATTGCTACTCTTTCCTTTGATGACACATACTCTCCAGAATGAGAAAGTTACGATGCTTGGTTTAACTCACCTAATCATTCATTTATAGATTTATTCTAGCAGGCATCATTTATTGCATCCCTACCATGTGCCAGTCATTTATTTAGTTAGACAGTAAGAAGACACAGATAACTAAGGTAGAATCATCTGGTTTCTATTTAAGCAGCAATGTCCACAACAGCCAAACTGTGGAAAGAGCCAAGATGTCCATCGACAGATGAATGGATAAAGAAGATGTGGTATATATATACAATGGAATATTATGCAGCCATCAAAGGAATGAGATCTTGTCATTTGCAACGACGTGGATGGAACTGGAGGGTGTTATGCTGAGCGAAATAAGTCAATCAGAGAAAGACATGTATCATATGACCTCACTGATATGAGGAATTCTCAAACTCAGGAAACAAACTGAGGGTTGCTGGAGTGGGGGGTGGGGTGGGATGGATGGGGTGCCTGGGTGATAGACACTGGGGAGGGTATGTGCTATGGTGAGCGCTGTGAATTGTGCAAGACTGTTGAATCACAGATCTGTACCTCTGAAACAAATAATGCAATATATGTTAAGAAAAAAAAAAGAAGAAGATAACAGGAGGGAAAGAACGAAGGGGGGGAAATCGAAGGGGGAGACGAACCATGAGAGACGATGGACTCTGAAAAACAAACTGAGGGTTCTGGGGAGGGGGAGGATGGGTTAGCCTGGTGATGGGTATTGAGGAGGGCACGTTCTGCATGGAGCACTGGGTGTTATGCACAAACAATGAATCATGGAACACTACATCTAAAACTAATAATGTAATGTATGGGGATTAACATAACAAAAAATTTTTAAAAAAAGAGTTTCTATTTATTTGGATGACTTACTTAGAAAATTCATTAGTCTCTTCTGAACATACGATAAAACCAAAAATTTTCTTAAAAGTAACAAATTCAAGGGAAACACACAAGGGAGTTTTATTTTTCACTTTCCTCAATTTTGTACTACTTACATCAATTGGCCTAACTAAAATTATAATTTAGTGTAAAATGAATCACTTAAGGCACAAAAATCTGGGCAATGAGGACAAGTTTCAACTCCATTACACCTACACACTCTTACTAATCAACCGCTATGTTGATACCAGCTTTTCCTCATGACAATGAAGCTGCAGTACTCAGAAGACATTCTCTCTGCACTGAGGGCCCCCCAGTTTGGAATCCTACTTCTCGTGGATCTAAGCCAACACCAAAATATTCCCCCAGAGAAGCCAGACACAAATGAATATGTACTGTTTTATTCCATTTATACTTCAAGTATAACAATAGGGGGAAAAAAACTAATGTATGCTCTTAGAAGTGAGGATAGAGGTAGTACATGGTGGGGGCACACAGGATGCTTCTGGAATGCAGATAATGTTCTGCTTCTAGATCAAAGTACAGATAACGCAGGTGCATTTTGTTAAAAATTCCATTTGACAATATACTGAAAATTCTGGTAGCAGTTTGTCACTGTTCCTATTATTTAGAAGGATCTAGAGAAACGTATGGGGTACTAAGTGTTGAACCAGCTGCTGTGAAGGTTTTTCAACAACATAAGGTATATGTGCCTTTCCATTTCCCATCAAACCGAGGTAGGTGTCATGTGAAGAAACAGACGGGGGACCTCAGGGGCTCTAGCACTGGGTGTACATGTGTAAGTCCATGGTGATATTCACCCCTCTCAGCCTGTTTTCTGACTACACCTGAGCTCTAAGGCCCTCCACTCTGTGATTCTCTCTTGATCAGTCATAGTTGCCATTTTTCTCTTTTGATATAAAGTAGCTTTTTTTCTGGCCCTCAAATTATCAAATTAGGTAGACACCAGGAAAAAATGAGGATATCATGACAAATCTGCATAGCTCTTTACCAAAGGTAGGACACTATGGCTGAGAAACCCTGGGACCGTGCACCCCCCAACTCCTGGTTTATGGCCAATACGTGGCCTGAGGCAAAGCCTGGCACTTTTCTGGACCTCAGTTTTGTCATTTGTAAGTCAAAGGAGCTGGACTGGATGATCCTCCAAAGTCCTTCTGGGTCAAGGTTCCATTCTGAGTTAACTTGTTCAAACCTAAGAAGTAGCAGAACCAAAACTCTGGGTTTATGGCCCAAGCCCAGTTTTCTTCTACAGATATGTATGTAAAAAAAGCAACCTGTGGTCAGATTTTAAAATTCTCGCTGCCAAGTATGTCCTGGACACTGAGACCAACCATGCGAGGTAAATACATTATCCTTGCCTTTCGGATGAGGAAACTGCCCATCAGGTGGGCAGGCGACTCACCCCAGTATGTGTGCCTGACTGGTGCCAGAGGCAGGACGGGAAGCCTCGTCCTGCAGATTTTAAGGCTTTCCTCTCCCCACACAGGCTTGTAACATGCCCCCGGATCAACAAATAAGCCAAAAATAAATCCAATCCCAAAGCAAAAATAGTCCTTCTTTTTCTAGTTTCCTCCAGTTGAGAAAGAAAAACAAGAATGGGGAGTTTCATTTATTAGAACAAAATATCATGTAATTTATTAAAATGGCCAAATTATACACAGTTGTATAAGGTCTCACAACGGCTCCAAAGTCCCAGCATGTTCTCATACTTGATATAGACACATGTCTTTGTGCTGCACTTCACATTTTATCTGGAAGATATCAATTCTTTGGGGTATAAAAGGCATTATAAGCACAGAGTCAAAGCTCAACAAGGATTTTCTTTTTTTCTTTTAATTTTCTTGCAGAAAGGCTTGCAGGTAGACCCCTCAACCTGATTGGACGCCCCTAGCAGGTGTCAAGTGTGATACGGGCATGCGCTCCGCGGAAACAATTCTAGGACACGTAGGGGGCATTGTGGACAACACTCTGAGCAAACTTAGAGATATTTTTAATTGTTGTTTCCAGCTGGCTGATGATTGCTTCAGAACAAGTCTCCCGTCACGGCCTGGCACTTGATCTGCAGAATTCCTTAAAAGACACTGAGCCCAGCAGGTGTAATATATCATATGCCCAACAAAGACAAAAAACGTCCTGGACGTTGCCATAACTCTCAAGGAGTTGTTAGAGTTCACTTAAGTACTTCTAAAAATACGATGGGTTAAACTTTCCGAGCTGGCTCCCTTTAGATGGACTGTCAATAAATAGGCAAAGGATAGCTATTACAAGAAAAAATGTACAATATTTAATCAGTCTTTATTCTGTGGTTTATCTGTGCTGAATCCCCCATTCAATTTGTATCCCCAAATTCTACCCTAAACTGAACACTGAGGTTTTGGGTTAACACTACATATAATAGGACTATTTTCTAAATCAGGTGTTATGAGCCTGCCTACTTGTTTTTTTTTCTGTAGTTGTAAAATGCATGGGTATGTTCCCATTAAAGCTATGTTCTCATGTGTCCCCCCTACCCCCCCTGGCATGGTGACCTTACTGAGTGCAAGGATAATGTCTCTTAGAAACTGCTTATATCCCATAGCACTTTCTAGTGTTCCATGTATCATTTGTGAAACATATTTTTAGAATCTATTATGCCAGAGGCCAGGAGTTACAAATATAGCACAGCAAGCTGGACACAGTCCTGTCCCCACAGAACTGACTGCCAAAGTGGATATAGCCAGGAACCCTGGGGTCCCCAATGAGAGGGAAATAGAGGGGCCTGCAGAAGCTCGCTGGAGGCCTGTAAAGGCTTCCTAGAAGAAATCCCAACTGGGCTGAGACTTGAAGGGCAAGTAGGAATTCACCAAGTGAAGAAGGAGCATGGGGGTAGGGGGTGCAATGGGGAGGGCCAGGAACTGGAGAAATATGTTATCTCTGACAGAGACCTAAGTGCCCCATCTGAAGGCATGCAGCAACCATTTGCAGGTGACAGTCTAAAATATTGATGATGTGGGTAGTGAATGCTATGGGGCACACTGTGCTGAGCTAGACTCTGCATGTAGGGTCCCAGTCAAGGTCCTGCCTCCCAGAAATGCTCCCGCATGAACAGGAGCCTAAATTTTACTCAGTACTCTTTATCTCTTATCAGCATGTGCAGCTCTCACTTTTAGTTGGGGCCCCTGTAGAGCACAGGGACAGAGGGAGGCTCTACCACCCACTCATCTACAAGTTTGCATTTGGGGAACACTCACCATGGGGTGGGCAGTCCGATGTGTGTTGTGACTAGTAAAACCTGAGCCAGGCACTGTCCTAAGCCTCTGTCATATACTCATGAATATTTTTCTTTTAATTCTTACAAACTCTCCCTGAGGTAGTATACGCTATTATCCCTATTCTACAGATGAGGAAACTGAAGCACAGAGAGGCAGAGCAACTTGTCCAAGGTCACACAGCTAACAGCTGAGGAGTAGCATTTGAACCCGGCCAGTCCAGCTCAGCCTGAGCTCTTAGGCCCTGCACCCTATGCTTCTCTACCTCAGCACAATGAGGAGCACCCCAAGCCTCTCTTCCTCCCAGGACTTTTCCTTCTGCTGGGGAAGGTGGACACAAACACCTACCCAGAGTACAGGGGCTATACTAGAATACGAACCACACCAATGCAACTCAAAAAACAAACTTCAGGAGGCATAGTCCACAACATGGATATAAAACAGCATATATTTTCCACAAGAGAAATGACTACCACTTACTGAGTGTGCCTCCCAAGTACCTGGCATTTCATTTAAGTTACCTCATTGCCTTCTCGTAACAATTATGTAAGGAAGATAGTATCTGTTCATCTGATGTAAGAGGAAACTCAAGCTAAGGTAAGTTGTGTAGCCAGGTCCAGCTGATGAAGCTGAGGTTCTTGCCCTGTTCACTGTGGCCTCCTTAAAATACAGTGCTTTGTCCTTACTCCAAAGAGTCGGCATCGATTTCAGGTAACTTCTCGTTGCTGTAGAGAGTAAGGGGAAGTATTTCGGTTCAGGCAGTTACCAGATTCACTTCCCAAATTCTGCAATAGGAAGTGGCTGCAAACACACCAAAACATCGTGCTCCCGGCAGTCTGACAGCTTAAAGAGAAACCTCTAGCAGCAGACCACTCCCTCTGAGGCTGACAGGAGCCCTGCCCAGAGCCCTCTAGGTAGAAGGGTGCCATCCTGGAGTTCTAGATCCTACTGGGCCAGGGGAGAAGTGGTTATGAAGAGCACTGCAAAGCAAAAGGGGGAGGAAGAAGAAGAAGGGGAAGACAGAGGAGGGAAAGAAGGAGGGTGGATCAGACAGCACAGCACAATTAAAGCTTTAATCCTTCAAACAAGGTTTTCCTTCAACAGCAAAGGGTGCCTAACCTATGTTGTCAATTCAACCTCTGCCTTGGCTGTCGGGTAGCCCATAAAAAAAAAAAAAAAAAAGACTAGGAAGCAAGGGTTTATATCCAAGATTTCAGGAGAGGAAGATACATTTTAACCTTGAAGTACAAGATACATTGCATCAAAGAATAAGGAAAAGATGAAAACTATAACTTTGTTTTTAAACATATATTACAATTTTATTTTATTTTATTTATTTATTTTTTTTTATTCATGAGAGACAGAGAGAGAGACAGAGGCAGAGGGAGAAGCAGGCTCTCTGCGGAGCAGGGAGCCCGATGCGGGACTCGATCCCAGGACCCTGGGATCATGACCTGAGCCGAAGGCAGACGCTTAACCGACTGAGCCACCCAGGCGTCCCTAAACATATATTACACTTTTATAACAGCTTCTTTCCTCCTTCCTCCAATCGCCCAGCCATGTGGACTAATACCAATTGTTCTAATTAAACCTACAGTCACATAACCTGAAGATCAGTTTATATTAGTTTTTAACTCCTTTTGGAGAATAGAAAAGGGCCAAGGTATTAGACTTTCCAAAGAGAAGAAAAAAGAACGTAAAGGCAAATAAAACTAACCCAGCATTTGGGCATCGAGAGTAGCAATGATTCCAATTAGAGTATCACAGAGGAAGGAATGTGCAGCTGAGTCAGAAATGTAGTGACCTGTGTGATAAACAAAGGGAAGTAAATCTTGTCCCTCCTGGCCAGTGAGTGCAGACAGCGAGCGTGGAGCCTGGTGGCAGCCTGCTTTCCCCTGGGGCTGCTTGGGGATTAGGTAAATATAAACATCTTCAAATAACCCAAGATGTAAGAAATTGAAAGCATAACAAGCCGGAGTAGTCATCCGATATATTTAGGAGAGCTTATTTTGCAAGCTAGAATTACAGAACAGCAAGATGTGGTGAATTAGAAGTATTTAAGGCTGAGTTTCTATGACTGGGAGGTAGTTGTAATCTCTGACCAAGAACGAGAAGAGACCACCATTCTCCGAAGATCAGGCAGTAATTTTAACAAACTGGCTCATTCACCATTGCTCCAACAGCCAGTTTCTACATCAAGACTAGTTCAATATTTCAACAAAAGGAAGTGGTTTATAAAAGAATGACCAAGAACTCAGAAGTATTTAATGGGGGGGGGGGGGAACTGCTATACAAGGAAAAGCTTGTTCTGTATACTATTTAGGCTACACATGTCTTTCAAGTTGGGGGGGGAGTGGTGCCAGTAAAAGGTAGGTCCCTTAAAAACAGACCCTGCTGCAAAATCTCTACACTCACAGAATTCTGTGCAGCCTCGAGGCACAGTTAGGGCCCTCATCTCCCTGGAGCCTCATAATTAGCTACTTAGGTAGAACAAGAAATATGTTCATTTACAGAGGAGGAAAGAGAGGCCCAGGAAGGTTAAATATATTGATATGGTCACGCAGCTAATAAATGCAGGACTGAGATCATCAAATTATCTTTTTTCCAAAGCCCATGCTTTTTTTTTTTTCTAGGCCATGTATATCTCAAAAAGTAAATTCTGAGCTCAAAGATGTTAAAAAATTGAAATGATTTCAACTTTCTTTTTTTTAAGATTTTTATTCATTTATTTGTCAGGGAGAGAGAGAGGGAACACAAGCGGGGGGGAGTGGCAGGCAGAGAGAGAAGCAGACTCCCCGCTGAGCAAAGAGCCCCATGCAGGATTTAATCCCAGGACCCTGGGATCATGACCTGAGCAGAAGGCAGATGCTTAACCGACTGATTTCAACTTTCTTGACTTGTTGTTGAAATCTGTCTCCTAGGGGCACCTACGTGGCACAGTCAGTTGAGTGGCCAGCTCAGGTGGTAATCTCAGGACGCTGATCTCAGGGTCATGGGAGGGAGCCCCGAGTGGGGCTCTGCTTGTGTTTCTGCTTGGGTTCTTGCTCCTTCTGCCCCTCCCCCCAGCACTTGCGCGTGCTCTCACTCTCTCAAATAAGTAAATAAATCTTTAAAAAAAAAAAAAAACCGTCCCCTAAGTTTCCTCAACTCTTAGTCATCATAACTGCTCACCTCTTCTGATGCACTTCTCACTTCTTTGCCGCTCACAGTGGTCCCATTACCTACATGGAGCTTTCCTAAAGACTCTGCAAACATGGCCTCTCCCTTCTGATTCTAAAGCAATGGTTATCTCACTTTCCCCATCTGTCAGGTCTTGCTATGTAATCTTTGGTCTGTATATGACTTGCTTTACCCACAGAACTGTATGCTTGGCAGTGGAGGAACCATGTATGGGTTCCCTTTCGTGAGCCACCTGCCTTACCCCTGCAGTAAGCACAGCACCGCTGTGCTCGACACACAAAAGATGCTCACTAAATACAAACTGAATTGCAAAGAATCACTTATTCTCTCAGCGTTCTATTCTTGCATGATAAATTGCTTCTTGGTATCATATAATTTAGGCACTACAGTAACTTGTATGATATACTGTGGGAAATTTATCAATTTCATAAAATATGATGTTTCAGTTGCATGAGGTTCAATTTGCTGACTTTGTGTGAGTCAAAAAGTAATTTCATCTGCTGTTTTATCAGCCTTTGCCTCTCTTGTGGGCAAGAGTGGAAATACAGTGATAGTGAAAATAATAATAATAATAATAAATAGCTGATATTTATTAAGTGTTTATCATGTGTCAGACCTATGCTAAATTATTCATATTTATTATTTCATTTAACCCTCCTAATCCGCCTCCTGAATTTACAGATGAGAAAACGGAGGCACAGGGGAGAGAAACAACCTTATCCCTGGTCCCACAGCTCATAGAGAGCAGATTCAAATCCCCCCCGGGGGCCACATTTTTTTTTTTTTAAGATTTTATTTATTTATTTGAGAGAGAGAATGAGATAGAGAGAGAGCATGAGAGGAGGGAGGGTCAGAGGGAGAAGCAGACTCCCTGCCGAGCAGGGAGCCCGATGAGGGGCTCGATCCTGGGACTTCAGGATCATGACCTGAGCCGAAGGCAGTCGCTTAACCAACTGAGCCACCCAGGCGCCCGGGGGCCACATTTTAAATCAGTCACTTAGTACAGTCATAAAAAAGATGACTCTGTAGTCTTTTCTAATGGTTATTGAGACGTAATCACTTTACATGACTTGTCTACTTTAATTTTCAGAAACGCTTGAGATTTGTAACATGCTTCTTCTGAATCCTGCAGTTAATAAGCTCTGTAACTTTGAGAACACTACTGCAACTGAGGCTTTCTGCCTCCATTGCCTCCTCTCTAAAATGAGAATGCGAATAGTTATTGTTAGGATTAAACTAGTTTGTGCGGCAGGAAACATCTGTGAGCAGCACCAGGTGCCCACAGCACGGTACTGATGATGTCGCCTTAACCAGCCTTAACCAGCGCTATGGCTGGCCACTGCCTATGGCCCACCTTCCCCAACACGGGTTCCACCTCATTTGTGGACATTCACTTACTTCCACACTAAGGCATATTCGTCATATGTCTCTCCAGGGTTCAGGATGTGCTGTAAGACAATTGGTTTGCCAAATATAAAAGAAATATGCCTAAATAAAAACCCACACTTTTAGGGGTGCCTGGGTGGCTCAGTCGTTAAGCGTCTGCCTTCAGCTCAGGTCGTGATCCCAGGGTCCTGGGATCGAGCCCCACATTGGGCTCCCTACTCCGCAGGAAGCCTGCTTCTCCCTCTCCCACTCCCCCTGCTTGTGTTCCCTCTCTCACTGTGTCTCTCTCTGTCAAATAAATAAATAAAATCTTAAAAAAAAAAAAAGACCCACACTTTTATAAAATATAAATACACCTAAAACTGTGATGGGCACATATTATTAGGTCATTGAATATTTGATGATAGATGTATAAATAAATGAATAGATGACCTAATAAAGGAATAAATGATCAAAAGCTCAAACAAGAAAGTGAATGACTAATAAACAAAATTAGGAAGTTTAAATTGATCTGCAGAGCCTGGGAATGAGTGAATGCAAAGAGGAATAAAATGGAAGCCACATTTTTTTTAAATTTTCCAAGAACTGTATTTCCATGTCTGTAAACCATGTCTCTATTAAAATGCAATTAATAGTTTCCAAAAATAAGTAGTATGAAGTCACATTCAAAGCTAATGAAGTCCACATCCAATTATAAGAGAACCTCAATGAGATCTCACTCAAAATTGAGGAAGGAAGTCTATGGTCAGGTTTTTATTTCATCCTTAATTTCCCACGCTTTTCAAAGAGCCATATTCTAACTCTTTCTCAAACATTTGCAAGGAAGTATTGAGACTGTGAAAATAGATACTCCAAATACCTACACAAATATTTACATTGTCTTTTTAGTTAAACAATTGACTTTGTTCTTTAGCATTTCGGTCAAAATACTTAAATCTTTTAAAACATCAATAACAAGAGGATATGGTTGTTCACCAGATAGTCTAAACTGACCGGTTTTAGCAAAAGCTTCACAAGCAGGAATTGGGCAATTAAAAAAATGTTAATGCACACACACCCTGAAAATCAAAAAAAAGGGGGGTGGCGGTTGGCCATTTATTCTTTCTAACACAAAAACACATCTCTTCTACCTCCCTATGTTTATATAGTCAAGACTTGCTGAGCATGTACATTCACTCACATCACTGTGACAATAACCTCAATTTACTCACTTTACATAGGATTTACTTCAAAGAAGGTCTTATATTGGCATGCATTGGTTTATTACTTTTCATAGCATCCCTGTACATAGGGATGTGACTAGCATCTTACCTTTATCACACAAGATTAAAACTGGAGATACTAGGAAATGAAGTGACTTGACCAAAGGAGACAAAGTCACATAACCATGACCTTATGAAACTTGGCTTAGAACTCATGTCTTCTTTCATATAATAGGGTATTTTCCCACTGGATTATTCTTCCTTTACATAAATTTAAGCAGTCATAGTGCCCAGCTGGGCAGGGTAGACTGACTACTTGGGCAATTTCCTAGATTTTTGGAGGGTGGGTTAATGTGACCCAGCGGGTGTTCTGAGACTGGGGAGAAAGAGAAGCAAGGCAGACAGAACTGTGCATGTTGAGGGATATTCAGTGAGCAACATGTGAATGACTGTGAACAGATCAGCAAAAGGAAACTGTGTAAGAAAAACTCAGAAACAGGAGCGCTTTATAACACACTTCTTTCGCCATTGGCCTCATTTGAATCTTCCACTGCAACCAGAGTTTTGTATCTGTGCCTAAACGTCAGCCCGAACCTGAGCTCTCCCGTGCATGCTGGAGTTGCTCTAGCAAGAGCCCGGAGACCTGGTTCTCCAGTAGCCAACTCGGGCCAGGTGGCTTTATGAGAGGAGACTGCAGGAGGGTACGTCCAGTAACACTGAACCAGTCACATCTATGACACTGGATGGCACATTCTTTGGGGGTGAAGCCATTCAAAGGCCCTCTGCTGTAAAAGTCACAAGGAGGCATTTGGATGCCCCTGGTCACCTCTTTCAAACCTGACTTGAACTGCCAGGACTGAGTCACTTTCTTTCACTGTGGGTCTCATTACTGGTGGCTAGTCCCACCTGCTTCAATATTTGGTTGATGACAAAAGTGACCCTGGAGAGCTGAGCGACAAGGGCAGCTGAGCAGGCTTCCAAACCAACTGTGGGAGAAACCAAGATAACCTGTCCCCTACAAATGGGACTATGAAGACAACGAGGCCAAAACAATGTGTTCCAATAGGTACCTTTGTCTTAGGCTCTTTCTTGGGGTTAACCAGGGTTGGGTGGGGGGTCAGTTTAACAGCAGCAGGAGATGAAGTCAGCTCAACTTCCAGCAGTAAGAATGCAGGGGAGACAGATGAAAACACCTCTGGACACATGAAACTAACAAGAGAGGAGAAAGACTGGACAGCACAGATCTCTAAAAGAGACACCTGGAAGCAAGATCCATCACAAGCCCTTCTAATACAAGAATTCTCTAGAAGGAAACAGGCTTCCGTCAAATAAGGCACCTTTGAGAGACGAGAGACACAATCCTTCTCTGCCATCTTGAAATACTCCTCCCTTAAATCCCCTTATCCTTGCCCTCCTTGCAAACCCCACCATCACCCATTTTGTAAGTTAACCACTACATTCTGGGGTATAATGCCAGAAACAGATTTCGCCCAGCAAAGCTTTTTACCCACCCAACTCTCAAAAGCATTTGCCCTTTCCAACCATCTCTCATGAGTGGATGAAGTGACTAATTCTTTACTTCATTTAAGCAATGAAGTTGTCCTTTGTCTAAATCTTACAAATCCAAGAAAGGGTTGTCAGCTCTCAGAGAAACAGGGACCAATGTCAGGGGGTGGTAGAGTAAACAATTACTTAAAGAGAAGCTCAAAAGATCTGGGGTTTCCTTTCAGTTTTGCCACTTATTATCCGTGTGGCCTTCTGTAAGTAACTCAACTGCTGTGTCTGCTTTCTTCCTCATAAAATCCGCTAATGTCTTCCTCTTGATGCATTCTAAATAACAAGGAATCCAGCGTTCAACACACAGTCTCTCTTCCTCCCGTACCTGGTCATTCACACTAATGGTTTCACGTCACTCCCTAAGGACACTTTTGTTTCTGGAATGTGTATATTCTGATCATCAGAATCTCAGAAAAAGACCACAAAATAGGCAAGACCATCAAAATCAAAGTTGGCCCTTTACAAGTGGTTACATGATGTTAATAATATTCACCTATCTCTGAAATCTAGTTTCTCACTGAAACAATTTACTCTATAAAACAAGAATAATGTTGTAATTAAAGATGATTTCAATTTAGGAATTGTCAGTGAATTCAATTAAAGGTAGACTTGGGAAAATTGTGTATTGTACCTGAATAATCTGTGATTTTCTTGATGCCTTTCTTCAACTACTACAAGCACTGATATTTTCAAGATATTAAAACATCTATGTTGGGACGCCTGGGTGGCTCAGACAGTTAAGCATCTGCCTTAGGCTCAGGTCATGACCTCCAGGTCTTGGGGTCAGCCTGCATCGGGCTCCCTGCTCAGCGGGGAGTCTGCCTCTCCCTCTCCCTCTGCCTCTCCCCTCAGTTCTCTCCCTCTTTCTCTCTCTCTCAAATGAATAAATAAAATCTTTAAAAATAAATAAGTAAATAAACAAACATCTGTGTTAAACCAGAATATTCAACGCCATCACAGTTCAGCACTTCCTGGCTGAGAAAGGTTTTCACTAGATGATATTTAGGGACAACTTTTTATAATCATTAAGCCTCATCACATTATTACTAAAAATTTATCTTCTATGAAACTTTGAGGATCATAACAAATATATTAAGCAAGAAAGTATGCAAATATTGCTCTCTTTGTCAAATGAGAGAAATGGCACAGAAAAAGAGACGCATTTACCATAAATCACAAACACAGGTCTCTGAGATAAAAACAGAGAGCAGAATCCTAGGCATGGACAGTTGACTCGGTCTCCCCTCTTTGACTATGAACACACACGCCCGACGGGATGTAGACTTTTCCCCGTGCCTCACAAGAATGAGCATCGGAGAGAACACACTGTTTGTCCCTCAGCCCACTATGCTCTACAGGCTCTGAGGCCCACAGAGTTTAGGCAACTTGCCCAAGATCACATAGCTCGTCAGAGAGGCCTCCTTCTGACCCCCCTCAACAGGGCTCCTTCCCAGATACCGCTCAACTCAGTTCCATCTCCCACCACACGTGCCTAGAACGGGCTCACTCATTCACTTGACAAAAATGTACTGCAAACGCACCTAGCATGCTAAGCCCTACGTATAACGCAAGTTCTCATCAGCTAAAACATGTTAGGTTACCCTCCCTCCCAGTGGGGGAAGAAAAAAGCTCAAAAGTCAAAATGAACAGATAAATAGGTGAGAACGAGCCTTAACACATTCTTTAAGATCAGACAGACCTGGATGCCTAGCCTGACTGTACCCTTTACTAACTGTGTGACCTTGGGCCTCTGTGTCCTCTTGTGTAAAACTGAGGAGTTTTGTGAGGATTAAATAAGATAATGTTGTGTGTCTTTTTTTTTAAATAGCACCGTGTGTGGACAAAGGGTCTCAGTAAGTGGTAGTAATTACCACCACTACCCACTGAATCAGGCTAGGAGTGGAATAAGCACTCTTATTCTTCATTCCTCCATCCCCCCGCCTCAGAGCACTCAGCTCCCGCCACCTGTCCCACGTCCATGGGGAGAGCAACGGGGAACTTCAAAGAGGCCTTGCCAGCCCTCAGGTCCTGATTCTGCCGCGCAGGACTTCCTAATTCTATGTCTCTGACTTTTCGCAGTACACCAGGACATTTAAATTCCTTAGTCTATGAATCGTCTACCAGTCCAAACTTGTGCACATTCCTGCCAGAAAAATTCAGAACCTTGCCTAATAAGTATTTAGTTAACAAGAAGATATCAGGCCAAGATAAGAACTACTAACCTAAAAAACAAAAGAAGTGTATTGTGAGCTTTCCCCAACATGCCTTTTATCTCTTGTCTCTGAAATTCATGTAATCCATAACAATGTGGGGCATTACATGAAAACCAACCCTGGATCCCTAGCCTCCTGAGCTCTCCTGGAGGAGATCGGATAAATGCGGGTAAACACCCAGTGACGGATACGGAGACACAAAAGGCAGTCTCGGCTATATAAAGATAGGCACCTGTTTGGAAAGGCTTCAAGGCAAAGAGTTCTAAAGGGCAGTGGGGTGCTGGGCAGACTGCAGAGTTGACCAGACAGCAAAGCAAGACAGTAGGGGGCAGCAGAAAGAGTGACCCCTCAGAAGCCGAGGGCAAAGTGAGGGAATTTGCAAACTTCTCCAGAACACCTTAGCACCCACATGGTTGACAAGAACCGGAGAGCTGAATCAGATTAGAAGGCGGACATAAATTACGGAGCAAGCTCCTCTACCTCACATGCTTATCTGCATTGATCGGGTAATGAGTCAGCTTTCTATTTACCTTTACCAGAAGTAGGAATGTGAATGCCCCAACCCCAAATAACTTCAAAACCCTGGAAGTGACTTATTGGCCTCATCTCAATCACCGAAAGGTAGAGACATCTAGGAGTAATGGCAGAACTTTTTTTTTTTTTAACACTACTAAAAATTATAAGAGCTAGAGAACTACAAACCTATCTATGATTTAAAAAGTTACATTTTATGAATGTTTTTGTTAACATGTCTTGCCACATATGATGGCAAGTTTGTAATGACTAGAAGTCATTAAAGCTTATGTTTTTGCTTTTTGGACAATGATCCCTAATACGTCAGCACGGTGTTGTCAGTGGGTACTGTTATAAATACTTCTTGACTAAGCTGGTCATGTTCCTTACACAGGTCACAAGACACACACATAGCCCTTTCAAGAAACCTTGATTCATTCCTCCACGAAGGCCCTGCAGGCCACACTGGGGACAATTTTGAGAGTAAAATAATATTTCTCCTTTAACAAGTGCATTCGACATGACAGGCACTATTCTCGTACTTCACTCATTACTTCCAGTCCTTGCTGATTAAGGAATTCCAACCTATGATAAAGCAGCTGTTGTTACAGATGAGAAAACAGGGCCTAGAGAAGAGAAGCGACGTGCCCAGGTCCCACAATTAATAAGTCACTGCAGGAGACTACAGTCCAGCTGTACCCAACTCCACACTGCAGCTGTGGGGTCTTGCTCAAGAAGGAGGCAGATTAGGGGAAGCCTCTGGGAAGAATCTCTCATGCCTATACCTAAAATTTAAAAAAAAACAAACAAAAAACCTTGTCTTTGTAAACCTTTGTTTTTCAAATAGAAAATTGCATGAAATACCCAGTGCACAAGCCCCAACAATCACCACACAAGATTGAAACTAGACCCTTAAGCCAACGAAGAGCTCTTTTCCCAAGACACAGCTATGGAAAAGAGGTCAGATTTCTTGGGGCTCCCCAAACACCTTCTTCCACCTGCCAGGAGCTCTGCTGTCGAGGTCTAACACCAGCCGGGTTGAAAATAATTGCAGTTTGAGGGCTCACTTCGTCAGCCCTGACAGCCAAAATAAATCTTACTTGTCAAGATAATCTCATAGGAACAATCCATCGTGTCCTGCCGACTCTCCCCACTCAGAATGATGGGTCTTGCACAGCCCCCTCCCCACCCACCCTCGGGCCCGGACTCTGCTGACAGTGAGAAGGGGCCCATGGGTGGGGGAGCAGCTGCTAAAACACCAGCCTGGACTCCCACAGCACACTGGCTCCACGTTCCCCGGGAGGGTGCCCTGGCCAGGGTGCAGGGATAACTTCAGCCTCTATGGAGGCAGCAGGGAAAGGCCAGTGTGTTCAGATTGTTGTTTCTGGATCGGTTTAGCAAGTCTGGGCTTTGGGAAACACGAGGCCGTGCAAGGACTGAAAGAGGCCCTTGTTGAAAGGAAGCTGCCTCCCTTCTCTCTCTCCACGTGACTCTCCACAAGCATGATGCCCAGGACTCCTGTACCCCTCTCACCGCCTTATCGGAACCTCAGCCACCACCTTGGGAATCCATGGTGACCACAATGCCACGGCGATGACGTTTCCAGCTGACTGGGACAGTCCCAGCAGTGCCCAAGGAACCCATGAAAGAAGAAGTGTAGGTGGAGGGGCCATGAAAGAAGTGTAGGTGAACAAAGCACCACAGATGTGCGCCTTCATTATTTGAGGGAGATAAGAGACTGGCCAGCAGAGATAGCTCAACCTAGACGAAACCAAAGCAATGCTGGGCACGACAGAAAGAAAGAAATTAAAAAGCTAGAAGGGGAAAAAAAAGAAAAGAAACAGAAAACACCTCACCTTTCTTACAGATGGCACAGATGTGGAATTCAAACCAATTATATTTTCCAACCCAGAAAAATGTTTATCAGACTGCACATTTATTTGGGGGCACCAATACCACTCTACAGCCTCTCTTTCCAAATACCCTTCTTCTCTTACTATATTACTAGACTTTTTAGAATATTGACAACTCATTTTTCTGAATCTGTCCCTCTCTTCCAGCTTGAATCTCCAGGAATAATAATAATAATATAAAAAGAAAAGACAATCTTTAAAAAAAGAAAGGAAGAGGACCTGAAAAGTTTTATTTTTTTAAAGATTTTATTTATTTATTTGAGAGAAAAAGAGCGAGTGTGCACACACACCAGCAAGGGGGGGGCGGGTAGAGGGAAAGGGAGAAGCAGACTCCCCACTGAGCAGGGAACCCAACAACATGTGGGGCTCCCTCCCAGGACCCCGAGATCATGACCTGAGCTGAAGGCAGATGCTTAAAACTGAGCCACCCAGGGGCCCCGAACCTGAAATGTTTTAGATATGAATTATGATTTCCTTTAGAGGACATGATTTCTTTCTACACTGCCTTTATGAATATATGCTCAGCTGTAGTTTCATGGTTCAATCCCTCGCTACTTTTTGTCTCACAGGGGAGCTAACAGCTACCACTTTCCCTGCCTCCAGGCTCACTCTCCAAGCTACCCACCACCCTGCTACCCAAGCAGAATTCTAAATTTTAAATCTCTTCATGTTCTCCGTCTTGACATTTTTTGATAGCTACCCATTACCTAGAGCAGAGGTTCTTAATCTTTTGTAGACTCCTGATCAGAGCTTTGGTTACTGTTTTTCACTCCTTGAAAGTGAATCACCCATGACCTACCTAAGGTTCTCTAAAGGAAGAAAGGGAGTTCTAGTGTAATTGGAATGAATTGCATTCTATGTACAATAGGGTGTCATCCATGGTTAATCTTATAAAATTAAGTCCTTTATGAAGTAGATTCTTTGCGATTCTTTTAAATTAGATTTAAAAGGTTTATACCCATACTGGTTTGCCAGTTATGTTGTGTAAAATACTTAAAAGAGTTGTCTGACTAAAAGATAACTTACACATTTTTTATTTGCAAAAGATGAGGCTCCCAAGTTGTCTGACCTTTCCTGTGATGACTAGCGGCTGCCAGGATCATGCAGATATTTTCAGAAAAATAAATACACTTAATATATCTCTTCAAGGTAAAGATGACATATTCATCATAAATAATAACTGTTTTTCTAAATAAATCTGCTATTTTGAAAATGGGTGTAGTAGGCAGTCTCTGAGACTGCCCCTCTCCCCCTCACACCCTCACTTCCCCCACCCCACCCCCATCCTTTCTTCCTGGTATCTAGGTTCTTGTATAATCCCCTCCACTTGAGTATAGGCTGGATGTAGGCACTGACTTCTATCAAACAAAATATTTAAAAAGTTACTTGAAATTATGTCACAAAAAGACTGTGATTTCCATCTTATTTGCCCTCTCTCATTCTCACTTTCTGGAGAAACCCACCAGCAAGGAACTACTATCTCTGGCCAATAGCCAGTGAGGACCTAAGGCCTGCCAACAGGCATGTAAATGACATTAAAAGCAGATTCTCCCCCAATCCAGCCTTGACTGGAGAACTGGCCAACACCTCAATTGCAGCCCTGAGACAAAAAGAACACAGCTAAGCCAGTCTTGAATTCCTGACCCAGAAAAACGATGAGATGATAAATGTCTGCTGTTTAAGGCCACTAATTTGGGGGACAGTCTGTTACACAGCAAGAGATAACTCATACATTTGGGAAATATTTCCCCATCATTAACGAGTTGATGGCTGAAAATAATATGAATGTGTCTCACTTAAAAAACAACAAAAACAAACTCTCCTATCTGCATATTAGAAAATTAGAAACAGAATTCCCTAGGCTATTTAAAACTTCCCAGATAAAGACTATGCATGGGTCTGAACCAATTGCTAAAAATGAAAACTGCAACACCTTCCAAAGAGTTTGCAAGAATGACTTATTAACATCAGCGAAGATGGAAAGTTAGTAATTAAATGTCAAGAAAAACCTGAACATAGGGCTTGAGATTTGAAAAAAATAGCATCGTGATTTAGTTAATCCTGCCAATAAACACTTCTTCGATTGGAATTCTCTTTTTGAAGTACCTTGTTTTCATTAAACTCAGAAATCAAAATAAACTGAGCTTAAAACCAGTCCTTTAAATTACCCTATCACAAAGCATTAAACTAACCAAAGTTTTCAAACCTTCAAGCACATTGCTCATTCTAATTTTGAATATTTTAATGCGAGCAAAGAAAGAAATATCTTTAAATATTGTCTATGTAATCTTTTTTTTTTTTTTTTTAAGATTTTATTTATTTATTTGAGACAGAGAGAATGAGAGACAGAGAGCATGAGAGGGAGGAGGGTCAGAGGGAGAAGCAGACTCCCCGCCGAGCAGGGAGCCCGATGCGGGACTCGATCCCGGGACTCCAGGATCATGACCTGAGCCGAAGGCAGTCGCTTAACCAACTGAGCCACCCAGGCGCCCTGTCTATGTAATCTTATCCCTATGTATTTTGTAAGAGATACAACAGACTAGGACGACAGTACATTCATAAATAAATATCCGTATGAAGTATTAAATAATTACATATTTGAAGACTAACACGCTCAAGTTGTTTTTACCATTAGGTGTATGCAACTGAGAAAGTTCATAGGACCCTGATCGCAAGGTTAAGTCCAAATGCTTTCCTTTAGTTTGCATAACTTCCAGCTCTCTTTCCAGTCCTGCACTTGGAGCCATTTACAGTTCTCAAGACACTTTTGCAGTGAGCTTAAAAGCAGGCCCTCCTGGCGAAAGGGTCTTCCAACACCACCCCCACACAGCTCCCCTCCCAGTGTTCGTGCCCACTGAAGTAGGAACCCATACTTCAGTGCTCGGCTTCCCTGTCAACCGTTCCAGGACTTTGCCCCTCTCTACCCCCTCCTCTCAGTACCCTCCCGGTGCCTCTGTAATTCCTTTATTACAGGACTCACCACGCTATGGCATATTTTAAGGATTTGCTTATTTTTCATCTACCCATACTAAACTGAGGGCTTTTGACAACATTTGCTCAGTAGCAGACAGTCAACAAACATCTGTGGAAGAGAATGTACTCATGAATTCATTTTTTCAGATCGTTTTTCTCTACAGCTCGAAGTACAACAAGTTGAGAAGGGACTCTCCCTTCTCATCCTGGCCAGCTATCTGGCTTCCTCACCACCAAGATTTAATTTCATAACTTTTTTTAAAATGTCAAAAATTGAGGTAAGGATCAGATCCAGCAAATTCTGAGCACGTTTCTCACAATATCGTGTGAGCGGCGCTATTGGGTGGTAAGAAGCCAGACTACCTCCGGTTACATCCACCTCGGCCACGTGGGCACAAGAAATATCCTCGTGCTCCTCAGTTTCCTCACCTGGTAAATGGGAAAAGAATGACGAACGCATATAAGCGGTGCCCCTGGCGGCCCCCGGGCCCGTCCGTCGCGCCAGCGGTGTGGGGGCGGCACAGACCCAGGGACGCCCCTCCTTCCGGCCTCCGCCCGCCCACCCTCCAACCTCGTCTCCAGACACAAACTGCGCCACCCTCTCCTCAGCCCCCCTCCGCCCCCCGGGACCCGCCGGCACCCTCTCCGGCGCCGGCCCCCGGCCCCGCGGCGGAGGCCCGTCCGCCACCCGCAGCCTCGCACGCCGCCGGCCTCCCCGCCTCCCTCTCCACCGCGAGGCCCAGGCTCCGGCCGCCCGCCCCGCCCCCCGCCGGACGGCCCCGGAGAAGCCCGACGGCGCCCGCGGCTGCGCAACATGCAGGCGCGGAGGCCGGGCGGCAGCCTCGCGAGCCCCGCGGCCGGGGGCCCGAGCCTGCGCAGAGGCCCCGCGGCCGCTCCCGACAGGCCCGCGGGGCCGCCCGCGCAGGCGCCCAGCCCCTCGCCGCCCGCCGGGCTCGGCCGGACGGCGCGAGCGAACGCCCGACTCCCCTCGGCAGGCGGGGCCCCCCGGGCGCGCCGGGCGCGGGGCTCTTCCCGAGGCTCCGCCGCAAGCGCGCCTGGGGCCCCGGCAGCCCTGGAGGGCCCTGGGGCGCGTGCCTGGGCCTCTGCGGGGGCCGCTAGGCAGCTCTGTAGCCCCCGGGAGCCGTCTCCCAGCGGTGGACCGAGGGCAAACAATAAAGCTTTCTGCAGCAAATAATAATATAATAACAATAATTAATGCACTTAGGTGTGGCACAGAGTAAAAGTTCAATAAACGTTGGTTATAATGCTATTGCCCTGGCAGAGACATTAAGCAAGTATATAATAAGTACTAAGTCCCAGGCTGGACGGGCCCTGTACCTCCGATGACTACATACATGCACTTACAGCTAGAAGTACCTGAAGGGCAGGTACTCTGGACACTTTTATTTTCATTGTTGTGGTCCCAGGGCCTGGCATATAGGAGGTGTCCAGTTAACGTTTGTTGTTTATTTCAAAATTCCCCACATATTCCTGCCTTGTACAGATTTGGATTCACACTGTGTTTCAGATCATCCTTTGGAAGCATTCTCAGGGTATCTATTGTCAAAAGCAGGATGTGGGAAAACAGTTAATGTGGCTGATGTTGCAGGAAAAGCTGAGAAAGACAAGGGAGGAAATTATAGTTCAATAGAAACCAAAAGTCAATCAGTAATTTAATGGGAAATGATTCACAAAAGCAGTATTTACACACAAGTACAACTTGTTCCAGTGACTTCAGAAAGTAAAAAAAAAAAAAAGGTTTATTTAAAAACAAATAACAACCTTGGCAAATTCTAACAGAATAAAAATGTTTGCAATTAAATCAATTCTGTTGTCAGAATTCTTTGAATTGCAAATGACTATAGGAGATTAACTAGTATAAGAAAGGAATTCAGTGGGTTCACAAAAGTGACAATTTTAGGGGTTTGTTGCAGGGACTTATAAACTGTCATTAGGTGGGTCCTTCAATCTATCCACCCCTTTATCTATACATCCATCCATCCATCTCTCTGCCTCCTGATCCATCTCTCTAGCTTTCAGTTATCTCTTACTGGAGGCAGGTTTTCTTCATCTGGCAGGGAAAAAAAAGGGGGGCAAAGCCACCAAAAACTTCAGGCATACATCATCCCAGTTCACTGGCCAAGGGTGAAAAGTTTCTTTTTCCTTTTGGGTCCATATAGGGTAGAAAGGAATGCAGGGTAACTCAAATAATATTTATCCACCATATCCACAATGGAAAAAACACTCCGAATTCAACTACTCCAACCCACAAACCACTATCCATCTTCACATTCCCTTCCAGTGCCACTGAATAACTCTTATATAGCACCCTGGCTCATATTTTTTCATCTGACATTTTGTCATAAGCATTTTACCTATTGCTACATAGACTTTATAGTGATCACTTTTAAGTGTCTATGTAACATTTACTAAGGTGTTAGTCACTATGCAATAATTTACTTATGTCCTTAATGATTAATATTTTGCAATTTCTAGATGTCGCTGTAATTTTAAAATATGGTAATTATTCTCTTCTTACCTATAGCATGTTACTTTTTAAAAAGTATTTCCTTAATATAATTCTCAGAAATTGGATTAATGAGTGAAATGGTAAGAACATTTATATAGATTTAGTTCTTAAAATATATAATCCAAAGTATGTTCAAAAGTTGTAGCAATTTTCAGAGCCTCTAGTGTTTCCATGCCACGGCATTACCATGTCTTCATCAGCATTGAGGTGGACTTTCATGAAGTCATGGTCCCCAAACCTTCTTACCAGTCATAGTCCTTCATTAGTCTCACTACATTCTTAGCCTCTCTCTCTCCTCTGAGGAAACACAGATGAGATTGCTTAGCCCCGTTGCTATCACATAGTAGGCACTCACTAAAGGTTAGGTAAGTCCACAGCTGAATATGTTATGAGTCTATCCATGTCCCTAGGGAAAACCGCCTTTTGAAATTCTGGCTTTGAGCATACAAAGGATGGGACAAAGATAAGCACAAATATATCTGCAGGGTCATTTCTACAAAAAAACGATACAAAGAAGAAGGACTTACTTTTTGATTGGTCTACTCTCTTGACTTTCTCTTATCTGTTTTGGCAGACAGATAGATCTGAAGGAGTTATTCACACATAAGTGTAATGCAATCTTCATCGGTCCTCCTCTAAAGAAGAGGGGTGTGTGTGTGTGTGTGTGTGTGTGTGTGTGTGTGTGTATTTTAAGATTAACCAAACCAACATTGCTCAATGTTGTGGGTCAAAACCCTGGATGCCTGTCAGAATGATCTGTAGAGAGTTTTTTAAATGCAGAGGTCTGGGCCCCATCCCAAATCCTCTAATTTAGAATACCCACAGGGCAGAGCCAGGTATTTATAACTTTTTAAATCTCCACAGGTGATTCTGACAGAGCCAGGATTTAGGAACCAAATAAATCAACCAGCAATGAGGTACTAGTATTAATGTCAGTTGTTCTTAGTTCTTCCATTTAAATTGGAAACAAACTTTATTAGGGTTTTCTTTCATTACACCTTTCCCCCGTCTCTTGCTTCCACATGGAAAAAGGCTCCACCTGTAGGAATACTCCCCCCCCCCACCCTCCTGTGAGCTAGCTACCCACAGGCCCTCCGCCCACCTCTGATCAGCCCCTGAATATTCTGCTCTCCCATAGGAGGCCTGGGCTTCTTTAGGTTGCAAGTTGTGATAACTGGGGCCTTTGCAGTACCTGACTGAAGAACTAGCGAGTTTCCTGGGCAAACAGATGCCATATTGTCCAGAATCTACGCAACGCCTGGGTCCCTCTCTGAGTCTCCTAGTTCTCAACTCAGCCAGGAAAAGGGGTGCTATTTCATGGGCTCTCTCAAACCCCACCAGTTAGTTGTCTATTTACACATCTCATCTTCCTTCCCGGACCACATGATTGTTGAGGGCAAGTTTGCACATCTCCCCCATGGCTTGTAAGGCACAGAGCCTGGCACCTAACAGACATCAGACAGGTATATAATGAGCAAAATACGAGGGGGAGAACTGACATCCACTCCACACCTACTCTGTGCCCAGCACCATGTGAGGCCTTTAGTTACATGGTTTCATGCTACCGGCATCACATCCCTGTGAAGTAGGATTTCATAGTCCAATCTGCAGGCAAGAATAGAAATGATCATCAAACGGAGTTCATTTGGTCAAAACTGCTTATAGGCAGGAACGTAAAAAAGAATATATTCCCCTTTTTCTTCCTGCAGCCTAGTGTTCTTGAGATAATTTACGCACACAGCTAAAAGTCTACAGATCCTTTATATGACAGACATATAGTTATCTGGAGATGATTGTCCTCTCGGTTGGAAATTATCAAATTGATGAGGTCTAACCCAGACAAGTGCCCTCTCTTTTTCTACGTTGTTAATTATCATGAGATCTTAGTATTTCAAATAGGATTATGCCATTTGGGCTGGGCACTTAAGATTTCCCTAAGGGCCAAGGCTGAGTAATTTTCAGGTAATGAGCTTTAATATCCAAGGAAAGAGACATCCTGAATCACCTTCTGAACTCATGCCATGGATCTGCTGTAATAGTATCAGGAGTTCTAGAACCTTGCGTAATTGATCTTGTGACTTGAAACTGAATCACTTTCAAGGCTTCTTCCAAAATGGTTTTTGCCCTCCTGAACTATACTTTATTACAGCTACGCTTATCCAGACAACTGAAGGGAAAGAAAATGATAATTCCTTGGTGCTCCCATCTCCACTGAGGAGTCTCTAAAGTCACCCCGAGCCTCCTTTACCCACAAGGGCAGAGGGTACCACAGGCAAACTTTTCCCCAGCCTGAAAAATCATTGAGAGTGAGATGTAGAGGAAAGGGAGGTTCTTCTACGGACTCAGGATTCAAGTTGCTAGTTCTCCAAGGCCTCTGAGCCACCCCCTGAGGAAGTGACCCAAGTTCTACAAACCCTTGGGCACATCACCAGAGAGAGACTCTGCATCAATGTGTAACATCAGTGTGCAAAGTATACTAAAATTCACGAACCCATACCCTACTCACTCAAAATTCAAGGTCATAGAACCTTAAAGCTGACACTCTTTCCTGGTACAGATGAGGACTCAGAGGCTCAGAGAGGTTAAGTGACTTGCCAGAAATCACACAGCTCTCAAGAAGCAGAACTGTGGTTTGAAAGTATTCTCTAGAATTTGAGTACAGTCCTGCTGTCTATAAAAGAGTCCTGCCCTTAAGGTGAAGGGAAAGATGAAATTTAGCTTTCTTTTAAGATAAAATAATTAATCGTCTAGAAAATAGCATAACTGAGGATGTATAGTGGTAAAGGTAGACTGGAAGATATATGCTTTTCCTACTGGAAAAGAGATCGTTAGGCAGGAGGAAGAAGTAGGAGGTAAGAATTAAAAGTCTACTCTTCAATTTGCCAGGGGGGTCATCTGAGGAAAGTTAGTTGACTGATGTGAACTTCAAATTTTTTCATCCATCAAAGGGACCTACACACAAGGTTATTACACAATTTAAATGAAATCATACAGATAAACTAGCTGAAACTTAGTTAATAAATGTTACTTCCTTTTCTCGAAACAGCTATAAGTTAACCACTATTCTTCTCCAGTCATTAAAGAGTGACCCTTAATTTTTTCTTGGTCAGTCATTGTGTTTATTTATTTGCTCAATTGTTTATTTTCTGCCTCCTCCCACTAGGAGGTAAGCTCAAAGGGGACAAGTCCATTTTTGTCCTCATCCCCTTTTCATCCCCAGTTCCTAGTCCTAGTACAGGGCCTGACCTATAGTGACAATTAGAAAAAATTGACAAATGACATAAAAGATTTAAAAACTTCATAGGGAGAAATGAAAGTATTTTTCCTCACCATTTTTTTTTAGGAAAAGGTAATATTTTATTAATTCTTTTATCCTAAGTGGGTCCTATGTAAAGACTATGGTTATATTTATATTTTAATTTATGTATATATATATATATAGATACACACACATACACACATGTGAATCCAATATAGTGTATACTAATATAGTTATGTGTATACTAATACCTTTTGTAAAATACTGTTATATATAGTATTATATACTAATAAGTATATATGTAATAAGTGTATATATGTACATTATACATGTAATTTATTATATGTGTAATAAACTATATTTAGATATCAAAATAAATTATGTACTAAATATGAGATACTGTTTGCCATTGGGGAGAGGTAAAGGAACAGGTACTCAAAGAGGAACAAGAAAAGCAAAACATTAATCCATAAATGTCTTATTTCTTCTATATTAAAAATGATAGACAAAGTAAAAAGGACAAAAAGTTAATTGAATAAGAGGGAGAAAAACTCAATGGGAAAGAGGCACTGATATGAAAGAAATAATCAGAAACTGACTCTGCCCTAACAACCTTATGAAGTAAATAGTCCTATTCCAAGTTTATGGATGGGGAAGCTGAGGCCAAGCAATGTGTTCGAGGTCAAGTAGGCAGCAAGCAGCAGGCCAGGTGGGGAAGTGAAGGCAGGGGGTGTTAGACACCAGCCTCCATTCCTGCCTCTGGGATTCAGCTTGATTCTGCAGCTGATCAGACTACCTCATCATTATTAGAGCAATGTCATTCTCTAAAGGACCAGGATCAATGAACATCTTCAGGCAAAAACTGGATTTGTGAATTGTTGCCCTGTGATAAATAAGATACTGGATTAGCCAGTTTTCACTCGATTATGGTCATTAATAACTCCCAAATCTCAGTTGCTTTTCAACAACAAAGTTTTATTTCTCAGTCCCATTTCATATGTTGGCTATGGCTCTGCTCCTGTTTCTTTATGCAGGATCCAAGCTGAAGGAGCAGCTTCTCTCTAGGACACACTGGACGTGGCAGGGGAGAGAAAATAGATGCCAAACTGCAATGGCCCTCGGTGTTTGCCAGAAACTCGTGCTCAGATGTGGCATACATCGCTTCCTCTCACTCCATGGGCCAAAGCAAATCACATGGCCCAGCATGATACCAATGACACCTGGAAGTAGACTCCTCCCAGAGAGAAGCACTGCAAATTGTATGGCTGTCAACAGACATGTGTAAAATTATTAAAAAGTGCAGTAAAATAACATAATAAAAGAAAGTGCAGTAAAAAATTAACAATAATACAATACTCCACAGATACCATGTTCTCTACTTTTGATAATCAACATGTAGAGTTTCTGTTTTCATTTCCAACAAACATCCTAACATTTTTTTTAAAAGATTTATTTATTTATTTTTAGAGAGGGTGGGTAGGGGCAGAGCAAGAGGGAGAGAGAGAGAATCTCCAGCAGACTCCCCACTGAGTGGGAGCCCCATGCAAGGCTTGATCCCACGACCCTGAGATCACGACCTAAGTCAAAATCAAAGGTCAGGGGCGCCTGGGTGGCTCAGTCGGTTAAGCATCTGCCTTCCGCTAAGGTCATGATCTCAGGGTCCTGGGATGGAGCCCCACCTTGGGCTCCCTGCTCAGAGGGGAGCCTGCTTCTCCCTCTCCCTCTGTTGCTCACTCTCTCTCTCTCTGTCAGATAAATAAATACAATCTTTAAAAAAAAAAAATCAAGAGTCAGATGCTTAACCAACTGAGCCACCCAGGCGCCCCTAACACTTAACTTGTTATCATTTACATAAATTATTTCTTTCAGAGGTTTGGTTTTAGTATTTAAATATTAAAAAAGGTATTTAAATATTCCCTGAAGTTCCCAGAAAGTTCCCTGCCCTTTTCTGAGCGAAATGCAATAAATAATAAACAATCATGACCTGTTTTAATATTCTATGGTTCTTTCAAAAATTACAGCCACACCTAACTGATTTAAATATATTATCTTAGATCCACAGATGTTAGTTGTGTAATAACGACATTTCAAAAGAAACAAGTGGCATAAGTGCCCAGACTGGGTTCATTTTGTTAAACAATGGTTTGGAATTTTCCTCTTGTGGGTGTTGAAGTCCAAGTGAAAGGAAATTCAATTAGAAGTGCCTACGCTTGATTTAATCCTCTTGTCTCCGTATTGCCATTCTTAATATTTTTGAACAAGTGATCTGCATTTTTGTTTTGCACAGGACTCCACAAATTGAATAGACAGTTATGCTCAAAACAGATGTTTCCTCCCCTGGAACAATTTCTCTGTGACTCCTTCAATAGACTCAGGCGCCTATCCCAGGTGCATTCATAAGGCCCTGTGATTATGGCCCTTGATACCCTACACTGAAATTTTTTTATATATTCTTTCCTTCTCATCTATGGGTTCCTTGAAAACAGAAACATTGACTATTTCATCATTGTATTTCCAGCATCTACTACCAAAAAAAAATTTTGATGAATAAATGATTATCAGACATGGGGAATATTTTCTTAAAATTCCCAATTCTGTGAAATTGTATTCTCCTGTGGAAAAGAAACCACTCAATCTGGCCATAGTCTTCTTCCTGTGCTTCTTGCCAGGTATTGCCACTGTGTGTGTGTGTGTGTGTGTGTGTACATATACCACATCTTCTTTATCCATTTATCCACTGATGGACACTTACGTTGTTTCCATGTCTTGGCTATTGTAAGTAATGCTGCTATAAAGATGAACTCCTTCAGCTTTTGTTTGTTCAGGAAAATCTTTATCTTTCCTTTGTTTCTGAAGGACAGCTTCTCCAGGTATAGAATTCTTGGTTGACAGTTATTTTGAATATTCATCCTATTCTTTACTGGCCTGAAAAGTTTCTTTTGAGAAATACAGTCAACATGTAGCCACTTGTCTCCTCCTTCTCAGGCAGTCTGTCTTGGCCTCTGAGGTACAGGAGGTGCTTCAGTCTTATCCTTGTGTTCTAGGATTCTCTCAGTGGGTCTTGTTCTTGAATAGTTGGTAGTTGTTCTTCTTGTGAAGGGGAGTGAAGTCAGGAACGACCTATGTTGCCATCCTGGTGACAACAGTTCCTCCTACTTTGAATAAAAATAAACTGGAGTGGGGCCCCTGGGTGGCACGGTCAGTTAAGTGTTGGGCTCTTGGTGTTGGCTCAGATCATGATCTCATGGTCATGAGATCAAGCCCGGCATTGGGCTCGGCTCTCAGAGCCAAGTCTGCTTAAGACTCTCTCCCTCTCCCTTTGCCCCTCCCCTCATCTCTGAAATAAATAAAGAAATATTTAAAATAAATAAATAAACTGGAGTATGTGCCATTTGTTTTTTAAAAGTTCTGGGCAGCTAACCAAAAACCAAATTGGGAGAAATTACATAACATCAGCATTGCTTAGATGGAGGTGTGCATCATGGTAAAGCATGTAGGTCTGTTTGGGGTCCAAACATTCCTGAGTTTAAATTCTGACTCTGCTATTTACTCGGGTAAATACTTGGGTCATTTACTTAAACTTCTCTGGGTCCGTTTCCTCATTTTTTAAGAGGAGGTAATATCTGCCACCTCACAGGTTTGTTTAGGAGAACAATGAGAAGATACGGGTAGAGCACTTAGCACCGAGCCTGGGAAGCACAGGGAGCCCCCGGGGCAGCATGCACATCCCTCAAGTGGCTCAAATGCCTTTATTCCCAAACAGCCCAATACTCCCTGTTTTCCCTCCACCCCATCCATATGCTAGTCCCCTCATCACCTCCTCCAAATTAATCTCCAGGTATAGACTCAGTTAATCTCCAAACCACAATGGTCAATAAAATATCTTTAAAAAGGAATACCCTCAAGCCTTGGGTTTCTGTGGAACAATTCCTTTGGTAACAGAGGACTTTATATACTTTGAAAATATATGAATACATCAGGGTTGTCTCCCCTTGATATCAGTAAGTAATTCAAGGGGTCAAAAAAAAAAAGTCTTGCCTGCTTTACTAAGAAAGATATGGCGTCACTGGTAACTTTCTGATAAGAGGCAGCTTATATACAGCATGAATCTCCTAGACTCCACCCAGGGGAACTGTTCTCTGTGACATTTTTCCTTTCCAGTTGCTTTTAACATTCTTCATAAACAATATTTGACCAAAAAAAAAGCTCAACAGTAAAACTATTTTTTAAAAAACCTACATATCATCAGAAATGCTCATGTTATTTATTTCAGTCAATTGGGGTGCTTGAATCAAACCTGAAAGGAAAAGACTTTTTTTATAAAATACTGTACAAATAGAAAGTGATTTTGTTTGAAATGCCTCAGTGAACTGAAGTCCTGAGTCATGTTCAAATGCTACAGGAGGGGCCTCAACCTGAGGATCACAGATGGACCATCATCACATCCAGCAGAGGGCCAAAAATATGGGTATACCCACACAGGGACATTTTTTTGATTGCAGGAGCCATAGTTTTCATGAGATTTTCCAAAGGATCTTTAGTTCCACACTTGCTTCTCACGCCCCCCTCCAAAGTTAAGTGCAATCATTCTCAAGATGTTTGGTATCTTTTTTTTTTTTTAAAGATTTTATTTATTTATTCATGAGAGACAGAGAGAATGAGAGAGAGAGAGCAGAGGCAGAAGCAGGCTCCCTGCCGAGCAGGGAGCCCGATGCGGGACTCGATCCCGGGACTCCAGGATCATGACCTGAGCCGAAGGCAGTCGCTTAACCAACTGAGCCACCCAGGCGCCCCAAGATGTTTGGTATCTTGACTGAACTATATGTATCACATCTTTTGTAAATTGAATAGCCACTTCTAATGTCTATAAATTCAGATTTCTATTTTAGGACTTTTTTCATAAAGGCATCAGGTACATTTGGAAAATTTTAAGGTTAGAAAGAACACTTGACTCTAAATTGGTTCAATGCAATGTTTCCATGCAAACAGGGATGGGATTAAACCATTTCTCATCTTAAGGACTTAGTTATCTGGTTTGCTACTTACTTGAAGTGATACTTTTGAATCACCTTAGAAATGCCCTTGGCCAGGGCGCCTGGGTGGCTCAGCTGGTTAAGCGACTGCCTTCAGCTCAGGTCATGATCCTGGAGTCCTGGGATCGAGTCCCGCATCGGGCTCCCTGCTCAGCAGGGAGTCTGCTTCTCCCTCTGACCCTCCTCCCTCTCATGCTCTCTGTCTCTCATTCTCTCTCTCTCAAATAAATAAAAATAAAATCTTTAAAAAAAAAAAGAAATGCCCTTGGCCCTGAAATAATCAGCATGTAATACCTTTATAAAATACCGTTCACTGCAATGTTGTTTATAACATCAAAATGTGAAAAAAAAATTCAGTAAGTGATAGGATTTCCCAGTATAGATTACTACACAACATTTTTTTAAATGATGCTTTCAAAGGATTTTCACAGCATGGTAAATCTTAATAGGAGTAAAGTAAGCTTAAAACAAATGGAACAAAATTATATATATATATAAAGTATAAATATGTTGCAAAATTACCCATAATGTTTGTATCTGTATATATTTCACAAGATACATATGTTATTATAACTAGCCTGAAGGGACAGATAACAAAATGTTAAAGTGGTTATCTCTAGATGGTAGGATCATAGATTTGCTGCTTTTTGTCATTGGTGGTGATGTTCTCTTCTTTTTTTTTTTTTTTTAAGATTTTTGTCTATTTATTTGAGAGAGCATGAGCCATGGGGAGGGGCAGAGGGAGAAGCAGGCTCCCCGCTGAGCAGGGAGCCCGATGCGGGGCTCCAACCCAGAACCCTGAGATCATGACCTGAGCCAAAGTCAGAAGCTTAACTGACTGAGCCACCCAGGAGCCCCGTGTTCTCTGTAACTGTTGCTGTCGTCTTTTTTTAAAAAACAATACTTTTTTATTCCTGGTTATCAAACAACCATAAAATATTTAGATAGTGCAGAAAGACACCAGTTAAAAAGAGAAAATCACTTACAGTCCCGACACTGGAAAATGCTACAATTAACATTTTGATGTAACCCTCCTGAGTATTTCCACACAGGTCCCCCATACTCTCACACTCATGCGCAAACACACATACACACGCTAAGGAAAGAGAATTGTACATACATGATCTTTATAGTCTGTTTTTTTTAAACTAATACACCATTTCTTAGAGCAGTTTTAGGTTTACAGAAACACTGAACAGAAAGTAAGAACTGAGAGTTCTGAGTATATATATTCATTCCTCACCCTTCACCACCCAGTTCCCCTATAATGAACATCTTGCATTGGTGTGGTACATTTGTTACAACCGATGGACCAATATTTATTATTATTATTTTTATTTATTGTTATTATTATTAACAACTAATGTTTACCTTAGGATTCACTTTTCTATGGGTTTTACCAAATGCATTAGGTATCATACAGAATAGCTGTCCTGTCCTGAAAGTCCCCTGTGCTCCATCAATTCGTCCCTCCCTTACTTTCCCCCAGCCCCCAGCAACCCCTGGTCTTTTTACTGTCTCCAAGGTTTAGCTTCTTCTAGAATGTCATAGAATGTCATACAGTTAGAATGACACATTATGTAGCCTTTTGGACTAGCTTCTTTCCCTTAGCAACATGCCCTGATGGTTCCTCTGGGTCTTTTCTCTTTTCCTGATGTGATAGCTCATTTTTTTTTCTTTTTCTTTTTTTTTTTTTAAGATTTTATTTATTTGTCAGAGAGAGCACACGCACAAGCAGGGGGAGCGGCAGGCAGAGGGAGAAGCAGGGAGCCCGACGCAGGACTCCATCCCAGGACCCCAGGATCATGACCTAAGCCAAAGGCCGATGCTTAACCAACTGAGCCGCCCAGGTGTCCTGATAGCTCATTTCTTTTTATCACTAAATAATATATCATTGTCTGGATATACCACACAGTTTACTTATCTATCCACCTACTGAAGAATTGGTTGTTTACAATTGTGGGCAATTATAAATAAAGCCGCTATAAATATCTATGTGCAGGTTTTTGTGTGGACATCAGTCTTCAACTCCTTTGGATAAATACCGAGAACTGCGACTACTGGTAAGACTATGTTTGTTTGGCTTTGTAAGAAACTGCCAAACTGTCTTCCAAAATGACTGTTGTAGTCTGCTTTTTAATTAGCAATTTATTGTAGACATCCTTTCATATAAATAAATATGTCCATACAGTCCATAGATACTGTAGCTTAGCCTTTCTCCTATTTATGGGCATCGAGTTCACTTCCAGGTTTTTACTATTGCAAGCTAGACTGACGTCAACATTTTTATATCTACATCTTTGATCCCTTGTTCAATTATATCTGGAAAATAATCTGAAAAAAATGTAAAGGCGTGAACATATTTAGTTTTGATGAATGGCTATACAAACGTGCATTCCCTTGAGTACTAACTGAGAATGCGATACCGCCTTTGCCTCTCAGAGTTAGTCCTCCTCGACCTCACCAACCCAGCTGGTAGGAAAGTGCATCTCAGTGTTGTTCTGGCTTATCCTTTATTGATTACTCCCAAGATTAAACATGTTTTTACTTTTGTTGGCGATTTGTATTTCTTTCTTTGTGAATTATGTTCATATTCTTTTTACTTTTGCTACTGGAGTCTGCAAGAGAAATTTTTTGTTGTTGTTTTCTAAAACTCTTTGTATACCTTATTTCTGGTTTCTAGCAGGCAGTTGACTAGAATGTGCATTATTAACAGTTCCTAAGAGCAAAGGGAAAGAGACATTACCACATGAAATGTATACACTACCCTCGGAAAGCGTGAAAAAATTAGAATAAGGAGATACAGTGTTTCTGTGATATGTGTTGTATTTCAAAAAATTTTAACTTTTGTGGGTGATGATTTTGATTTTTGTTTATTTTGTTTTATTTTTGCCATATTAAACTTCTATGGTCAGATTTGTGGGCCATTCGTTTGTGTTTTGTGGCCCTGTTATCACACTTTCAAAGGCTGCTCTAGTCACAGGGTATGAGTATAAAAATATTTACTTTAAGCATCATCTAGCAGTTTAATGTGTGGTTTTTTAAAAATTTTTTTAATGTGTGTTTTTTAACATTACAATCTTTTATCCATTTGTAATCTCTGTCTATGTAAACTACGATCCCAGCGTTTCTTTTCCCCCCAAATGGCTAGCGAGTTGTCCCAGCACCATTTATAAAAAATCCATCTTTGGGGCCACTTTATCACATGCTAAATCTCCATATATATTTGGGGCAATCTCTGAACTCAGCATTTTGTTCCATCCTTCCGTGGCTTTTTGGATCTAGTGCCACACTGTTTTAATTACTGTAGTTTTAGTATCCCAGATAACCTCCTGACTTACCTCCTGCAAGTCTTTACTCCAATACCACCCTCTCTGTGAGAGTTGTCCTGAGCACCCTACTTACAACCACAACTTCTGGCTACCTCCACCTTGCCCTTCACCCTCCCACTATCGAGTCCCTTCTTGGTTTCATTCTTCTCCTGAACACACATCACCATCTGACATCCCACATTTTTTACTTACTGTCTGCATCTCTAAACTAAGTTCCACAAGAACAGGGATTTTGGTCTGTTTTATGCACTTTTGCATCCCCAGTGCCTAGAACACTGCCAAGCACAGAGTAGATCCTCAAAAACAGTTGTTGAATGAATGAATATCCAGTAGAGAAAAAGCATCCTATATACAGCCACTACCTTTTTTTGAGAATTCACCAGCACTTTTTACACGATGATTCTTCCATGAAATGCAGAATTGATTTGGCCAACTAAAAAAGAAAAATCCATGGGATTTTGATAAGATTAATGTTGAATAGAGAGATTATTTTAGAAAGAACTGAAAACTTTATAGCATTGAATTCTTCCAAGTAAGAACCAGTTATTTTTCTTTTTTTTTCAAGTCTTCTTTTATGTCCCTCAGTATACTTTAATAATTTTCTTCATAAAGGCCCTATGTATTTCATATTACAATGGTTCCTAATCATTTGTGATTTTGGTTTGTTTTTTAAAGATTTTATCTATTTATTTGAGAGAGAGAGCGCACGAGTCAGAGGGAGGGGCAGAGGAGAGGGAGAAGCAGACTCCCCCACTAAGCAGGGAGCCTGACTCAGGGCTCTATTCCAGGACCCTGGGATCATGACCTGAGCCGAAGGCAAACGTTTAAGGGACTGAGCCACCCAGGCACCCCCATTTCTGATGTTTTTGTTACTATTCACTTATTCAATAAATGTTTATTATTGTTTACTATGTACCAGGCACAGTTCTAGGAGCTAGGGAAGCAGCAGTAAGCAAGATGGTGTCTGCCCTTGTGGGGTTCCTGTTCTAGTGAAAATGGAACTCTTTTTTCCCCTTACATTTTTTAATTTGGGGTATAAAAGAAAGCTATTGAATTTTGTGCATTTACTTTAACCTGTCTTCTTACTAAATTCTCTTGTTGCTTCTAAAAGTATTATGATGGATTTTCCGGCTTTACCAAACAATCAAATCCCCTGCACATAGCGATAATTTTGTATCTCCTTTCCAAGGGTATGCATCTCTGGTTCATTTTTCTCCTTTTATCCATTAGCACAATGAAGTTTTCCAATAGTCCCTGTATTTACTCACACTTGAATTTCTGGAAATTAACTCTATTTTTACAGTAAAAAAAAAAAAAGCCATAAATTTTTTTTAATCTTTAGGCCTGTATAATATACCAGAAATTTTAATTTAGATGAATCAAAATATCTGATATGATACAACTGACATCCATTGTATGCAACTGGTGTAAAGGTCATTTTGAGAAAATCTTAATTTTCTTTCTCTTTGCTGGCAGATTGTTGATGTAAAATTGATAAAAAAGAAAAAAAGATTGAAGGTGGTTTATGTTTAGGTGGCTAATTAATTTATCGAATCAGCTACTGCTGAATCTAAATGGTTTTTAAATAAAACATAAAACCATGTTTCTCCATTGAAAGTTAGAAAATATAAATCTACTTTTTTTATATCACTTGCTATTTACTAATTCCTTGTACTAACATTGCAATAGCCAAAGATTTCATTTGCGTATCTAACCACATTGAAATAAGGCTACACGAGTAAAGCTTTATGTCACATTTATAAACTAAGATTTTCTGGGGAGGTACAGTTGTCCTAATAAAATAAAAGAGATTCAGGGCCAGGATACAGTGCCTATTTCTACAGCTGAAGAAAAGGAGTCTTGCCCCTGCTCACACTGTAGGTCACGGAGCTCAGACTCAAACTCTGATTTTCTGTTACCCACCAAATGTTCTTTCTACATGCTCCTCTTTTCACTTGGCATTATTCATGTAATTAGAAACACTCAAATGTGTTTCCTCACCTACTTAGAAAATTTTCTCAACTGTTACCATTGCATATTATTTTAGTAGGAAGTTATTTCTTTTTTTTTTTAAGATTTTATTTATTTATTTGAGAGAGAGAGACAGATAGTGAGTGACAGAGATAGCGAGAGAGAGCACAAGCGGGGAGGAGAGGGAGAAGCGGGCTCCATCCCAGGACCCTGGGATCATGACCTGAGCCGAAGGCAGACGCTTAACCAACTGAGCCACCCAGGCGCCCCAGGAAGTTATTTCTTGTAAAATTCACATGCGGCTTTTGATTTTATGGCACCCTTTTCCTGGAGGTTCAAATAATGAATGTAGTTTGAAAAGAGTAAATTCTTACAACAGCCCTGTGTATGGTGGAAACAGAAATGATGAGTCTTCTATGATATAAATCAACATTCTAATCGTTAAAAAATAGATGCATTCATTCATAAGTGTCACAAAACACTCCAAACTGAGTAGGAAGGCATATCTGAGTGCAACTGATAACAGCCAAGCCTGAAGAGGAAGCGCAACAGCCCATTACAAGCTATTGAAAAATTCCATTAAAAAAAAAAAAGAACAGAAAAGAAAAAAGACATACGGCAGGAAATTCCTAACCAGTAGTGTAATCTCTTACATAAATGTGCTGGCAGATAAATGGATTTTTATGATTTTGCTTACGCCCTCTGCTTATTGCCCCTTTAGATATGTCACCTTGCAGATGTATTATAACTTCACTCTAGCCCTATTTAATGTTCAGATTCAATAAATTGTAGGTTCATCTTAATCCCTTCAAGAGACTCTTGGCCTTTAGCCCAAAAGTGGGGGAAGGGGTCAGTAAACTAAAATACCAAAAGAAACTTGCTATAAGTCCCAGGAAAAGCATTATATTCAGGACTCAATACCCTAATTTACAATTATCATACATAAGGAACTAGGCAGCAGAAATTTGAATGTACTAATTAAGCCCACAGCTATAGAACTATAAACATGGCAATGAGAATAAAGAGCCAAAAAACAAATGACATAAATATGTGCTAAGCTTCATGCATATGTTAAACACTGACCGGATGTTTTACCTACGTTATCTCATTTCATTTTTATAGCAATACTGCATGCAAAATAACTATTGTGCTCATTCAAAGATCAAAAAACTGAATTTCTAAAAGATGAAGTTATATAATCCATGCCCTCTCACTTCCTAGGCAGGCCTAGATTTAGTCATTCCTGGCTCTACCACTTTCTGCCTACACAACCCTGGATGAGTCTTGAACCTCTGTGAGCCTCCCTCTCCTCACTTGTTAAATGAGAGGGGATGAGACCCACTCAGCACCTCAGGAGGCTACCTCGAAAACACTAAACTGCAAAACAAAGCAGAGGGGTAGTTACTACTATGGACACTAGCAAATGATAGTTAAGCTAAAAAGAGAAAATGATGGGAATTGATTTCCAAACTATTTTCTCGGATACTTTGTTTTCAAAATGCTTGATTATGCAATACTGTGCTGTGTTTTCCAGGCAAGGTCTTTTGGGTTGAGTATCAATGAATCATTTCCTTCATATTCAGATGAAAGATATGCCTGGATAGGTCAGGTTCCCACCCTGCTTTATCTTAACAGTCCATACATTGCAGGTAAGCAAACAATTAGTATTGTTAAGAATTTCACTTATGGGAGTCTAAGATTCCCTCTCTACAGATATTTCCAGCATAAAAGACAAGGACTATTGTATTGGGCCATTGACCTACTGACTCTTGGTCTACTATGACAAGCTCTAGGCCAGCAAAGTGAGAGAGGCAAGAGAACTAAATCCAGAGTTTTCCATTTTCCTTGTCAACCAAATTCAGTGTTCATATTAAATCCTTTGTGGATCTACAAGATAAAAAACAGACAATAAAAGTAATATTTTATTAGAATGTTTTATCAGTCCAAATTTGTCACGTGTTTAATATAAGATTAATAAACTGAGAACAATGAGTTTTAAGGAACACAAAAAATTTGAAATTATAGGTTATTCATGGTAGTGATACAGATCTTAACCTCAGTATCCAAATGTCTGATTTTGTTGTTTGGTTTTTACTTAAGTGAGATAAGCCTGATTCACAAGATTGCATACAAGAACAGTTTTTGTTGGCTGGTTGTTTTGTTTTGTTGTTGTGGTTGACTGTAGATTTGGTTGTTTTGTTTGTGTTCATATTTAATAGCTTATATTGCTTTTCAGCTAAGCAGTTTGCCAGACTTTGCTGGAAACTATGCACCTAAGTAAGTTAAGCTACCCATACAACTTATCATCAATAATTTAATATTGTTCTGCAAGTATGTGCAGATAAAGTGATTGCTTAGCTGGAGAACTTGAGAGAATCAGCTGAACAACTATTACAAACAATGAAAAAATCCAGTATAATAAAAAACATAATATGGAAAATCAATAGTCTTCATACATATAAACAGCAACCAGAAGATATAATAGAAGGAATCACTACCCCCCAAAATTAATAAAAAGATAAAAACTCCTCAAGATAAACTTAAGAGTCATTTTTTAAAAGACTGAAACAAAAATATTATTTTTTTTGGTTTAAAAGACTCAGCATCTTAAGATGTCAGTTCTTACAAAGTGAATTTATAAATATTGTGCATCCCACTCCCAAAATTATTAGAAGGATTTTTTTTTTTCAATCTAGACAAGTTGATTTTAAGGTTTTGGTATAAAACTAAATGAGCAATAAGAGCCAGGAAAAAAGCATTTAGGGAAAGATAAAAAGAAGAATTAGGAAGGACTGATCATACCAATTATTAAAGAGGGAGAATAGAAGGGCGGGAAGGACACGAGGTGAAAATGTAAGCCTATATAATTTCTTCTGTCTGCATTGAATGTCTCAGAAGAAATCGGCTATATTGGTTGGCTCCATAGATGTCTTTTGCACTATTTTAAAATTTTGTATCATATTCACATCTAAACCATCTAAAAATTAAAAGATAAAACAATTTTAACATGTAGATGTTAATTGGATAAATATAATAATAACTTTCTGTTCTATCAAACCAAGGGAAACATATCAATTGCATTTAAATGTCTGGAATCCATTTATGTGTAGTAGGTTTACTATCTTAATCAGAGATTAGTTATGCCTTTGTAACAGAAAATAGCTTGTAATATGGTATATTTTAAAAATTTCATCCTAGGGCGCCTGGGTGGCTCAGATGGTTAAGCGTCTGCCTTCGGCTCAGGTCATGATCCCAGGGTCCTGGGATCGAGTCCCACATCAGGCTCCCTGCTCCTTGGGAGCCTGTTTCTCCCTCTGCCTCTCTCTCTCTCTCTCTCTGTCTCTCATGAATAAATAAATAAAATCTTTAAAAAATAATAATAATAAAAAATAAAAATTTCATCCTAGAATCTAGGACAGTCAAGGCTTCCAAAACCATTTAACATTAAGCCTTAGTATTCAGAATAGTTATTTAAAAAAAAAAAAAGGAAAAAGAAAACTACCTGTTTCTATAACTGCTACCTAGGAGATACATTAAAATACAATTTCTAATACAAATGTATTACTTTTCTCCTCCTTTCCACCTCACTAGTATACAAATGTCTTGTTAGAGACTTAATGGAATAAATGAGTAATTATCTTATAACTAGTTCTTAGTCTTGAATTTCAGCCAAATTTCAGTGATACTAGGAGGCATAAAATCTATTAAAACCCTTAATATTGTTCCTGGTACATAGTCAAGAAATATTTGTTGAATAAACACTAACTACTAAAGATATTTGGTAAGTTGTCTTTGGGGATCCTAATGCCATTAAATGGATTTTAAAACTATGCTGATTAGACTTTTTTCAGGTGCAATTGATATTTTTTAAATTCCACTTTGAAAAGTTGAAATCACAGGAATTAGTACCAAAATAATATCAATACAAAGTAACCAGAAAAGAAAACAAAGCCCATATTTTCCAATATATATAGCAAAAGTATTCTAATTGTTCTCCTATGATCATTTGGTCATTCAAGATCCCTGAAATGTATTATTATCAAAAGACACATCATTCCTTGCAGCATTATAATAGTAGTAGCAAAAGTCTGAACACAATCTAAATATCCAGCAGTAGAGAACTGGTTTTGAACAAATTCTAGTACCTTCCTGTAACGGAATACTACATAGCTATTTAAAAAAATAAGTTAGGTTTCTATGTGCTGGTGTAAAACAAACAAGATATTCTGCTAACTTTGTTAAAAGCACAGACCTGAGCAAGGGGCCCCGGGTTCTCAAGTCAGTGGGTAACGCTGGAAATGCACACAGTTCAAACATCATCCCTGGAAGATCCCTTGGAGTAGTGCCAGCTTGGAGGCTCACAAACCCTCTCTCAGCAAAGCCTCACACCCTCTCTCAGTAAATCCTGCATTGAGCTGGTTTCCTTTGGCACCAAAAGGCATTTTAGCTCCTCAGTGACACATCAGATGAAGCTGGCTTCCACGTAGGGGCCATGTTGTGCGATAAACACAGTCTTTAAAAGCTAGCCTCTCTTCAGCCATAAACAGTAAGGAAGTCCAGCAGTATGCAACAACGTGGACGAATCTTGAGGGCATTATACTAAGCAAAATAAGCCAGTCACAGAGGGACAAATGCTGCATGATTCCACTTAGAGGAAGTCTCTAAAGTAGTCAAATTCATAGAAGTAAGGAATGGTCGTTGCCCAGGGCAGCGAGGAGGGAAAGGAAGAGTCACTAGTCACCGGGTGTAAAGTTTCAGTGATGCAAGAGGAGGAAGGTCTAGAGATGCGCTGTACAACAGGGCACCTGTACTTAACAATATTGTATTGTGCCCATTAAAATCTGTTGAGAGGGTAGATCTCATATGAAGTGTCCTTACCACAGTCCGATAGAAAGAAAAAGTTAGCCTCACCCTCAGCTCAGGCTGTGCACACTCGGAGGGTGAGCCCAGCTGAAGGAGCAGGAGGTGGGCGTGTCTATCTACTGCTCCCTCATCGAGTGACATGGCCGGGGTGATCAGCGGCACTGATTCTCTCCTGCTTGGGTTTCTTTGTTTTGTTTCGTGTTTACTAGTATCGTGTTTGTTGCCGACTACATGCAATTGATTTTTTTCCACTTCAGATATTTGCAGTTGATCTAATAAATCAAGTTCACTTATACCACACCTCCTCTGTAAAATTCTCCCACTTATATAAAATAAAGTACACATATCCACATCTATACTTACCTGTACATTTAATCTAGAGGGATCGAGAAACTGGAAATGCAGGTTACTTGTGCCAAGAAAAACAGGGGACCTGAAGAACTGGAGTCCAAAGGATAATTTTTTGTATATTTTTGTATTATTTGAATGTTTTACCATGTATAGCGTTACTTTAAAAAAAAAAAAACCTACAAGTGAAAATACTGTGTTTAAAAATGCACACAATATCTAAGGGTGTAAGAAGATTTAAGATTTAAGCATAGACTGAATAACTATTAACCTCCTGCTAATAACAACTTACTCCTCTACCCCAATTCTTAACTTTTTAGGGGCTCGTAGAATTTTTGGAAATTTGATAAGAACTAAAGCCCCCTTCCCAGTAGAATACAGATAGATACACACACATAAATCCATGAGGTTCATGAACTCTAGATGCAAAGCTGTTATACCACAACATCCATCTGGGATTCTTGCCAAAAATGTTTAACCTGAATCTACCCATGAAGAAATAATCAAATAAATCCAACATAGAGGACATTCTTCAAGATAACCATCCTAAATTCTTCAAAGATTCAGTGTCATGAAACAAAGCAAAACAAAAATATAAATCCAAAGAGTCAAAGAGACACAGCAACTAAATGGAATGTGGGAACCCTGATCAAATCATGAATTGGGGAGGGAAAAAATATCTGTAAAAGACATATTTAGGACCACTAGGGAAATTTACATATGGATTCTATATTGGATGATATTATAGAATCACTGTATATCTCAAGGGTGTGATCATGCCTGTTATACTGAGATGCAAAATGTCAAGAGGCCTGCAACCTACTTTTATGGTTCAAAAAAATACACACACAAATCGTGCAAATGAATGTGACAAAATGTTAACAATTGATAAATCTATGTAAAGGGTATATGGGTACTCATTGTACTATTTTTCTAACTTTCTATAAATCCGAAATTTTTCAATTTAAAAAAATCGAAGGTGGGGGGGGCACCTGGGTGGCTCAGTTGTTAAGCGTCTGCCTTCGGCTCAGGTCATGATCCCAGGGTGCTGGGATCAAGCCCCGCGTCTGGCTCTCTGCTCGGCTGGAAGCCTGCTTCTCCCTCTCCCACTCCCCCTGCTAGTGTTCCCTCTCTAGCTATGTCTCTCTCTGTCAAATAAATAAATAAAATCTTAAAAAAAAAAATCAAAGGGGTGGCACCTGGCTGGCTCAGTCAGTAGAGCATGCAACTCTTGATCTCAGGGTCGTGAATTCAAAGCCCCACATTGGGTGTAGACTGTCCTTAAAAATAAAATAAAATAGGGGCTCCTGGGTGGCTCATTCCATTAAGCATCTGCCTTAGGGTCTGGTCATGGTCTCGGGGTCCTGGGATCGAGCCCCGAGCCAGGGCTCCCCGCTCAGCAGGGAGCCTGTTTCTCCCTCTCCCTCTGCCCCTCCCCCAGCTCATGCACACCCTCTCTCCCTCAAATAAATAAATAATCTTTAAAATAAAATAAAAAGTTAAAGATAAAAATACAAAAAAATTGAAGGGAAAAATTCCCTTCACTCTCTTCTAACACACCACCACCACCAAATTTCCCCTTCCCTCCTTCTTATCCATTTGACTTTCCATCTCCAACCTTCTTGCCAAAATGGATTGTCAGAGCTGTTCAAGAAATCTAGCACTTGACTCATTTTTTCCAAAAGTATTATGAAACAGAGACAATGTCTCAACCGGAGCCCACGCTTCCTTTGCCTTTGTCTCTCTCGGCTCAACCTGTGAGCGTGGCGAAGTCAGGAACTACGCTCTTGGCGAAGTCAGGAACTGCGCTCTTGGCGAAGTCAGGAACTGCGCTCTTCTCATCTTTATCACCCTTGTGTTGAAGCACAATAAGGGAAGGCAATAAACATGAACTGAACTGAGCCTCTGGACCAGTTCACTGATCTCCAGTACCTATTATGTTATCCTTTAGTACAGTGGGTAACAGAGTGCATGAGAAGATGAAAAAAAAATGCTGACACCAGATCATTAAAATGAACTTCTAGGGTTGCCTCTCCTATGAGTATGGATGCAGAGAGCCATGCTTCTGGGAGCTTTGTGGCACGTTAGCAAGAACATGGAAATACAAAGCAGGCCTGAAGTAGAACAAAGGTAAGGTTTTTGCACTGCCATCTGTGCCCACGGCTGGCTCGATCCGACCTCCACCTGTTAGCTTTTTATTCCCTAATACTGTCCCATTTTCTGTGCTGATGGGGCTGCAGAGCCTGTCATTGGCAACACAGCACCATCCTACTTTAGAGTAAATAAAACTATTTCAAGCAAACTGGAATCTAAATGACAGAAAGTGCCACAGATGGAACACACTGGGAATGCTGCATTGTTCATAGTCCCCACGGCCTGGGAATGGAGTGACTCCAAAATGCTGGCAGTGGACCCAAGCTGACTATCACCATGCATTCGTAGAACAAGCCAACGGAATCGTATTCATCTTTGGGAATAAGAAGAAGCTCCTTTATTCTCTGTTACAACAAGAATCAAATCTATCCGATGTGATCAGTGTTTCACTTTTTTTCTTTAGAGAGGGGGAGGGGGAGAGGGAGAGGGAGAGAGAATCTCAAGCAGACTCCCCACTGAGCACAGAGCCCAATGTGGGGCTCCATCTCACGTCCCTGAGATCATGACCTGAGCCAAAATCAAGAGTCAGATGCTCAACCAACTGCACCACCCAGGTGCCCCCCAAAAAAGCTTCCCTCTTAACTGCACTCAATGCCCATTATTTTTCCTTCTCCTATACTTTCTTTTCTCTTCAGAGATGTCTCTAGAAAGGAAACACATGGCCCTCAACCAGTTGACCTTTAAATTCTGCAGAACTCTCCGAAATATATTTTGTTTACGGTAAGCTTTAAGAGACCCAAGGCAGCCTCTTTAGGAAAGTCATGATGATTGGTTAAAAAACAAAATTAAATGTAAATAAAAGTATTGCTTAGCATATCAGGAATGGCAAAAGTAGGTCTGAGGACTTTTTCTGGAAGAACCTAAGGCTAACACTATGTTACCTGGCTTTAGGATATTGCTTATTGTTTTTACAACCAAGCACTGCCTTATTTCCTGTTCTCCTTTTTTATCTATTAGTCCAAGAAGACATCAGAGGAGAATAAAAGAGGGAAAAGGGTTTATGAAAACAGAAAATGGAAGGCCATTTCTTTCCAAGTAGTGATCAGGCAAGACCAACCCCCTGAAATTCCTAGGAGATCTAGATCTACCAACGCAGGAGGTCTATTCTGCCTAGCTCTGGACAAAACACGTATAATTGCCCCACACTGGTGTGTGACCTGTTGTGTCACCTACCCCTAATTACACAGTGGATCCTACCTCCTGCGCTTCCTCTCCCAATCACTACTATCAGTTGTTCTGGGCCCAGGAGATCAGATATTCAGATTTACCATCTCCAGCTCCCCGCTAATACCAGAACTCTTAGCCTGGCTAAAGGAAGGAAAACAGTGGCCTACCTTTCACTGCTGAATAGTTTCAGCCCTGACTTCTTTCTGATTTGAGAGTCCAATAAAACCTAATCTCTTGATAAAGCTTTAAAAAAAATAAATGAAGGGTCGCCTGGGTGGCTCAGTTGGTTAAGCATCTGCCTTCGGCTCAGGTCATGATCTCAGGGTCCTGGGATCAAGCTCCACGTTGGGTTCTCTGCTCAGCAGGGAGTCTGCTTCTCCCTCTCCCTCTGCCCTCCCCCCTGCTAATGTTCTCTCTCTCTCTCTCAAATAAATAAAATCTTTAATGAACAAGCAAACAAATAAACAAAGACGTTTATAATGGCAGAGCACACTGGCTCGAGACAGGGGTTAGGAACTGGGACAAATAATTGGTGATGTAAAATAGCTTCCCTATCCTAGCCTCTTTTGTATCCTCAGGTCCTTTCTTCTGCATCTACCTGCCCTCTCCTCCTTTTTAAAAAATTTTATTTTAATTCTAGTATAGTTAACATACAGTGTTAGATTAGTTTCGGGTGTACAATATAGTGATTCAACAATTCCATACATCCATCTATTTTTAACTTTTTAAACTTTTTAACTTTTTGAGGAACCTCCATACTGTTTTCCAGAGTGGCTGCACCAGCTTGCATTCCCACCAACAGTGTAGGAGGGTTCCCCTTTCTCCGCATCCCCGCCAACATCTGTCGTTTACTGACTTGTTAATTTTAGCCATTCTGACAGGTGTGAGGTGATACCTCATTGTGGTTTTGATTTGTATTTCCCTGATGATGAGTGATGTTGTGCATCTTTTCATGTGTCTGTTGGCCAGCTGGATGTCTTCTTTGGAAAAATGTCTGTTCATGTCTTCTGTCCATTTTTTTAATTGGTTTATTTGGTTTGGGGGTGTTAAGTTGTATCAGTTCTTTACATATTTTGGATATCAGCCCTTTATCCAATATGTCATTTGCAAATATCTTCTCCCATTCAGTAGGCTGTCTTAGTTTTGTTGATGCTTTCCTTTGCTGTCCAGGATCTTTTTATTTTGATGTAGTCACAATAATTTATTTTTGCGTTTGTTTCCCTTGCCTCAGAAGACTTATCTAGAAAAATGGTATTTGCCCTCTCCCTTTTTTCTCTTCCTTTTGACCTCTTCCCTACACTATCCTACTGTCAGTTAGTGACTGCCAAAGGCACCTGATTGCTAAATTATTTGTCTTCTGGAGTCAAGACTATGAGCTCCCTTCTCCTTTTCACTCATTTGTCAGCTGAGCGGCCAGCAAGAAGGTTTAGCCCAAATTAGTACACAGTGATCCACTAGCTCCCTGAGCTCTGGTGTTTATTGAGCAACGCTCTGTACCAGGTGCAAGGGAAGAGAAGAAAGCCTGTCCTTTCTGCAAGAAGCCTGTGTCCCAACAGAGGAAAACAAACATACAAATAACTAAGTCTAACACAAAAGAGAATCACAGAGATGAAAATACAGTGGGGAAAGTGATCAGATACTAACGAACAGTGATTTCACCAATCCCTACCAGATTATACTGCAGAAAAAAAATTTTTTCGGGGCACCTGTGTGGCTCGGTTGTTAAACATCTGCCTTAGCTCAGGTCATGATCCCAGGGTCCTGGGATTAAGCCTCGCATTGGGCTCCCTGCTCAGTGGGGAGTCTGCTTCTCCCTCTCCCCCTTCCCCTGTTCGTGTTCCCTCTCTGGCTGTCTCTCTCTGTGTTAAATAAATAAAATCTTTAAAAAAAAAAAAAAAGAAAAAAGTTTTTTCTAAAAACCCTCAAACAGACAAAAGTGCAAAACAAAGACTTGTTGGATGTCATACAAAGACATCTTCAACCTCAAAAAGCACCTCTCCTCCCAAATTTTTGCAAGGGGCGAGGCATTGCATGGTACAAATGCTTACGCTTTACCAGAAAAGGAACTACATAGATAGAAGACCAGGGTAACTTCTTGTAATGTTATGTTCCCACCTGTAGGGACTCTTACACAAGATAAGCATTTATTTTGCTGCAAGATGCTACAAATAAAGCTGCTTAAGTTGAGTCGCACAGTGCAGACAAGCAAAGCCCCCAGGTCTACACAACATAAGGAGGGGGAGCGGGATGTCCCACTGGTAGGTTATTCCCCTTCCTTTCTTTTCGTTATCCGGGGAATTAAGGGAGTTCACAGAGAGTGGGCCTGAGTGAGTAATAAATATAAACATTTTCTAGTGTTGGGTAATAGGACACATGGAAAGGGCAGGACCACTGGGAGAAGACAGGAATGCAGGAGGGAGAAGGGCACCAGTCAGAGGCAGCATCTGAGGCCCCAGAGGCCCTGCCTATAAATAATTGCTTTTCCCCACGTCCTCTCACATCTTCCCGAAGTTAGAGTCAGATTCCTGGCCAAAGGCTACATCGCACTCCTGCACTCTTGTGTTGTCCTTTCCCAAAAGGCGCCATTCTGACATTCCCGTAATGCAGTGGGGTGGGGGCTGTCTGTGACCAGCAGGGATTTGGGAGGGGTCTGGGAGGCCAGTGCCCCCTTGTACGATTCCTGCCTCCCATTTGCCAGCCTTTTGAATCTCTGTGCTCGCGCTTCCTCATCTGGAAAATGGGGACAGTGATGATGATGATGATAACTATCAATCATAATATAGACACAGTGCTAAGTGCTTACGTGCATTACTCATGTACTCTTCAGAGAAAAACTTTGAGTCAGTATTAATCATTATTATAAGTAATAATAACACTTCCTCCTTTGCAGATGAAGAAGTTGCAACTCTGAGAGGGGTTAATTAACTTACCCAAGGTCTAACCTCACTGCCTGAACCCTTGATCCCTTGTACTGTTGTGACAATACCTGTCTAAACAGGGTATTGAAGGGGTTAACATTAATGTACATGGACACCAATTAATGCTATTGTCATTATTTTGGGTGCTATTGCTGTAGACGGTGATATTGTTTTTGTTGCTTTTCTCTTTCCAGATGCTGAGAGTTCTGAAGTCTATTAAGCACGAATCATCAACCTCTACACTGGCAAGTCCAAACTAATGCCTTGGGGACATTTTCGAGCACCAAGAAACAAAACCAATATACCTGTTAGGTGTTTCACTGTTAAGGTATGTCTACTGAGGATGAATGAGAGATCAAAAGACAGGGAAATGGGCTTCAGTACTAGTATTTCAACTTACTACCTAACATGGTCCCCAATGCTTATGTTTTCAAAAAGCTCAGAATGACAAAATGGAATGGACACTGTTCTTACACGTTTCACTTAAATTTCCTAAGTTAAAATAATGTATCATATGCTAACTTTTGACTACCCAAACTGTACTATTGCTCCATCCTTATCTTTTAATTCACTTTTCATTATCATGAAATAACTATGATAAAGGTTTAAACCTCTGACGTGCTAACATGCCAGTCAGATTAAACACAGCAAGCATTTGGCATACACCTAGAGACTTCCTTAAGTAAAATAAAATTATTGCATTTCATCACTTCCTTCTTCTTGCCAACTAATGTCCCCGTGTCTGAAAGGGTCATTTTCAAGGCACATATCGATTTATAATAGTGTATTCACTGTCTTCCTTCCTCTGGCACAATGTCTGTGACCTTGACCATTTCAGGACAGATAGAATAGTGCCATCAACATATGTCGATGAAGCTCCAGACATCTCATAAGAGAGTTCATAGTTATTAAAGCAATAAAGAGTGACAAGGAGAGGTCTATACTATAATACTGCCTGTCAAGAGAAAAATGTCACACTTACCATAAAGTACCCAGAGGCATAATTAGGGGTAGAAAGAGGAGTGATTTCTTGAACACAGTAATGAGGGGCTAGGGTAAAACATGGCAGCAAGGGAAGATGCCTTCTGCCCAACACGCCTGAGTGGAATCTCCGTCCACAACAAAGGGTCCAGATAAAAGTGATGATTCCACATCCAAAACGTGAAGCACCAGTGAATGCCCAAGTTAGCAGCACATGAAGACGTGCCAGTAAGAATTTCTGTGAAGAAATAAGATGTTCTAAATTGTCTAACTTTTCCCAACGGCATCAATATGAAAACTAAAATAATGAATCCTCCCAAGCACCTTCTAAGAACATTAAAGGAATTTAAACGTCACAGTTCCTGAATGCTCATACCCATAAACATAAATCCAAACACCCCATAGAGCTATAAATAAATTCTGCCTGAAGGTCTCCTTCCTGTTCACATATGTCTCCATAAAATCTGGTAGGATCTCCTCCCTTTTACCCTAGCCTTTATCCTTGCCGTTCCTGTCTGTCAGGGACAGGAGGTAAAAAAAAAAAAAAAAGACACAAATAAAATGGGCTCCAGATGCTTGTTCAGTTAACTGAAAAAGTCAGCTTACTTAGGACCAAAAAAAAAACCAAAAAACAAAAAACAAAAAACAAAAAACCAAAGTACCTCTGTAACCCAGCATTAAGTGCTTATGGCATTTCAGGGCCCCAGGCGAGTTTCGTGTCTCCTCAGCTGTCCTTCCAGTTCATTGTAAGATTCCGGGGCGCATGGCTGTAGACAGGGAGGGTCTCGACAGCAGCCCCACACCCTCTATCCTGGTCCTCGGCCCTTCTTTTCATGGCCGAGGGGAGCCCGGGGCAAGTCGACATCACTCCCTCTCCTGTGTTAGCAGCAGCTTCAAAGATGGAACAGCTTGTTTCCAAGTGACTTTTCTCACCTTCCAGAAAAATCATCTGTTCCTCACTTTTGCTATCAGTCTCATTCACCTGTCAGCACCCACTCCTATCCCAGCTCCTCCACTTCTCAGCTGTGGGACCTCTCTGGGCCTCAGTTTCCCCATCTGCAGAAGGAGGATAGCCACGGTGTCCACTGCTGCTGAGTCAGTTAAGTAGGTCTGTGTAGGGAATGTGCTTAGAACCGTCCCTAGGACACAGTCAGTACCAAGTCATTACTCTAGCTTCTTTTTATTTTTTTTAAATTTTATTTTATTATTAGTCACCATACATTACATCATTAGTTTTTGATGTAGTGTTCCATGACTCATCGTTTGCATATAACACCCAGTGCTCCATGCAGCATGTGCCCTCCTTAATACCCATCACCAGGCTAACCAATCCCCCTTCCCCACCCCCAGAACCCTGTTTGTTTCTCAGAGTCCATAGTCTCTCATGGTTCATCTCCCCCTCCGATTCCCCCCCTTCATTTTTCCCTTCCTTCTCCTAATGTCCTCCATGCTATTCCTTATGTTCCACAAATAAGTGAAACCATACGATAATTGACTTTCTCTGCTTGACTTATTTCACTTAGCATAATCTCCTCCAGTCCGATCCATGTTGAGGCAAAAGTTGTGTATTCATCCTTTCTGATGGCTGACATCACTCTAGCTTCTAGTACTCTCACCAGTGGGAGTAGCAGCGACTAGCAGGAGTAATGGTAGTATTCTCTGTCACCAACACAAGGGACCCCAGTGCTGTTATCTTTCCCTCTTTAGATTAGGTGGAGGGTGAATAGTTCAGCCCCCCCCCACCCCCACCCCCTTTAAGAGTCTGACTTAGAACAAAGCCTACTGCCAGTGTTCTGGGACCTTTACCGGAAGGTTTTCATTTTCTCTTGATAGGAGGCACTGTCTGTTGAAAGCATCCTTGCCACCTCTCTAGTATTAACAACTACCAGACGTGACTAGAGAATCATAAACATGTCAGTGATTTGGTTCCAGGGGTTTACATCATGATGGAAATAGTCAAGGTCACAAACAATAGGATTGAAGGAAGACAGCACCTCCATGATACCAAAGCCCATGGGGACCTTTTAGGATTTTCATCCTCTATACCACCTGGGTTTGATGGATCAATTGTTCCCTGACTACATTTTGTATTTTGAATAATGCTCCAGTTTATGGGATTGAATCAGGGTGATAACAGCAAATGGCAGAAAAATAGTGGTCTAAAATCATTCCCAAACCCAAACCTCTTCTCTCAGAATGAAGTCTAGGGCTGTGGCAAATAGACTGGCACATCATTTGCTTCTTCTGCCCCAAATTTCTAGTAACACTCAGAGGCTGGGGTTTTAAAATATTTTACCTGAGGCTTAAAATAATAATAGATCCAATCGCTTAAATCCTTTTTTGTTCATCCAATATTTGAAATTTTTATAAGCTCTAAAATAATATGCTCTGATCACTGAAAATTTCATTTTATGGGATCCTATAATTTCAACACATGTCTTAACCTAATTTATTCTTGTTTCACCTTAAATCTAGAGGGATCCTGGCACCAGCCAAAGTAGACGTGGTCAGAGTCACTGACATAGACTGACTTACTTAGCCATTGTACACATTCTTCACTGTAGGAGGGGAGATGTGTTCAGAAATGAGTAACTGAAAATGATAATAAACGAATAATATTATACTATGAAATTTTCTTTCAAAATTAAATATGTCCTTACCTTGCTGTGGATGGACTAAAATGGTCAGAAGACAATGTCTCCTGGGGGTGGATTGATCCAGGGGCAACTCTGTTCTCAACCCATGGTCCCCACTAGAGGGGTTCAGACAACTGCCTGTGGATGGTGAGAGAGGGTCATGTCTACCACTGCCTCAAATCAACACATCCAAAACCCAAAAGACTATACAATGGGCTCTTCACTCAAGTCCAAGTGTCGTAACCCATCTCATACAGTGATGTAATCCATTCTGTACAACATCAAAGTGTGGCAAGGAATCGCAAGTGGCATCCCTAGACTAACTCATTCCTAGGTACTAACCATGGGAGTGGGACACACTCCCTTACTTTTGGGAGCCCCAGATGGCACACCAGCAATAGTGAGTGAGTGATTCCCCCCACCCACCCTTCTATGCATTCTCTCCCTCTCCCTTGGAGTTCTTCTCTCCCTGTGTTCTCCACTTCTCTGGGGTCCTGACCATCAGAGCGGGTTTCCAGTTATACTCATTATCTTGTCCCCATGGTTCCATGGCTACATAGGGAAGATTTAGATGTCTGTGGGTAGAGATGGTTGGGGAGGAGTCCCTCACAACGATCTGATCTCTGAGTGAGACCACCTTACATTGTAAAAGTTAATCTCCTGTTAGTATCATTTCCCTACCTTATTAAGTTAAAAGAGGGGAGGCCTCCCTCCTAGCTTTGCATTATATTTCAAAAAGCTGCCTTCAGTTACCATATTACCCTAGATAAAGTAGCTGCCCCAACCCTCTCTATTCCATTAATTCGATTTATTTTATTCTTGGCATTTAACATTAGATAAAATTTGTATGAACATTTTTACATCCTAATTGTCTCTGTGCCCATCTTCCCCCTAACCCCAGCCCTCCTAGAATGTAAGCTCTATGGGAACATGGGCATCACCTCTCTTAGGATATTCACTGTTTTATACCCAATTCCTATAAAGGTGCCTGGCACACAATAGGAAAGTTCCAGATCTGTGTTGCCAATTATTTACTGGTTTATCATATGGGCACCTCAGTTACAACTTGGAAAAAGCTGAATCCAGGGAAGAGTTTCCAGAAAATTGACTCTTCCTCATTTATTTTCTACCATCTACCATTCTCCCCAACTAGAAAATTCAGTCATCCTAGAATTAACTTCTCTCTCTTCTTTGTCCACCTCCCCACATTCCTATCCTCTTTCACCATTTTCCTCCTTGCTTTCCCTTCGTGCATCTCACCCCCTCCATCCCTTCACCCATCTAACGGGCTTTCAACTCAAGCCAGGTTTTCCTCCTCAATCATGGCGCCTTCCCACCGATAAGTGTCACCACATCTGTGAGGCCTTTTCCTCACCACTGCAGTCGGCAGCTGTCATCCCATCACACCCGTTTGTCTCGTGATTCGGTGAGTGCTTTCTAGGTCCTTTTAGGGTCGCACACCTTCTTGAGAATCTGATAAAGGTCATAGCCCCCCCCCCCCAAAAAAACTCCACATGCTCTTAAATTTCTATGTAAAATGTCAGGACTCTACATTTTAAACCCTTTACTATAACAAGCATCATGGTTATTTTGTTATAACTCTCTACTTACACACCTGTCTTCCTCACGAGAGTGTACGCCATTCTAAGACATGTTTGTATCATGTTTTATCTTCTTCCTTCAATCCCTTTGTGTGGAGCACTGTGTTTGGTATGCACACGGTACTAAAAAAGGTAATGGACTATCTGGTGCAATATTTAGGTATTAGATTAATACAGCATTTCCAAATAATAGTCACTTGAATAACACTCTCCTAATTTTTGCCACATCTGCTACAATTTGTCCTATTACTTACTTACCTCTTGTGGTAGGTTATTTGCAAAATTAATGCCAAAGATTCTTTCTACCTCTGAACAGGTGTGCCGCTAACCTCCCCAAAAGATGTAAAGTCTATTTCTCTGCTCGTTGGGTCCAGACTTGTCCTGTCACTTGCTTTACCCAATGAAATGGAGCAGGAGTAATGCTGTTTGACTTCCAGGTCTAGGCCTGAAGAGACTTTGCAGCTTTCTATTTCAATCTCTGGAGATCCATCCGCGATGTAAAAAAGCTCCGGGCGGACTATGAAGTGCTGAGAGGCCAGGTGGAGAGAGAGAGGCTCAACCCGCTTCAGCCCTTCCAGCCACTCCAGCTGGGCTGGCAGACATGAGGGAAGATGTCTTGCACCTTCCAGTGCCATCCAAGTTGTCAAGATGAAGGAATGACCCCAGCAGACATCATGTGGAGGAGAAGAATTGCCCATGTGAGCCTAGCTGACCCATAGAATCCTAATAATTAAATCACTGTTGCTTAAGCCATTAGGTTTGGGGTAGCTTGTGAAACAGCAATGGATAACTGATTACTTAAATATACTTTTTTAAACTTAAGTATATGTTAAAAGAAAATTTTTGTCACTTCCATAGATAGAAAATTAGTATCGCTTTTTTTAATGAAACTAAACGCAATGAAAAAAAAGAACAAAATAATACTATTCACTTCTAGCTAATACTGCTGCATATGGAAGCCTCTATATTAGTTCCAAAGGAAGATCCCCAAATGTCAGAGAGTTATGAAAAATACACCAGAAGTAAACTGGAACTCTCTCTTTGGTGTAAACTGGACTGGAAACAAATAGAATGAAAATAGCATGCTCACTCATCCTGAAATGTGATATTATTTATCACCAAAATTCATTATTGTGCGGCTATCAGTACTAGATAATAACAAAGGTGGTAAACAGCCATGGCAAAATTGAGGAAGTTACTCAAACGACTGACATTTGGAAGATGCTGTATCAACCTAACACCTAAACATTAGGACGGGCAGGCAGTCAACACTTCTTTTAGTACCTTCTACACAACAACACAATGCTAAACGGAGAGGGGTTTGAATGAAAGATAAAACATAATGCAATCCTGTCCTAGAAATACTTATATTCTACTGGAGGAGACAAGAATGTGAGTAAATGGTGACAACTCATTAACCATGATAAATGTAACTGTATTAGTTTATTTAAATTTAATTTAAATTTATTTAAATTTAAAGCCCATGGACTCAGATTCCAAATCTCTTACATTTTGTGTACAAGTTTGAGGGTAGATGGCTATTTCGTGGCCCATAACTTTCATCAGATTCTCAAAGGAGTCCACTGGAGTCCCATGCCATAATTTGGGAAACACTGGATCAGATAATATGTACTATTGTTCTTGGTTCAACGGCTTCTACCTCAAGACTTTTCCACATTGCCTGGACATTCTTTTTTAGTTTGTAACTCTGAAATCAAAACTCTAACCTTCCCTTTTCCTCTTTACGGTTTTATACCTGTCTCACATAACTATACAAAAGTTCTCTTAAATTCCCTGATGACCAAACTCCTCTATCTCAACTATATTTTAAGCTCTTTGAAGCTAGAGACATGTCCTCTAACTTCCTGCCTTCTATTATCAATAAACATCTGTTAAATGAAGAATAAACCTCCTAGAACTCCTGCAGGAAGTTTCTCCTGCTGTCTAGGACTGATTAAAAATGTGTTTTCTATTGCTCAGACTATGAACACAGAATGTGTGTTGAATTTTGGGGGGGAAAAAACCACCGAGTTCTTCCTGCAATATGTGCTGTGTGTACATTCATAAATGTCTGCCTGGACTAGCATTCTGCATCCATTTCTGCTTAGGCCAGTGTTGAATATTGCAAATGGCATGGGGACCGTGCTTGTTTACATACTGCACGAAGCAGCTCTTGCCATGTTATTCACACACAGGGCCCTGGGACCTCTCCCAGGCATGAAAGTCCTGCTGTTGACATTTATGCTTTTCTCAGTGTTCCTTCTTTTACCCTATTGCTCCAACATAGCAATTTTGTTCCTCTCTGGAACTTAAATCAGTGGAAAATATAGACCTCTAAAAGTTGAGTACTCTCATCAGAATTTTTAAAAAATGTGAGCCATGTTGGGAATGGAGTGAGCTGAAGTCCCCTCTGTTCAGAGACCTTGAAGGTTTGACATTTAAATTTATTCTAAAATAGTTTTTGCATGAAAAACCAAGAAAAGGAGGATTGTGGTTTGTACCTTGGCATGGAATTTTATATGAGTGGGATAGAAACAGAGTGGTGGTGTTGGAACTGTCTGCAGGATTTACTGGCACTGATTGGGGCAGGAGTGGCCCAGTGTCCAAACAAGCACATAATTCATATGACTAATTTTAGCTTTGCCTAATCCTCTACCTCCCCCCTCATACACGATTAACATATATGGAGATGTTAATAAAACTATCGTCTCATTCTCTTCAAAATGATTGATTCTCCAAGCCTGAACTTTCCCACAAAGGAAGGGTGCTTTCAGGGCAAGAGATTGCAAAAGGCAGCAAATCAATGGCAGAACTCATGCAAAACTTTCAGTGAGGGGACAGAAAATAATTACTATTATCTAGTACTGATAGCCACACAATAATGAATTTTGGTGATAAATAATATCACATTTCAGGATGAGTGAGCATGCTATTTTCATTCTATTTGTTTCCAGTCCAGTTTACACCAAAGAGAGAGTTCCAGTTTACTTTTGGTTTATTTTTCATAACTCTCTGACATTTGGGGATCTTCCTTTGGAACTAATATAAAGGCTTCCAAGAGGTTATTCCAAGAGGTTTCCAAGAGGTTATTCCAAGAGGTTTTTAAGTGGGTATGCTTCTGAGCTATGGGAGCATCTGAAAATATTACACATATATATAATATTATACTTTATATGTAACATAATAATATATTTACATACATACATAATAAAGTTTATATATATGCTCTAAACTTTATTATTTTTTTCTAAATACTTTTTAACCTAAACTTTCATTTTTAAGGCATGTTTAATTAAGTACCCTCTAAATACAGTCCTTGGTACATGTGTTAAATTTGAGTTCTTGAAACATCCTTTTCATTCATCTATATCCCTGAACGTTTTAAATAATAACACTTCCTTATAACTATGAGTTTGAACTGATTAGCCATGACATGACAGGGTAGTTTACAAAGACTTACTAATATACATTATGTATGTGTTATAGAAAACACCTGCCACTTGGAATGTACAGCTCACCTAACACAAAGTAGCAGATTTTGAGGAAAATGCATGGTACGTGGAGTAACTGCCAGATGCACGTTAAAGCCCTCCCTCCAGGGCCCCGGATAATGATTGCAGTGACAGTCCTTGAAATAGCAGGGACCAAGCTAAACTCTCACATCTTTTTTCTTTTTTCTTTTTTTTTTTTTTAAAGATTTTTATTTATTTATTTGACAGAGAGAGAGACATAGCAAGAGAGGGAACACAATCGGGGGAGTGGGAGAGGGAGAAGCAGGCTTCCCGCTGAGCAGAGAGCCCGACATGGGGCTTGATCAGCACCCTGGGATCGTGACCTGAGCCAAAGGCAGACGCTTAACGACTGAGCCACCCAGGTGCCCCTCATATCTTTTTTCTTAGAGCTTCTTCCAAAAGAAAACAAAGGTGTGTGTGTGTGTATGTTTTCCTGTGTTGAGGGTAGAAAGTTCTGGAAGTAGATGTTAGGTGGTGCCTGAGATACCAACTTAGCAGATAAAGAAAATGGGGTGCCTATGGAGAGGGTTAAACCAGAGGTCCTGGAATGAGTCCTTCCAAGTTCAAAAATCTTTTATCCTCTGGTTCAGGGCAATTGAATGAGCACAAAACTCTGCTTCTCCCTAGACCTAAAGAGCAAAAAGAAACAATAGAATGTTAACCGAAAGGTGGCTGGAGGATGAACAGGTAGGAAGGTGCAGCCCAAATGCAGCCCGTCAAAGGCTGTGGTGAGTAGAGCAGGCTCCCAGGTGCTTTAAGCCTCTGTTCAAGTGAATGAGGTAACAAGGCCATCTGTCCTTGCATGCATGCCCTCCACCTGGTGAAGATAGCCCTGTGCACCTGAATGGATTGTGCATTCATACAGTCATCCCTGTGGTGGGCTCCTCTGTATACAAGAGCAGGAAAAAAACATTGCATCTCAATCTTGGGAAGTAAAATATACCTTCCTGTTTCCCAGGGTTCACCCTGACAACAGTGTGGAAGAACCCAGACACACTCAAAATGTCTAGATTCAACTTCCTACTCTACTGTTTATCAGTGTGTGACCTTATGTTATGGGCTAAACTGGCCTGAGCCCAAGTTTGGTTTTTGTTTGTTTTTAGAGAAAGAGAGAAAGAGAGAAAGCACATGCATGCGTGTGTGGGGAGAGGGGCAGAAGGAGAGGGAGAGAGAGAATCTTAAGCAGGCTCTATGCTCAGTGTGGAGCTCCACGCGGGGCTCCATCTCATGACCTCGAGACCATGACCTGAACTGAAATTAGGAGTCGGAGGCTTAACACACTGAGCCACCTAGGCACCCCCTGAGCCCAGGTTTTTTTAAACTGCACAATGAACGTAAATGTAGTACTTGCTTTACCAACACTAAGTGGTGAGGCTAAGGACAGCTCTGGGAACAATGCCTGCAAGTATGTGCCAACAAGACGAGAGGAAGAGTTTGGCCTTTCATGGAGGGCACTGGGGCACATGGTTCACCCGATGTACGGCAGATGGCACCTTTGTCAAATATACTAACTGCCGGCGAAGTCCAGCTGAGCCATCCAGAGTGGAGGTCTATCCTCCCACCCACGTAGGTCCCTCTGTGCCCACAGGCGAGCCTCCCTCCTATAGCCAAGTGCACGTTGATACTCCCGCCCCCTGTGCTCTGGAGCCCGTTTCTTCTCACCCAAGACATCGCTCCAGCCGTTGTCCACCTGCCCCCACATCATTGAGGGGTTGTTCTCTATCGGGTTATCCCTAGCACACAAATGTGCTGTGATAACTTCTTCCATTAAGAAACGTTTTTAAGTTTTCCTGGTCCCACATCCTCCTCCAGCTACCATTCCATTTCTCTTCCTTTTAAGAGTAAAACTCCTCGAAGAGTAGTCTGCCTCCTGCCTGGCTCCTCCCGCGACTTCTGGAATCCATTCCAAACAGCTCTCCCCCCCATTACTTCATTGGAATAGTTCGAGGGAAGTCACCAGTGAACCCCATGGTGCTACACACAATGGTCAGTTCTCAGCCTCCCCTCACTTACCCTGTCTAAGACTGGACACACTTGCTCCCTCTTGGGTCATGTGGCTTCTAGGAGTTTATTCTGCTCAGAACCCTAGAATGGGATCCCTCTCACATGGAATAAAAACCAAAAGCTTTAGAATGGCTCAAAAGGCCCCCTTTGACTACTCTTCTGGGAATATTCTTCCCGATAACCCAAGAACTCATTTCCTGAATTCCATCAGCTCAAATATCACCCTTTCAGTCTGCAAGTCTTGCCCTGACCCCCTAGATAAAATAACTGCCTACCTAGCCTCCTATCTCCCTTACTCGAAGCTTAATATTATAATCTACATTATATAAGTATAGGTTTACTTATTTTATATAAGCTTGTTTTGTTCACCACCCTAGCCGCGGCACCTACAACGGTGTCTGCACCGAGTAGGAACTCAGATATTTACGGAGTGCTTCGGGGAAGGAATCCTAAGCCCCAGAAACCAAACAGAGGCTGTGCACATAGCCAGCCTTCAATGCTTAGTTCAGAGATAAGTCAGAATAGAAATGGGCAGTGCTAAGGATGTTCTGTGCACCCTGTTTATGTTGGGTTGGGTAAATTTCTCCCTGTGAGAGTGTGGAACAGGACAAAAGCAACATGATGCCTTGGAAAGATTCTACAGTACCAAAGAAAACGTGGATGTCCTGTGAGGGTCCTAAACAGAGGTATATGAACATATGATCTCCATAAAATAAGAGGAAGGAAATTTGAGAACAAATAGGTGAAGATGAAAGGAGAAAAGAGAATGAAGCCACTAGTGTAAGAGAAAAATGCAAGGAAACTCAAAATGCCATATCAGAATTAAAGCATTCCTTTGAAGCAATAATCATAATGGGTACTGCAGAAAATTAACTGTTGCATCGATAGATCACCTGAGTAGCCCTTCTAAAATGCCGAACAAAAGTGGAAAAATGCATTAAAAAGACAAAGAAATTATTAACAAGGTTAGTATCGTCAGTGATTTTTGTTGTCGTTGCTATATACTTTTTTCTATTTCTAAATTTTCCATAACGTATGTGTGAATTATAATAATCAGGAGGAAAGGGAAAGGAAAAAATTAAATATATATCTTAAATTATTTGTTTATAGTTTTGTTTTGTTTTTTGAGAGGACAGGAAATTATTCCTTAGACTGCTGTGTCCCCGCAGGCTTGCAATGCTGTTCTTTCCCTCTAGCACTTAACCACCCGACCCAGAAATTCCCACAAAACTTATTTTGTTGGAAATCACTGTAGGATTTGGCTTTTTTGATATGACTAGATCTCAGAAGGATCCCAAAACTTTGGGTAAAATTGGGAGTATTGAGAAAGAAACATGAAACTGAAAATACGGTTTCTTCATTTTCCTCTGCTTTTTTTTTTTTTTTTTTTTTTAAGATTTATTTAATTACTGGGGCGCCTGAGTGGCTCAGTCGTTAAGCGTCTGCCTTCGGCTCAGGTCCTGATCCCAAGGTCCTGGGATGGAGCCCTGCATTGGGCTCCCTGCTCATTGGGAAGCCTGCTTCTCTCTCTCCCACTCCCCCTGCTTGTGTTCCCTCTCTCGCTGTGTCTCTCTCTGTCAAATAAATAAATAAAATCTTTTAAAAAAATATTTATTTAATTACTTAGAGAGAGAGAGAGGAAAAGTGGGAGGGGCAGGAAGAGGAAGAGAGAATCTCAAGTAGACTCTGTGCTGAGCACGGAGCCCCAAGCAGGGCTGGATCCACCACCCTGGGATCAGGATCTGAGCCAAATTCACGAGTCCGATGCTCAACCAATTGCCCCACCCTCTATCTCTCACTGTGATGGGTACCCAGCCATTTTGTTTAAATGCCTGTTAGGGCAGAGAGTAACAATTCCACTTAAAAGTACATATTTGGGGGCCCGCGGGTGGTGCAGTCAGTTGAGCGCCCAACTCTTAGTTTCGGCTGAGATCCTAATCTCAGGGTCGTGAGATTGAGCCCCAAGTCAGGCTCTGAGCTCAGCAAGGGGTCTGCTAGAATTTCTCCCTCCCACTCCCTCTGCCCCTCCCGGCGCTCACTCTCTCTCTCTCTCTAAAATAGGTGAATAAATCTTAAAAAAAAAAAAAAAAAAGTACGTATTTTGGGTAAAGGTTACGAAAATGTGCTTGGGCTTCTGGGCCTCTGTGATTGTTAGTGTTCTGATGGAAAATCGGCCTCAGGACCCTACAGCCATAATGTGGTGGTCTTGACTGTTTTGCGCAAGCGTCCAATACTGCAGGTAGGGCTTTTAGACTGCAACTGGCCCTGCTACTATGTAGTGTTATTTCTTTCCCTCCTTCCCCAAATTTGCAAGCTTGTTTCTTCTTAAATGCTCCAGGAGATGATGCATGAATGCATTTTATTTCCTCAATGGAAATGTAGATGCTGCACAGCTGTTAGACTTGAAATCACCAGGTGGTACTTGGAAGCAGGAACTAAGATGCTGTTGCCAGGGTAACCACACATTCTTCCAGCTATGGGAAGAGCTGCCATGTTTTCTATGCACTTAGGAATATAGTTATAAAAGGGTTGGCTTAGTGCATATGAATATTTACTATTTAAAAAGAACACCCATTTCTTCATAAACCAGTGGAATCTTTTTTAAATATTCATATGCCTGAAAAGGACATTTTATCTTTTCAGGGCATCAGGTCTCATCTTTCTTTGCCATTAGGATTGTAAGGATCCAGTAATAACTAATATTTTATGCTACCAGTAACATACTGGTACATCTCATTTTAAACATTAGATTCATTTTAAATAAGCAGTTTGAGCTTAGCATTTATACCACTGTGAATTCTGTAAGAAAATACATTTATGGAATGTACTTAATTGATCAGTCGTTAAAACTGTTATCTCCCTAGAATCTGGGAGATGTAGAGGATAATCTTCTGAGATTCTCAAAATTGCAGGCATTTGACAAACCTGTAAGGTGGTTTGGGATCACCCTGGCAAGGAAGAAGCAGTCCCACAACACTCAGAACAAAGCAGAAATGAAGCCAATGACACAAATATTCTTCCTTCCTCCCCCCCCACCTTCTTTCCTTTTTTAAAGATCTTATTTACTGAGCCCCTGCTTTGCACTAGGACTGTGGCTGGAGCTGTGAAAGTTTCTCTAGAGATTAAACCCGGCAGGGAGGTGCAGGTAGTTTGGCAGGCTCATCCACAGTACTAGATTTTGTCAAATTGTTCTCCAAAGTGGAAGTGTCAGTGAAATTCTCCCATGAGCGATGCATAAGATTTCTGTTTGTTCTACATCCTCACCAACACTTGGTCTCTGGTGGATGCAAAATCCTATCTTCTGACAGTTTAAACTTTGCATTGCCCTGATCACTATGTCCTCATGACTACTGGCTATTTGAGTTTTCTTTTCTGTGCACTGCCTGATCATATCCTTCACCCATTTTTCTGTTGGGTTGCCTTTCCTTTATTGATTTATAGGGATTCTTTATATATTCTGTGCATGAATGCTTTTAAAAGTTTAAATCTCTTTTTTATTTGCTCACTGGTCTTACACTTGTTTAAGCATCTTTTAATTACCAAAGTTTCTAATTTTATCATTGTCAAGATTATTTGTCCATGTTTTTCTTTATGGTTTTTGTACATTATTAAAGAAATCCTACCTATTCCAAGTTCATAAAAATGTTTTATTTAGATGTTTAAAAATTGTGCTTTTCACATTTATGTCTTTAAGCTATCTATAATTGATTTGTGTGTATGGTGTGATATAGAAATTTAATTTTCCTTTTTTTCCCTATTGTACCAAAATCCATTACTGAACCATCAAAAATTTTCCCCAATCTGGCCTCTCATATATATCATGTTTTCCTATATGTGTAGATCTGTTTCTAAACTTTGCCATTACTCTTCTACCTTGATTACTATAGCTTCATAATAATTCTTGATATCTATTAAAGTAAAATTCTGCACCTTGTTCTTCTTCAAAATTATCTTTAGCTATTTGGGGCTCTTTGCTCTTCCATGTAAAATCTAGCAAACTTTGCCCACCTGCTATTGTCATCATGAGTATTTTATGCCATGGATGATGCAACTGATTTTTACATACAAAGGTTAATCACATAATATACAACCTGATCAGTGGGAGCTTGGCTGCTAATTAAGTTGCATATACAAATTCTAAAAATGCCATATCCCCAAATCATATCAGAAATGATTGCTGAATGACTTTGGTTGATTATGGATATTGACAGACTTTGGGTCTTTCTTCAGAAAGAGACTCGGCCATCTCCCTCTACTTCGTATGACGCTTCCATCAGCAGTCAGTGGCTCACTGTCCTCTCCGAATCGGTGTCAGTTGCTGGCAGGAGCTTCCACAGATCCTAAAGGAGGAAGAAGCCCTAGCATCGGCTTAGGGCCAGTATGGGAGGGGAGATTGAAAAATGTCCCACTTTATCTACACTACTTCCCTAGCACCTCCATGCTGCCTGCCCCTCAGAGTCCTCCGCATTAATCACACTTCTAGGACAGGATTTAAATTCGTCTTTGTACATTCAGAAACTTCAGGCTTGTCACTGCTTCAGCAGCAAATGTAGGAATCTTTTGGAGCAAAGATAATGTTATATGGATCTTTACATTCCTCTCACGTATTTACTACATAACAGCACTCAGAAATATCTTTTTAAAATTATACTAATGCATAATAAACTTAGAGCTACTAGAGCTATCTCAGTCTTTGTCAAATGCTGGGCATGAACTTTGAGCACATTTTATGCATCAAGCAGAATGCTGAATACTTTGCAGATGTCTTTCCATATTATCTTTACAGCACTCTTGCAAGGTAGATAATATAATCCCAAACTGACAGGTGAGGAGATTGAAGACCAGAGAAGTTATTGCCTAAGGAAGGTGCAGCAACTAGCAGTAAGTTATAGAGTGAAGATTCAAGCCCAGAATTGTTCAGATTTCAAAGTCCTTGATCCTTCCTACAACACTTCAGACTATGTTAAAATCTTCTAGTTTAGAACAATAAACATAACCTTGGGTGCCTGGTTGGTTGAGTCAGAAGAGCATGCGACTCTTAACCTTGGGGTTGTGAGTTTGAGCCCCACATTAGGTGTAGAGATTACTAAAAAATAAACTTAAAAAAATTTTTAAACAACGTAACTATTTGCATTTTAGGGATACTAACTTAACAAATTGCCCTATGCCCCTATGATGAACAATTCAATCATTCATTTGAAATGCATTTAGTGCCTATTATATGCTAGGCCCTGGCTATTCTCTCTCTCTTTTTTTTAAGATTTCATTTATTTGTTTGAGAGAGACAGAGAGCAAGAGGGCACAAGCAGGGGGAGTGGCAGAGGGAGAGGGAGAAGCAGACTCCCCACTGAGCAAGGAGCCCAATGTGGGGTTCCATCCCAGGACCCTGAGATCATGACCTGAGCTGAAGGCAGAGGCTTAACAGACTGAGCCACCCAGGAGCCCCTAGGCCCTGGATATTCCTGAAAGCAGCTCAAAATTAACCTGAGTGTCAACATACCCTGAGAAAAAGTTTAAAAAAGTGAAAATGTCAAATTGGCTGGGACACATGATAAGCACAACAGAACAGAAATTCAAGGTTCTCTGACTGATTACTGTGACAAGCTGCAGAGAGGCTAACTACTATAAATTTTGCTGAAGAACTGTGCATTGTCCTTCTGTCTAGTCTGAGTTGAAAACCCTAAGAATTTTAAACCATTCCAAAATATTCTGTAAATAAGTTGGGACAAATTCACAGGCTAGCTACCCATAATCAAGTGAGCAAAAGATGTCTTAAAATTGTATTATTGGTTAATCCTATAGAAAATATGGGGGAGGGGGAATCTCTCATTTTAGTCAATAAAAAGTGAAAAGCCTGGTTCTCTTCATACCCTGTAGGTTGCAAAGTATGTAGATCTCTGAGTTCTAGTTTTCCAGTTTGTAAAAATGGAGAAAATCGTAAAAGTCATCTCAAAAGCTCAGGTTGATTAAATGTGATAATGCATTCGAAAAGTACTTTAGAAAGTGTAATGTGTTGCATGCATGTGACTTATTATTAGATAGAAGTTTGATCATTAAAACACCTGTTTCCAAAGCTATGTTTGTACCATGAGTGAACTAAAAAAGTGGAGTTCCTACTCATTTTAGAATGGAAAAAAAACCAGGGCAGGAGATGGGAATGGAAATGAAGGGCTTCTAAATGTAAAGAGATAAGATTCGAACAAAAGAAGTTATTTCAAGTTTCCCTAAGAATGAGAGTAAATACAACAGAAACAATAAAACTTTTTATAGGTGGCATTGTCTTTGTGGGGGGATAGTAGAGATATTACCTGAGCCACACCTTCCAAAATTTCAGGACCACTGAAACTGTAATAAAAGAATCTGGGGAGGTAATGTCAAAGAATCAAGACTTTCTGCTATGTTTGGTTGAAGTCCAAACTTTAATGGGATTTTAACCTATTGCATCTCCAATGAAGAATTTGACTGTGGATAATACTGAAAAGAAATATTTGATGAGAAACAGGAGAAGCCAAAACTCACAAATCTTGTGAGGCCACTCCTGGCGTGATGCTATGTCAACAGACTGGTTTACCCAGGGCCTTTCCCAAGCTTTCAATCTTACAGTTACAGCTTGCAGACCATTGGAAATAAAAGAAAATGCATCATCTTAAATCACAAGTGCATGTAGAAGAAAAGAACCAGTGGCATTGCAGAAATAGGATTTATGGCTAAAAGGATCTAATACTCTGGTGTGTCTTTCTCTTTGTTTTCAGAGTCCTAAAAGGTCCAGTGGCACCCTAACCCTAAATTGAGTGCCTTAATAAAGCCTCTGATAGAAAAGAGCCGTGGACTGTCAGCAAGATGCTTGTGGATTATCTGAAGTAGTGATTAGCAATTGTCCCTTGGATTCAATGACAAAAACCACTACACCTTCTCTTCCCCAACTCCAGCTATTTAAGTAGACTAAGATGGAACAGAATGAACAACACAGACTCAGCTGAAGCATAGGAAGTGATATGCAAAAACCTGCCTTCAGCTGAAGCATAGGAAGTGATAGGCAAAAACCAGGGGCTCTTCGGTGGCTTCGGGAATACGGCATTCAATGTGCAGTTTGTGGACTGCACCAGATGCTGGATGGAGGAGGAGAGGGGGACTGCAATCCAGCCTGTCCTCCAGTCCTTGGGCTCTACCCTCTGGGACCCACTGTGTCAGCCAGCAGGAAGAAGAGCTGTCTCCAAAGAGCCGTCTCCAGGCGACAGTCCCCATCCCTCTGAAGGGCTGTACACAAAGCTGTCACAAAATTGTCACACAGACTCGTGGGCCCTGCTTGGCTGACTCAGCAGTGACTCCCTAATTGACTTAGGGAAAACCACAAATTTTCCATTTCATCCAGAGTAAGCCCTTCGTATTATTAAACTACACATGCTTGACAATCCACACACTGACTACGTCCATCCATCACCCACTGATGAGTGACACCAAGGGTCTTTATCTTTCACTGGCGATAACATAAACAAATCGTTACCTAGCGTGGTCTCAACCTGAGGCTTTAAGCAAGGGCATGATACTCTGCTATAATTTCCTCACCTTCTTGTCCTCCAGCTTTAGCCCCAGTTGAACGGAAGCACCTGGAAGATGTGTTTTCACAACAGGGGATTAATCCCAAGGATCACCTTTCTTTTAGCTTTAACTAGTGATGTGCTGCTTCCACGGGCACTCACTATTAGCAACTATGACGTGGCAAAGACAAAGTCTGAGAGCTTTTTTTATTCGTTTAAGCGAACACTCGCATGGTGTTTAATATGTATGAGGCACGGTTCTAGGTGCTTTCTTTACAAGCAAGGACTCCTTAAATCCTCACCAGTCATTATTCATTCTTTACATTTGTGAACACGGAAGCACACAGCTAGCAAAAAGCAGAACCAGGAATCAAGCTTGGCAGTCTGGGGCCAGAATCCATTCTCCTATCTCGATTGCTCACTGTGGTTGCCACCCTAGCAAAAAAACAGGTGCCTCTGAAAAGCGTGGTTGCCAATATTTCCACCCAGTGAATAATGTCCTCGGTTAAAGTCTTTGACAAATAAATGCTGTGGTCCTTAAAGCCGGATCTAATACCTACATTTTAAAAAATATGTTTAATATCATATCAAAAGAGCATATCAGAATGCAACGTTCTCAACTACAGTACGCAAAGACCAGGTTCGCTTTGTATTTAACAACAACAACAACAAAAAACCCCACGTACTTTCTGCAGACAAGTCTGAAATTATTTTTAAAGATTGATTTATTTATTTTAGAGAGAGGGGGCTGGAGAGGGGCGGAAGGAGAGGGAGAGAGAATCTCAAGCAGACTCTGCGCTGAGCTCGGAGCCCGATATGGGGCTCAATCTCACGACCCTGAGATCATGACTTGAGCAGAAACCAAGAGTCAGCCGCTCAACCGACTGAGCCACCCAGATGCCCCTAATCTGAAATATTTTAAAGCAAAGTGAAATGCTCACTCTCAGCTTCCCACTTTCCAGAACCAAGTGATGCAAAAATCCCATATTCTTAACAATAATCTGACTTGTCGGAGAAGACATTCAGCACCTTTTCTCTTCAATTCTTCTTTGTAAATTCAGGTTACAAAGTTTATGAAGTGAAAAATGTCAATTGTGTTTAAAAAGGCAAAGGAGGGGGTGAGTCTTTAACCAGGACTTCCCATGAAGTTGGTCTTCAGAATCACAAGCAGCTTCATCAGTCAGAAGGAAACTGAAATACTACTTTTTAGATAGACAGAGGAATTTAGTGATCATTAAACCAGTACTCAAAATGAACTTCAAATCCTGTCGAATACATGTATGTTTGTGTAAATATCTCTGTTTTATATGGTTATAATCATCTAGCTTAAAGCATACTGTGAATTATGGCCAATCTAGAATCAACTTTATAAAGTAACTAGGAATGACTAGTTAATTAACTTCTGGTTCCTCCAAAATTCAGAAAGGTGGATTTTAGCCCTAATGGATTAAAAACATAAGTACTAGGTACTTGCTGAGAGCACATCTGGAATCACTTTTATCCTGAAACTGTTGTATAATGAGGTGCTAACATAGCCAACTATGGCTCACCCCCCACTGAAATGAGTGTGTGTGTCCTGGACTTAACCCCTTTTCAGTAGCAAGTTCAAATTCCAGAACAGCTTGTCCAGGGATCATGTCGGCAGGAATGTGCTTGTCTTGGAAACCTATGGACCAAAATATGCTCATCCTTAAGAAAAGTAGATCCTGCAGATAACAGGGACTGGCCAATCCATGTTCTCAGATGTCTCAGAACTGCTGGTTCTCCTATTCTTACCCTCTCTCCAACATCAAGCCCATATTCTCTTCAGCTTGGGAAACAAAAGACAATAAGCAAGAAGTTGTAACGAATCCTAACAAAATATCAGACCAAGACATTTGGGGAGAGGCAATTTTCAGAGGAGACGAGCAATTTTTCACAATGTCACTGATGAAGTGTGTGAATTAACCATAGATTTCATGGCTGTCAATTCACAAGGTTTCCAGTGCAAATAGATTAATCTAATGGCTGCATAATTAGATTTATTAATTCCCATGACATGACATTCAGAAGTGGAATGAGAAGACAGGGGACCTGGGTTCTACCCCCAGTTTTCCCACTAACCAGTAAATAGTTCAGCCAGTGATGTTATTTTCCTGCCCTTCATAAAATTAGTCAGATAAATCTCTAAAATCCCTTCCAACTCAGAATCTTAGACTCAAAGTTTTTTACTGAACCTCAGATACGTATATATGTGTATGTGTGTGTAGATGGGGTGTGGGGGGATTCCAAACAACCTATTGAAGAGTAAAATCGGCATGAAAATCCAGATGCTGCTCTATCCCATTCAGACAACTTTTTAGTTATCATTTCTTCCTCATACAGGTCACATGGAGTGCTCACGGAAACACACCTTGAGTTCCCATCGTTTATACCCTTCAGTCTCTCTCATTTCCTTCCCACTTCTTACCACCATCACACCAAAAGGGATATAGTGCAGAAATTTGCAAAACTGTAAAACAATGCCACCCTGTAACACAATGTCGTCCTTCTCCCTAAATGTTTTTCTTTTGAGAAATAGAGCTATTTTCACTTTAAAATATTATGTATGTTAGCACATTGTTGGTTTCTTATTTTTTAATGACTTAAATATGTTTAAGTTTTTAATATGGCAAATATTAATAAATACAATCCACCTGAACAAACCCTTTGCAGTCCTCAATAATTTTTAAAAGTGCAAGGTGGGGTTCCTAAGACCAAAAGTTTGAGAACTACTAGCACAGTGGTTAAGATCACAAACTCCAGAGCCAGACTGGCTGAGTTCAAATCCCATTTGTACCACTTGGGAGCTGTGTGACATTGGGGACAGTTGCTCAACATCCCTGTGCCTCAATTTCTTCATCTCTCAAAGAGGCGTAATAATAATACAGCTCGCCTCATAGGGTGGTCACGAGGCTTAAATGAGTTGGTGCATGTGCTGTACTTAGAACTAGTGATGTTATCCATCACTCTCTTTGGTGTCCTTCCCTTCCTCTTCACCACCTCCATTCCCCTGTTTTCTCTCTCTCTCTCTCTCTCTCTCCCTGTTGTTTGTTTTTGCTTGGTCTGCTCTGGTCTGGCCTAACTACAGCTGCCTCCGCCTTAAGCCAGCAAGTAGCTGTGACAAGCATTGCTTCTGCCTGAGCAGAAGGTGTAGCTGCCCAGGTCCCCCCATCAACCACCGCTTTCCTACCCCTGTGCTGGGCAGCCAGCTGTACTTTGAGTTTGCCCTTCACAGAAGCTCCATCAGCAAAAGACACCTGGAAAATCAAAGCAAGCAACGCTACATTTTTAAAAACATGCTATGTCAGATGAATTAAAACGTAAAGGAGAAACTTTAGCCTTAGGAATAATCAATGAAACAGAAGAAGGAAGTAGAGAGAAAATGCAAGCAATTACATTCATTCTTTAAGAGAAAACGTGGTTGCGGGGGGCACCTCAGTGGCTCAGCTGGTTAAGTGGATGCCTTCGGCTGGGGTCATGATCTCGGGGTCCTGGGCTCGAGCCCCACATTGGGCTCCATGCTCAGTGGGGAGTCTGGTTCTCCCTCTCGCCCTGCTTGTGCGCACTCTCTGTCTCAAGTAAATACAATCTTTAAAAAATTTTAAAAAGAATAAATGAAAACATGGTATTTACCCAGCCTCCTTCCAAATTTTGAACTATTATTTTTCACTGCTTTCCAGCTCCTTTTTAAAATCTCTCTTCCTCCTCCCAGAAAACCTTCTCTCCCCAAGAAACTTCAAGCCATCAGCTGGTTTAAACATTCTGATGAACCTGATTCCCATCATATGCAGGTGACTAATAACCATTTAACCTTGGGGGGGATGGCTTTGAGCTTTATTAATATATATAATCATAATGCCTTGTTTTATATTAGTTTTCTAATCTACAAAGTATTTTCACATAAATTTTCCTTTAATTCTTGACAATCGGCATTTTATTATTCCTATTTTAGAGTTTAGGAAACTGAGGCTCAGGGAAGCTGGCAAATTTGCCCAAGATCACAAAGCTTTGGACAGAAATTAAACTGGGGTACAAATGAAACTGGACGATCTTTTAAACCCTGGGGGAGTGGGATTGGCTGAGCGAGGAGGGGCGGGGCCTGGTGGGGAAAGGTGGAACTGGACTATTTTTGTCAGGGGGTTACCACTTAAGCAAATCTTCTCCCCTGTGGAAATAACCTCTACTACTCAGGGCTTTTCATAGCTTTTTCATTGCCCCCACAACTCAAGCTATACATTCTCTAAGAATTTCAAGATTTACCTTCATTTTTTTATTTACTAATTTGTTTCCACAACAGCTACCTTGGATACCTGTTCTAAGGAGGAGTTTTAAAACCCCATGCCAGGATGCCTTATATTGGGGCTTATATTGGGGCTGCTTCTGAATAGAGTGTTTGTAAATGGACAACTGTCTGTATCGCATGTGTGATGTCATTAAATATATATTTGGTCATTCCAAAACTATCTGGCATTTGTCCTTTACCAACATTACTATTTTACTTTCTCAATCATGCGAGCTTAAAATGTACAGCTGAATCTAATGAATGTCAAACTTGGGCAGTGACTCAAGCTGATTAGAGGGCTTTTACACACATAAAAAATTAAGATTCACAAAGGATCGGTTGGGGGTGAATATTCACTTTATTTTTTTTAAAGATTTATTTATTTGAGAGAGAGTGTGTGTGAATGAGTCAGGGGAGGGGCAGAGGGAGAGACAGAAGCCCAAGCAGACTCCCCACTGAGTGTGGTGCTTGATGCGGCGCTAGATTCCAGAACCCTGAGATCATGACCTGAGCCAAAATCAAGAGTCGGCTGTTTAGCCAACCAAGCCACCCAGGCAGCACCCCCTTTTTTTCAAAGATTTATTTCAGAGAGAGAGAGAGCACGGGAAGGGTGAATATTCACTTTAAAGGAAACAAAGAGGAACGCTTTTGAACCATCAGTCCTTCTGAATATGTTTAAATTTGCATTAATTTAAACACAACTGTTAAGAAATTTTACCTATGTGAAATAACAGACATCTGAAATATAAATGTGATGTTCTTTGCATGTAAAAGAACTAAGCAATCTGAAATATTTTTTTTTTTAAGATTTTATTTATTTATTTGACAGAGACAGAGACAGCGAGAGCAGGAACACAAGCAGGGGGAGTGGGAGAGGGAGAAGCAGGCTCCCCGCTGAGCAAGGAGCCCGACGTGGGACTCGATCCCAGGACCCCGGGATCATGACCTGAGCCGAAGGCAGTCGCTTAACCAACTGAGCCACCCAGGCGCCCCAATCTGAAATATTTTTTAGCAATAGTGGTATGTTTAAGCCAATAAAACCGTTCTTTTACCTATTTTTTGTAACTTATCAGTTCTGTCCAGTAGAACTTTCTGCAATAATGAAAATGTCTGTTTCAGTGCTGTCCAATAGGGTAACCATCAGTCACATGTAGCTATTGAGTACTTGACATATACCTAATGCTACGAGGACCTTGATTTTTAATTTTATTTAATTTTAATTAAGTTTAAATAGCTTTGTGTGGATAGTAGATATGCATTGGACAGAGCAGTAATAAGGTCCCCTTTCAGCAATAAAAAATCCTATGGTTCTATCATTCTAAGGATCCCAAATTGTATGATCAGGATTAAATCTGTGGTTATTAAACCTCTGAACATAATTAGTTACTAAAGTAAAACTGGCTAACCAGACACAAAATTTTTCAGTTGTTTTTGTTCTTATTTAATACACTTCAAAAAACTGTGCAAAATAACAACTGGGGCAGTAGCATATATACACATTCAAACAAAATATATACCCCTGGCCTTGGGTAGTTAATACCTAGTGGAAAAGATAGGCAGACAAACAGATAGATAGATAGATAGATAGATAGATAGATAGATAGATAGACAGACAGACAGACAGACAGATAGATGATAGATAAAAAGAAAAAGAAGGAATACAAGGAAGTATAAGAAAGAAGGGAGGTTGGGGGAGTTCAGTATGGACCAAGAATGGACAGAGACTATGTTCTCCATGGGTACATTGGTCTCCTGGTTTGTGTTAAATCCCAATTCGGTACATCCTTACAAGACAAGACTGACATAAACTCACCCTTTTAACCAGTACTGCTGACTTCCTATTTTAGGACAAACAACTGTGCTGAGCTCTGGGGACACACTGTTGAGCAGGACAGAATGTCTACCCTTCAGGAAACTGATGGATCTCCTAGGAGGCAGAGCCAGGTGAACAAGCAATGAGAATAGAGGGTGCTTGGTTATAAGTGCTACCACAGTAGACTCTGGGTGGCACATGAGCACACAGAAGAGTCTTCTAAACCATTCCTGAAGGGTCAGGGAAGGTTTCAAGGGCAGAAAAGAAGGTTCCAGAAAGAAAGAAGGAAGGATAGAAGGGAGGGAGGGAGAGAGGAAGGAAGGAACCCATAGTATCTTATTGAATGTATCCAATATTCATGTTTCTTTTGGAAATTTCCTTTTCACTTTACATTATGTCATTGACCATTTCAAGGGTGTTCACTTCTTGACTACATTTCAGTCAATATATATTTATCCAACACTGACAGTTGACCAGTCTCATCCTCATTTTCCTAGAGGTCTCACCACTTACTAGGGGCTAAAGGTATTTGAAAACAAATATTTCTCCTGAGGAAAATAAATCCCTAGGTCAAATATTTCAATAGTCTTCCACGTATGAAAAATGTAATAATACTGCCTTGGAATGCATGATTTCTTCGTAAGTTTCTTTTTTAAATTGCGTGTGGTTTTCCACCCAAACTAAATTTAGACATTTCTCCAAAATAAACCTCAGGAAAGCTAAATAAATAAAGGGGGGGGTGGATCCCACCAAAATGTAAATTTAATATTTCAATACAATTATGTTTGTTGGTAGGAAATTTCCATAGCATAGTGACCACAGCATGGGCTTTATTTCCAACAGTCGGGCTTCAAATTCCAGTTCTTCCACTTACAAACTGAATGGCCTGAGGCAAGTTATCTAATTTAGACATGCCTCAATTTCCTTCCCTGTAAGGAATGAGCTAAGGTGTATAATGGGACCGAAACAGCCCCCACCTCACACAGTTGATGAATTAAATATTCACATATTTATAAAGAACTTAAAACAGCGCCTATCCCAAGCAGTACACAAATACTGGCTGTTCTTTTTAGTTACAAGAATTCTAACCGCAGAAACCTATGAGAAGACAATATACATAGTTCCGGCGCAGAAGTTAAAACCGGTGTAGAAATGGCATCCGGCAGGCTCAGCAGTTTTTTCTAGTCTGTGCTTTTGCCTCCAGGGGGAAATGAGCGAAAAAGGCCCCAGAAGAGGCTGTGAGGAACCCGGAGCAGAGCAAACCCACAATGCCTTCGCAGGCAACGCAGCTGGTAAACAAAGATCTTAACTTTCTAATTCAGGCTAGTATTTTTTCTTTTTAATTTGCTTCCAAGTCTTTGATGGAATGACTTGAGGAAAAGGAAAAGGTCACAATTACTAGAAAGAACCTGAAAGGACACGAGAGATGAAACAGTTGCAATACTTCTGTAATAAATGTTTCCTTACAAGAGCCGCGATATGGGCGGAGTGTCTGTGCAATGTCTACTCAATACAGCAGAGGGATAAGAGGGAATCTTTGGAATGCCGATTTCCAAAAGACTTAACGGGGGAACCATCTGGAACCGGCTGCACAAACCCCACGTTCACCGAAGCCTCACGGGTTGCCTCGTGGGTCTGGGGGTTTAATCGGACAAATCCCAGTGCCTGTGGGTCTCCCAGGGCACAGACGATGGGCCAAGGCCGCACCCTTCCTTCCGTCCGTCCGTCCCTCCCTCCGGTGCGCGCTTTCCACCGCCGCGGCTCTCCACGTCAGGAGCCACGTACACAGGCACGGACAGATGCCAACAGGGCGTGACCGTTTCCCACACTGCAATCTCCCAAGCAGGGCACCCCGCCGCGGCCTGGCGCCTTCGCAAAAACCCCTCAGGACCTCCAGCCCCCCTCCCCTCTGCGGCTTTCCTCAAAGCACCCCGGGATTAGCCCCGCCGTTTGAGGGCTGTCTAGGTTTCCCCGTCGCAGGCGGGCGCTCGGCTCGCCCGGGGCGAGCGTGGCCCGCGCGCACCCGGCAGCCGCCCAGAAGGCCCCGGCCACACGAGAGGGGGCGTCGGCTGGGCCCCTGCCTCCCTCCCTCCTCCTCCCTCCACCCCTCCCTCCCCCTCCCTCCTCCCTCCCTCCACCCCTCCCTCCCAGCGCCGCGGGGCCTCTGCACCTCCTGCGTCCTCCCCTCCTCCTCCCCTGCGCGCCTCCCCCAACACATTCCTCCTCCCCCCCCCCGCTCTCCCCGGCCCCCCCCCCCCCCCCCGCCCACCGCTGCTCCTCTTCCACCTCCTTCTCCTCCCCTCTCTCGCTCCTCTCCCCGCCGCTTCCCCGCCCGGGGCTCGGGAGGCGGCGCCTGGTGAATCACCGTCACGTGGGCCCCGGGTGCGCAGAGGCGGGCTGCTCCTTGGCGGCTCTGGCGCTCCGCGACTTAGTGGAAAATTCCCGGAGACCTACTGGGGCTGCGCGGCGCCGGAGGCCCCGCCCGCCGCCTCCCCCCACCCCGCCCACCCCCGCCATCGCCTCCCTCCCCGCTGCCCCCCCTGCCCCCGTCTGCCGGCCGTGGCCCGGCCCCGCCACTGCGGAGGTTCCTTGTCCCTCGGGAGCGGCGCTGCGCCCGCCCCGCCCGCTGCAGCCGCTAGGCTGGCGCCGCCCGCGCCGCTCGCCCTCGGTTGGCAGCCCTCGCTTCCTTCGCGCCCCTCCTTGGGGCTCCGAGCCGCCGCGCGGCCTTGCCCCCGACCTTGTGTGTAGCCCGCTGGCATCCTGAGAAGCGAGGAGCGGCGTCCTGGCGCCTCCGCCTTCGCCTCTGGGGCGCCGCAAGCCCCCTCAGTCCCGCCACCCCAGATCCGCAGGACACGGTGGAGGGAAAGACAAAGGGAGCGGACGGTTCCGATCTTGTCTTTCGCTCAGTTAACGCACTGCGTCGTCGCTCCAACAAAGCACATCCTCGGCCCAATTTTATTTTACTTACCCCCACTTAACCACCAGGCAAATAAGTTATTTTCCCTATCCCATAACATTCCTCACTTCGTTTTCCAACCGCGAATGAAACTTATTCCTGAGACAGCAACTTCGGGGAGTTTGTTGACCTCATCCACCCAGGGGTGACAAATGGCTACACAATGACATTATTTCACTCAAAAGGGGTGTGTTATGCGCGTGGTTCCCCTCAAGAAAACAAATACATTTAACAGTTTCAGCGACTGGCTGGTTCTGGACTGCCCCTCTGGGTGGATGTCCCTGACTGGGGACAGGGGTTGAGAAATGGCACTATCGCCAGATGTCCCCCCAAAAAGTTACTTGGAACTAGGATGCTGGCATCTTAATCAGACACAGGGTGCCCAAGATTTCAGCTAAAACTGGGAGTTTTACCTGAGTAAGGATTCCAGAACCAAGCTCAGATATTAAAATGCTTTACGTCTAAGAACCAGAATTACAGGTATGTTAATTTTAATAAACCCCTATTTGAGTATCTTAGCCCCAGGCAAAGAAAGATCCAGAAACTGACGGAAGGCCGGGAATGTTAACCCATTGTGGCCTAAGAGTAGTTTGAGTAGAACACAACTTGCAGTTACTGTCATTTCTTTTTGGACAAGAAAACAGACCACTAACAAACATTAAAAAAAAAAAAGGTATTTTAAATCACCTTATTTTGGAAAATTTTAAGAGTCTGAAAATTCAAATTTTCAAAAGAATGGAGCATACTATACTATTCGATAAAACATAAACCTTCTCTTTACTAAGTATATACACATTTTGTCTTCTAGCTTAATTTGCAATTCCTGGTGAAAACTTGGCGCGTTCTGAATAACCTGGAAGCCTGTACGTTACAATTCACATCTGTGATTTTGCTTTCACATTTCACTTTCCAAGCACTTATTGCTAATTAGCAGGTATCAGTTTACCCAGTGAAAGAACTATGGTCAATAAATCCTTCCTCTTTCTGACACTGTTTTGGTTCACATTAATTATTATATATTACACCTAGCAAAATAGACCATCCCAGGGTCACATGAAAAGGCCGATGGATAAATACCACAAAAAGGTCATTATTCAAGCCATGCCTTCCCATTTTACTTGGGGAAGAGACAAGAAAAACAGAGTACTGGTACTCTGGAAAGTTCTATAGTCCTGACAGAACTGAATATGTCGATACTAAAATATCTGTAAAATTACCTAAATATTTTTGTTGTTGTTTTTAAAGTTGAGCTTCTGTGGACACCATGATTTTCTTTTTTCTAACTGAGAAATGAGGTGTGCACTTACAGAACAGTAATGCTTCCAAACATATGGCTTCACAATATGCATCTTGTATTTTTTGTGTATGACTATGTTACCTAATTCTGGCCAGTAGGACCTAAGACCTCTATAGTAGTACTTCCAGGAAATGTTATCCCTCATAATAAAATTGATTCACAGAATCGACATTCCTTTCTTCATGGATATGGCCCTGTCTGCATATGACTCCTGAAACCACTGCAGCCAACATGTGACCATGATAGGAGACATCTCGAGCATGCCAAAGATGTCAGAGTGAAGAGATGGTGAGCTCTTAATCTTTGAGTAGATTATCAAGGCCAAGAATTAACCCTATGACTGCCCTATCTATGGACTTCCTATTATATGGGATGGTATATGAGTATATGAGTCATTACTTAAACCACTTTTAATGGCATACTGTGTTTCTTGCAATAAAATATTTTCTGCTGCTGACAACCTCTCTGTGCTGGCCTGCCTCCAGGATAGCGCCCAAAGATTCTCACCTCCTGGCATTCACATCTTTGTGTAGTCCTCTCCTAAAAACTGACTCAGGGCTTGCCAGGCAGGCCATCAGATAACTACAGACCTAGCTGTCAGCTGACTGCAACCTCATAGGAGACTCCAAGCCAAAACACACAACTGAACTGCTCTTGAACGTCTGCTTCATAGACTGAAATTTTGAAGTTTCAGCCACTAAGGTGTGGAATGATTTATTACACAGCAATTGCTACCTAATGGAGTATCCTTCAGCACCAGAAAAACATGCTAAAGTCACCAGGGTGCTCAGACCGTTAATATTATTGCTTTGGGCTTGCGAGCCGTCTTACAAAGACACAGTACAACCCTTCATTTGTTGAGCACCTACTAAACATAATGCCAAGAATAAAAGACACAAAATGATAAGAAGAGAAAAAAAAAAAAAAGAGCAGAGAGAGGAATTTGTTGAGGAACTTGGGAGAGACAAATGCTAAGAAATATGTAAGTCATTGGACTAAAGGGACAGCTGTGGTTGGAAAGGGAAGGGTAGGATTTCACTATTTCTTCCTAATGCCAGTGTCCATACTTGAATTTTGAGTACCACTGTCCCGACAAGAATGTCGGGCTGTGTACATTGCAAAAGGTCATATTAACTAGGTGAAATGAAGCCATTAGAAAGCAAGTCTTGGGATCAGTTCTCACACTTGTGGCTTACAGAACACTGGGTCAGGAAGAACTTGTCCTTTTCCACCATCAAGCCATCGCAACAGACATTTATTCAGTGTATTATTTGCTATGCACGGTGTTAAATTCACAAATTCATAGAACTCTTTCTATATATCAGGTGCTGTTGCAAAACAAAGGACTTTTCCTTTTGGAGTTATTCCACAAAGGGGTCTGGCAGAGAGGCAGGAAGGTCATAAGGAGGTCATAAACAAATAAACAAATGATTAAATAATATGTTCTCATACCATGAAATCAATGCAATAAAAAACATAGGACAGTGGTGAAATGGAGATTGCATGCAAGGGACAACTTTTGCCAGAATGATCAAGGAAGTTTTTTGTTTTTGTTTTTTTTTGAGGAAGCAACATTTAAACTGAGATGTAAGTGATAAGAAACCCCCATACAAAGATCTAGGCAGGGAGATTTCTAGGTGGAAGAAACAGCAAGTGCAGAGCCCTGAAAAGGGAATAACTTAGAGTGTTTTAGGGAGAGAAATAAAATCAATGTGGATAGTATGTGGAGAAAAGAAAAAGTGGTAGGAGATGAGGCCGAGGAGGTAGGCAAAGGGCACAACCAGGTCATGCCATGGTGAGTGAGGAATATGGATTTTATTCTGGGTGCCATGAGCAGTCACTGGAGGGGTTTAAAGGAAGGGAAATAACTTATCCCTTCATTATTTAAGGGATTTTATTTCTGTTCTGAGGTCTTTCTGACGGCTGGGTAGAGAATGGAAGCCCAGCGATGAGTTAGACTGTGGCTTTTGCAGTGATCTAGGAGAGAGGTGACAGTCCCTTGGACTAGGACCAGAACAGTGGAGATGGTAAGAAGTGGCAGGATTCTGAATTTGTTTGGAGGCAGAGCCCTCAAGATTTGCTGATGGGATTGGATATTTGAGGAAAAGCAGGGCTCAAGATGACTCCGTGGTCTGGGGCCTAAGCTTCCTTATGAATGGTGGTGTTATTTTTCGAACCTGTAAAAGGTAGAAGAGGAACAGTTTTGCTAGGGAAATCAAGAGTTCTGTTTTGGCCAGTAAGGGATAAGATAGATGCCCTTTAGATAAACTAGATAGTATGTTTCCTCTGGTCCTAGAGAAGCTCAAAACGCTTTACTCCTGCATTTATTCACTCAACAAAAATGTATTGTCCGGCACTGTTCTAGGTGCTGGAGCCAACAGTGATCAAAGCAGATTGTTAACCTTAAAAATACAACTGCCAGTTAAGATGGGTTTATTTGGGAATGGCAGAGAATTACAATCTGGGTCAGGCAAGCCAAGGAAAAACCATAGGCAAGTCCAACAAACAAAAGAGGGGAACCTTACTTTATGGAGAAGAAGGAGGAAGTTGGGAGGGGTTGTTTTGAACAAGAGTCCAATGGAGAGAAGCAAGAGTTCAAGTGATGACAGTTTCTCATCCACTGAGTTACAAGGGTAGTTAATTTCTTGAAGAAAATGCAATGTACATCTTCTCATGTTGGGGCCTGTTGAGGATTCTTCTGTTGGGTCTATAATTGACAATTCTTTTCATAATTGACGTTGAGTCGTACCAACACCCCCTACCAGCCTCCCGTTCTAGCATCCCAAACCCACATTAGTGAGGTTTCCCTTTATTAATTTTCACAAGATTAAATTCCAGCCTTCACAGAGCTTACATTCTAGTGAGGGAGATAAACAAATAAATAAATACAATCCAGGTAGAGACAGGTATCATAGAGAAAAAACTTATTTAATTCACCCATCAACTCAGAAAGTACCTTCTTTTTACAAGCGACTAGGCTGGGTATGATTAGTCAGATTCTACCCTGAAAAGACACTAACATAAAATCTGTTACATAGACAACACAAAAAGCAGCCCACAAAAAGATACTTACAAAGCACTAAGTTCAAAGTAGAATGAGATCAGTTTCAAATGGCAGCATCTAATCAAGAAAAATTAATGAAAGGTGTGGTATTTAAGCTGCGCCTCAAAGGAAAGATAAAGTTTAGATATACAGTAATGGCAGGCAGCTGCCTACCACAAGGAAAACTAAAGGATAGGGATAGAAATATAGGCTAGGGCCAGATCAAAGAAAGCCATGAAAGCCAACCTACAAACGGAACTATTTAGGGGTGCCTGGGTGACTCAGTCAGTTAAGCGTTTGACTCTTGATTTCTGCCCAGGTCATGATCTCAGGGTGGTAAGATTGAGCCCCACATCTGGCTGCCTGCTCAGCAGGGAGTCTACTTGAGATTCTCTCCCTCTTTCTCTGCCCCTGCCCTCCCAAATTAAAGAAAAAAAAAAAAGGAAGGAAGGAAGAAAACAAAAGATTTGGTTGGAAATGGAGGATAGAAAGAAGCATATTTAGTATTTAAGCCCACTTTGGGCAAAGTAAAATGCTGGATAAATAGAATTTTGAAGAACATCCTAAAGACCAGTTGTTTAACAACCATTTGGGAATATCAATTCCTTATGCCCCCGGGGAAACAAAACCTCTGTATTTTATTAGGTCATAATGGTCAAATAATTCTACAGAAGACAAGTATCTTCACTAGAAAGTTCTAACAATCTACCTTGACTGCATTTCTGAAAATTCAAAATTGACAGCTGATATTTGTGATTATTTTTCTGTCATAGGATAGGTTTGCTTTCAGTAGCTTTCAAAATTCTTTGATCCCAACCCACAGTAAGAAATACATTTTACATCACAACTCAGAATATATACATATGTATAAATCAAAATTAAAGTTTTATGGAATAGTACTTAGCATTACTATATATAGCATAGTGGTATCTTTTATTCTATTTTGTTCCACAGCACTCAAGAAAAAAAGCTCATAGTAATCCACTGAATTCATCTCTATCCGCCACTGTGTTCCATGCCGCAGTTTGAAAAACATTCTTCTAAAACATTAGCTTGGAAATTAAGCAAAATTGTAGCACTTCTAACCAACAAGCATTGGGCAGCACAGGCTCCCAGAAATTGGGAAAGGGCACTGTGTCCCACGCATTTTAGCCAAAGCATATCAGGCCTCAGTTGGAAGCCACTTGAGTTAACAGATGCACCTCAGATTGGCCTTTGAAAAACCGGCAAAAGAAAAGCAGATGTTTCAATACCTCCCCCTCTTTTTTTTTTTTTTCACCATTTACTGTTCAGGTTCTAATACAGAGGTCAGAACAAGATTACAGTCCTTCCCTCAACACACACACACACACAAACACGCATACATACACCCTTAATTTTACAGGTTCTCTAAAGTATGTGTTGCAATACAAACCACCAAAAAGTCCAAAGGACAAGAGATCCAGCTGTGCGGGTGCAACTTGCCAACCAAAACCACCAACCCTGAGGGCTTCCTTAGCACATCTGACTGGGCAAGGGGACTCACCTGGATGAAACAGCGGTTTAAGACCTTCTGATTTTTATCAGTTGAAACCTGATATAAAGAAACTTGCAGGGAGTCCTCTCTAACCCACCGCTAAGATTGCTCTCCTGACAAGAGTTGATTGGTTTTATTAGGGAACGAATGTGGAAGAAAGGTAAGTTTTTTCAGCCCTGATTGTGTGTCAAATGCCAAACCTACCTTGGGGAAGTTCACAGTCTCCCTGGGGAGACCAGACTACAAACTGGAACAATTTTGAGTACAAGACAGCACAGGTTTAAAAAGCCCAGCACCACATGGTTTAGAGAACAATTCGTGCAAAAAGAGGGGGCCGGCCTGAGGCTCAGTGACTAAGCCTCGAGGGATGGTCAGGGGAAAGTTGGGCGCGAAAGCAAGAAAGAGTATTGTTTAGGTGGGACTGGTCTGACCAACACAAGGGTTGGGGACCCGAGGAGCGCAAAGGGGAAATTGGGTCCTCCCTTGTCAATCATGAACACTGGTGCAAGCCCAGGACACCCGCAGCCTCACGTGCCACGGAAATAGACAGCTGTACAGATTTCCTCAGGAAAACATTGAAAGCAAAAATTGTGATCACACCCAACCCTTTCCTCTATGCCCTGCCCAATCTCTCCCACGTCCCCAAAAGGAAGAGAGCAGTAGGTCAAACTCGTTTGTTTATTCATTCATTCAACAAGCATTTCTCCTAAGGGGCCTTTGTTTCCAGCAAGGGATGGACTGTTTCCTTTGCGCAGAGGATTCCGCAGCGAAGGGGCCCCCTAGTTGCCTGGCTCAGCAAGACCACATCACCACCGGAAAGGAAGGACCGGCTCGGGAGAAAGTCTCCCAGACCAGCATTCCAGTGGAGCCAGCGCCTTTGTAAAAGGCGAGGAGGGCGAGAAGAGCTCTCAAATTGGGTCGAGGGTGGTGGAATGAGTGAAACGTGTCTGCAAAAAGGAAAACTGGGCACTCCTACATCTCCTCAAAAGCGAGGGACCCCCCCCCAACCCGAGGCCCAAACCAGGATCTCCTTTCAAGGGGTCTGGCTTGCTGGTCAGGATGTAGCATTTCCCCTAGTAGGGTTTTCCACGTTCGTACAAAAAGGATAGACCGAAATGCAGCTGCCAACTGACCCCGCCAGGCTAGTTTTGAAGAGAGCAGGTCTAGTTGGAGAAGAAAGAACGAGAACGGAAACCGACCATGGAGACAACGTTGCTGCATTAGTCCAAGTTTGCGAGAGAAAAACCCCAAGTAAATCACAAAAATAACAGGCAGGAAAGGGTTGGGTGGGCGGGATGTGTCCCCAAAAATCCTTGAGGAGAAAGCAAAGACTGCTGGTAACTCGGACGGAAGGGATTGAAGAGAAAGCTCCGGAAAGACAACCGCATGTGTTGGGCACCTATCGAGGTTGAAATGAACTGGCCAAGGGAAGCATGGCGGGGGCGGGGGGGGTCTTTCGGGGCTGACCAGGAGACCTGAGAGAGGGGGTCTGGCTTTGCCCCAGGGGGGGGGACGCCAGCGGGCGGGGCCGGCCGCCCGAGTGGGCCGGGTGGGGGGGAGGAGGGGTGGGAGGGCAGGGGGCGGGGTCTGCGGGCCCGGGCGGGCCGGGGGCGGAGCCCAGGTAGTGTTGATACACAAAGAGAAGGCACCCGGGCGGCCGCGGCCCCGCCCCCTGACGCGTCCTCCTGAGCTGCCGCTAAAACCCGCTGCCCGGCAGACAGAACCATATCCGCGCGACACCGCCGTCCCGGAGCGTCTTCCCCACAGCAGCGCCCGCAGCCGGACCACGCGTTCCCGCACACTTGCACCTTTCCCTCGAGACGGCGGACGCCGGACGACTGGGGTGGCAACAACTTGCCATTTCTTTTTTTTTTAATTAAAATTATTTCTCCTGCCTATTGTTGGTTTTGGTTTTTGTTTTACGATTTTTGTTAGCCGAGAAAAACCCACCGAAGGCGTTTGCGTGACGTTCCCGGATACAGGAGCGGAGACCACCGAGGTAACGCGCGCGGGGGCGTCTGTGCGAAGGACGCGGGGCCCCGGGCGGGAGTGGGGGAGGGGCGTCCGGGAGGGGCCGCGGCGGGAAGGTAGCTGCGGAGGTTGTTTCCTCCCGGCAGTGGCGTGTCCGGTCGGCGGGACTCGCCTTCGGTTCCGGCCCCTACGGGGGTCGCCGCACTCTTCGGGCGGGGGAGGGGCGCGGCGCGGGGGCCGCGTACCCGCCGCGAGCGGAGCCGCATCTTCCCGTTAGGGGGAGGGGAACCAGCCCGGCCGCGCGGCTCCGCTGCGGCAAGTCTTGTGACTGATTTGCATTAATTAAAAAATTAGATCGAGGGGGCCTGGAATATGGGGGCAGCGGAGGAAGGTTCGGGCTTCTGGTATACAGAGGCCACGATTGGGGAAGACGGGCCAGGAACATTTGATAATCGGAGATCGATATTGCATCAGTTTCTTTTCCGGGCATAGGAGTGGCCGGCCGGGCGAAGCGCTCGCGAGCCAAATGCCTGTAGACTAGTGTGCTCGAGGGCACGGGCGTGCGCGTGTAAACAAACTCTCGGCGCCTCTGGTCGCCGAGGAACGGGCGTTCTCCCCTTTTCGGGAGAGGACCCATGTCAGCCCTTTCTGCCCCCTTGGAGTCCGCTCTCTGCCGCAGAGGCATTTCCCCATGTGGGGACTCCGGGCATGAAAAGACGGATTACGCGCATTGCCATTGCAAATGCTAGAAACGGGGTGGGATGTGTGCCCTGCATGCCTGTGCATGACCAGAGAGGCTGGAGGAAAGCCGAAACAGAGCCCCCGTGCACCCCTCCCCTCAGACTTGGGATAATGGAGAGGGTGCAATACTAAAATCCTCTGGAGAGGGGCCTGGGGGTCCGGAGGGCGCGGGCCTCTGCGGGCGCATCGCCGCGGCGGGACCATCTTTGTTCTTCGCGGCTCCGCTGTCTGTACTTTTCCGCCCCTCGGCGCGCCCCCGCCCCTCGCGCTCAGCTGGTACTTTTCCACTCGCCTGGCCGGGGATGAATCAGCCGCGCTGCGCCTCCCGGCGGCGTCACGTGACCACGGCGGGCGGGCGCCGCAGTCTTGACGCGCCGCCTCTACCTTCGCAGGCAGCCGCGCGGGCCGGTGCACAGCCAAGGACAAAAGGAGCCCAGTGTTCCTCGCTGCACCCTCTATTCCTCCCGGTGCCAGCATGAAGAAAGCCGAAATGGGAAGGTTCAGTATTTCCCCGGATGAGGACAGCAGCAGCTACAGTTCCAACAGCGACTTCAACTACTCCTACCCCACCAAGCAAGCAGCTCTGAAAAGGTGGGAGAAGTTGTGTGCTTTTTTTTTTTTTCTTTCTTAAACGCCTTGCGGGGGTCAGGGGTTCTTTACCTAGGACTCTGCTTTGGTTGCGGTAATTTACCGTAGTATTTGGAGAGTGTGTAATCTCTGAAAGAGTATCCGATTGTCGCATTGACAGTATCTCTTGTGAAAGTCGACTCCTACTTAACACGCATTTCTGGGAGGGTGTGTGACACCTAAAGGCAGTTTGTGTCAGAGCATTCCGTTGTATGTTTCAAGACGACTGAGAATTCCTTTTTTTCCCTCACAGCCATTATGCAGATGTAGATCCTGAAAACCAGAACTTTTTACTTGAATCAAATTTGGGGAAGAAGAAGTATGAAACAGACTTTGTAAGTTGAAAATAGCAATTTGTGTGTCTGTGGCTTTATGGAGTAAAAGAATAGTTTTACTTTTAGATTTCAATCTAACTTGCCCAAAGCTGGTTTTCTCCATTTAATTATTGTTATATGTTTGGTTATCGTTTTCCCTCTATGTAGCATCCAGGTACTACTTCCTTTGGAATGTCAGTATTTAATCTGAGCAATGCGATTGTGGGCAGTGGAATCCTTGGGCTTTCTTATGCCATGGCTAATACTGGAATTGCTCTTTTTATGTAAGTATGTGTAAGTAGTGAGTCTGCCATGCAGGGCAGTTAATATGATAAAACATAAAACTTATGGCTCCAGAGACGGAATTTACAGTCGAAATAGTTGACTTAAAAATCATTTGTGTGAAATTTAAAATTAGAAATCCAAAAACCTCCTTATTCTAGTATCTAACTGCATGATATCAAGAAAGCCAATTAGAAATAGGACAACACTGAAAACTGATAATTAAACCAAAAGTATTTAAGTCAATGGGAATAGTTAAAACGAAGTTGTAACAGGGGTTGGATGTTTAAAAAGAACTATTGATAAATCCAAGGTAGTTATTTGTTCTGGGAAAATAGGGAAGCAAAAAATATTAATAAGCACGGTACATCCAGGTCAGTTTATAAATTGACATAGTCTCCCCAAGAACCTTTGCATAGTGCAAACAGACTTTTTAGAATATATAGGGTGTGGTGGTATTTGCTTAACCTAGAACATGTTCTAAGAAAAGTGAGTCATAACTTTCTGGACACTGAAAAGACACCCATATGTTGGGGGGATTTTTTGGTTTTGTTCTAATATTTATTTCTTCCAGGTCTGTGTGATTGCCACATGCCATAGCAAAAAAATAAATATTTTAATAAGTACCTGCTTTTAAATGTTCTTTTCCCTAGTTGCCCAGTTAAAATGATTTATTCCTATGCTTTCTAGCATAAATGCCTAGAATAGGATTTTGGAGCAATAGAAGACTTTAGAGCAGTGGTTCTTCAACCACTGTGTGGGGTCACTGATTCTCAGATATAATAAGAAAAGTAGGAACCCTATTTCCAAGGGGAAAAAGGTACAAAATAAAAATACATGTGAATTTGAATATACATTTTCAATGATATTTGTATTGTAGCTGTTAATTTTAACTACCCAGGAGCCCCTGGTAAGGCAGTTTCTGTGGAAGATAGGGTGACTTATTGCGCAGATGAAGAAACCACACCTTACAGGGAGCAGGGAATTGTCCCGTTGTGACAGATGTGTTTTAGTTAGCTGACTGGTGCCATCTACTCAAGTGATTTTCTCCAGCAGAATAGAATGTTCATGAAAAGAAAAGCAGACCTTTGCAAAGTTCTGCTTTGTGGGTGAAGCAGAACTGAGCTGTACTGAAGTTAAGCCTGGCTTTGAACATTGGAAGCTAGGATTCCAGCAGTTTGCTTTATTAGCATGAAGCTTTCTGAGATCTTTTACTAAGATGAAGGAATTTACATAGGAAGGACCCTAGAGTTTTAAAGTTTTTACTGGGGAACTTGAATGGCCTCATTGTTAAATATTCCAAAATACTTCCTGACTCTTACTATAACAACTGGAGACCCTCTTTAAATGCTGCCAGTGTGGTTATAGTTAACATGAGATAAAATGGCACCTCTTTCATAAGTGACAGCAAAATTCTGATGTTACCCTTGCACCTTTGAAATTATACTTCAATAAGGTCTATGTGTTCGATTAACCCTTTGAATAAATGGTTAAATAACATCAAAAGTGCAGAAGGGAGTTTTAATCCCATTGGTATTTTACAAGGTATATTTAGAGGATGTAGAGATAAATGGGCCAGAAGCCATGTGGCTGTCACAGTGCGGTTAAACAGCTCTAGCTAACCATACTAGGCAGACTCAGCCTTGAGCTTGAAAGTGACCTCAAAGGTTATGAAGTCCCTTCACCCCTCATTATAATCTCAGTGTAAGAAAGGAGGACTGAATTTGTCAGCATACTTTGAAGACTGTTTTTGATTAAAGTAACAGCTTTGTTCAGTTAGAGGTAAGGCCAATGGTGTCATTTTTCCACCTTTGATTAGGCCCCATAAAGGTTTTGGCGTTAGAATGGCAGTTCAATGCCACCGCCTATATTTTAACTAACAGAGCTCAGTTCCTTTGCCAGACCTTCTGTGGTACCGGATTCAGTTTTCCTGTACAGAATCAAAAAAAGTAACCATCTTGTTTGCAGATTCTTCTATGGGTTTCCCTGATATTTTTCTTGTTGTTTTTAATAGAAAGAAATCCATATTTTCTTTGGCTTGCCCAGGAGGGGAGGAAAGGAAATCTGAAATGAGAGAGAATTTGTATCCTTAAAGGAAAACTAAGTGACATTAGGGAACCTCTAGTTCCCTCCCTATCTATGGAGCGAAGAGCTGCTCCAGTCCGACTGATGGGTTCCTTGTTCTAGCACAGGCATTGTTTAACTTCGTCATGACCCTGGGCCTGTATTCCACACCATGGCGTGCAGTATAGTCTGTTGTCTCAGTGATTACTTCTCTGACTTGTGCCCAATTGTTTGTTAAGCTGTGCCTGATGCTTCCAATGTTCGTATCACTCTCCCTTCGTAGTCCCATTTCTCTTATTTATGTAGTCCAAGCGATCTCAAGGTCTTTCCTGAACCTGTCTCAGTTGGATTTCACAAGTGCCTTGTGCGCTGGATTTTTACTGGCAGACATTACCATCATTTTACAGATAAAAGGAACTATTAAAATGCAGAGAAGTGGCAAGAACATATGGTGCCAGAACCAAATTATAAGTCTCATAACTCCACCACCTTAAAGTTAAGCTTTCCTGGGTCTCCTGACACATTGGATGCAGCGGGTAAACCCCAGCTCTTAACCAGTACCGTAGAACTAACACCTGAGACATGATGCGAGTTCTTAGTACCAGGCTGAGAGAAGATGTTGACACTCTAGCCAGGATGGTAAACACCAGTTCTTAGGGGCTTTCTGTCTAGCACAGAAATATCAGGACACGTTCCATATTTAATGTTTTGATAATGAGCAAAAGAATGGTCTTTAAATATAGCTATGCTTATTTATAACCCTGTGCCTTTTCCTTCTCTCATCAGAATTCTCTTGACATTTGTGTCAATATTTTCCCTGTATTCTGTTCATCTCCTTCTGAAAACTGCCAATGAAGGAGGTATGGTAGCATTCTTGATATTTCTAAAACAATTAGGCCTGTCAGGATTTTCTTCCTTCCCTCATGCTTCTGTGTTCTTCATATTTTAGGGTCTTTATTATATGAACAGTTGGGACATAAAGCATTTGGATTAGTTGGAAAGCTTGCAGCCTCTGGATCAATTACAATGCAGAACATTGGAGGTAAGAATTTTTTTAAAGGTGATTTGGGTACACTTTTTGCTCTTTATGTAGCACAGAGTGGTGACACGTTACTTTTGGTGTCACATGCCACATTTTGCACTTGTAATGGTATAATTTTGTTTTCCTCCAGCTATGTCAAGCTACCTCTTCATAGTGAAATATGAGTTACCTTTGGTGATCCAGTCATTAATGAACATTGAAGATACAACTGGGTAGGTGCTAAGTAAGGTTACTCATAAGAAAAATTATAGTCTAAAGTGGTTAGATACATTTTATCAAAGTTGATACAAGATAATTATCAATAAATTATTTTTTGTAAATGCACCTGTTGAAATTGACCAAGAAGTCCCTCATAGACTGATTTGAAGTCTTAAGAATGAAAGACCAAAGATCGAAGCTCGTGCTGTAATTCTGGATAATAATTTCTCTAACCTGTGTGTGAAAGCAGGTTTTCTAGAGCTTAACTTTCTCTTGATATTTATTCTCGAAGAAATTGTAGCTGAGTAACACAAAGTCTAACCTAAGTCAGGTTGAAGCTTTGAATTACATTTCAAATCAATCCTGATTTTTTTTATAAATTTGAAACTCTTAAAACTTAATCTGTTTAAATGCATAAGACCAGAAAATGTATGGCCATGTTGTAGAAACCTTATCCTTGTAGCACAGTTCTTCCTCCCAGTGGACTAACAGGTTTTTATCTAAAGTAAACACGGGGAAGGGCAATTTACTTCCCCACTTACTTGCAGCTCATTATCTCAAAATAGAGAAGTGTGGTTATCTCTTTGGCTTTAGAAATTTAATAAGCTGATCTTTAAACATTAGTTTTCTGTGGGGTCTCTGTTGCTGAAGTAAGTAAGCGGAGTGGAATCACAGGACAATTAATTTGAAAATAGTGATTTAAAAGAGGGTATGGTTGATTACCTGGAAAGGAAAAGACATTGCTAGAACTCCTAGAGGAGACATGGGTAATATTTTCTTTTAAGTTCAGAAGGGACCTTTTTGACTATTTTTGGAGCCAAGGTGGGTCAAGGTGTCACAACATACTCTTGACAACCTGGAATAAATCCTGGTTTGGGGGGATTGGGTTTTGTTGTTTGTCTTTGCCTATGTGTTTTACCTAAGTATGAAAAAATTTCCTTGTTTGAGTTTTTAATAATTACATTTGCTAATGTCTGAAAGAAATTTGTTTTAAATTTGCTTGTTTCTAGCATTAAAAATTGGCAAGCTAAAGCTATGACCGAGTTGGTGTACAATTCTCCTAAAAATGCTTCAAGATAAGATTACTGGCTTAACAACGCTGCTTTGTTCCCTACATTAGTATCAAGCCTTTAAGAAGCATTTTATGTTATGAATCAGCTGGCAGCCTTCCCAGAGCAAACAGTGGGACAAAAGTTACACTGTTCATACCCCATCTCTAACCTGTGTGAATATTCAGCTAGCACAGAGTTAGACATTTATTCCTGTCTGTAGGCTTTTTGTGAATAAGCAGTGCATTTTCCAGACCTGCCTTTTTGTGTGTTTATTTTTATAGTATCTCTATGAAATGAGTCCAGTAAGATGTGTGTAGTATTCTGGGGATTTTCATGGTTGGTTTGACCTTGTGTTTCTTTTCTTTAATTCAGATTGTGGTATCTGAACGGTGACTATTTGGTTTTGCTTGTGTCGCTGGTGCTCATTCTTCCTTTGTCACTGCTGAGAAATTTAGGTGAGTAAACCCATCTCTAAAGAGAACTGAAATGAGCCTCTTACTAGCTAGTTGGCTTTCTCTTAGTAGAAATTGAAAGCTTTTTAAAAGGCCCCAAAAACATAACTTTGGGAGCGGCTGTGTATACACCTTTCAAAAGGCCTTTCAAAATCCTAGCAGGTGGCTACCAGGAGAGGCCAGAATATTTTGTTGACACTTGATAGTATTTGCACTTTATAAATAATAATACAAAATGAAAGTGTCTTTAGTTTAGTTATTAGCAAATATTTTAAAGTAATTCTATACCTCAGTATATAAGAATTAGAAATTGAATATTGTATTCATACTAGTCTTTCAGGCAGAATCAAGTTACTGCCTGAAAGTTGAGAAAATATATTTGCCTGAAATTTGTTACATTAAAGTAATAATTTCTGCCTCCCTTACAGGATATTTGGGATATACCAGTGGCCTTTCCTTATTGTGTATGATGTTCTTCCTGATCGTGGTAGGTAAAACTCTTCTTTAAAGCTAGAGATTTGTTTATGAGCCCAGTCATGTTACTTAGTTTAACAAATGCAAAATAATATGTTTTCAGGTGATTTGCAAGAAATTTCAGATTCCTTGCCCTGTGGAAGTTGGTTTGATAATTAATGAGACGCTGAACAGCACCTTAACACGGCCAACGGCTTTTGCACCTGAGATGGTATTTAATATGACTGACGATGATTCTTGCAGACCACATTATTTCATCTTCAACTCACAGGTAACTAAATACAATTTTTATTTTCTTAAGATTTTAGGGAAGAAGAGAGGGATACTATCCACAGGACATTTAAAAATAACTCCCAAGGTAAAGGGAGGAGGGGTAATAGATAATCTTCAGAAAACATGAATTATTGAAGACTGAGAAGAAAGCATTAGTTTATATCTTAAAATGGATGGAGAACGGAAATGAAATAATTCTATGATGTTAATAATTGACACAATCTGACGTTAGCATGTTGATCACACTTAGTGAACAGATTAAAAGAAGGGAATCTAATTATGCAAGGGAAACTTTTAGGGTTTGATTCTAAAATTGGTTACTATAAAATACAAAGTGCAGAACTGTGATGACCCAAGTGTGTTACATGGGATTTTAAGTAAATTTTTACATTTTTTGCAGACTGTCTACGCTGTGCCAATTTTGACCTTTTCATTTGTCTGTCATCCTGCTATCCTTCCCATTTACGAAGAACTCAAAGGGTGAGTGCTTTACCTATTTTTATATAAATTTATTGGGAAAGTTAGAAAAATATTAGATTTTGCTATAAGTACTGCTCAAGTATATATTTGTATTTTTCTTTGAATTTACGTAGTCGCAGCCGTAGAAGAATGATGAATGTGTCCAAGATTTCATTTTTCGCCATGTTTCTCATGTACCTGCTTGCTGCCCTTTTTGGATACCTGACATTTTACGGTAAATAATGTCTAGATTTCAGGAAAAAACACTTCGTGAAATAAAATTGATACTTGCACGTGTATAATCGATCACTTAAATTCGATCTGTTTCGGTGTATTTCCTACTTGGGATGAGAAACTGAATTGAGAGCTTAGAATTTCCTATAGTCTCTTTATTAATCAGTAATTTCTCAAGCCCAAGTTCATATAATTAGTCACTTGGTGGCGTTTTTATATGACGTGCTTGCATCTGAGTTCATGCTGTCTATCTCCTCTTCCAGTCACCTTCAAATTCTACAACACAAACTGTAAGCCAGACCATGGGATTTAGCTGTTTAGCTCCTGTTGTTTTTGATGGGGGTCATGTGGCTAAATCTCTACTTGGTATTTAGGAAAATTTTCCTTCAATGTTATTTTAATTGCATTAACCCTAATTCCAAATTAATCTGATTAGCCTCTTAGTTTATAGTCGTTTTGTGAGTAGCTAATAACTTTGGTGCAAATTTGCTGTAAGTTAGATTTCCCACCTAATCTCTAGAGGAAACTGCTCACTTGAAGCTTTTTTTTCCTTTATCTTTCCCCATAGAACACGTTGAGTCAGAGTTGCTTCATACCTACTCTACCATCATGGGAAGTGATATTCTTCTTCTCGTTGTTCGTTTGGCCGTGCTGGTGGCTGTCACCCTGACGGTACCAGTAGTCATCTTCCCGGTAAGTAATCACCCGCCCTCCTTCCGCTCGCCAGGAATGAGTTTTTAAACATGTGAAGACTTGTGAGATTTTCCTCTTCTGTGAGAAGGGAAACACTACTAGAGCAATACCAAGTTGATGGTGGTTTGAAGGGATTTCTTTATTTTCTAGATTTTCAAAACATCCTGGGTAATTTTTTCCCATAATTGAAGACCTAAAATGATCTTTCACTGTTCAGATATTAAGGAAATAGCAGTAGAGGAAGGGGCACAATTTACGTATTTAGAAAGTTTCTTTCTTTCTTTTTTTTTTTTTTAAGATACATTCCCTATTATTTGGGAATTTTTTCCCCCCATTAATGTGAAGCTGGAGTTTTCATTTCTCTGTCTGTTTGTTCTTGCAGATCCGGAGTTCTGTAACTCACCTGTTGTGTGCGGCAAAAGATTTCAGTTGGTGGCGTCATAGTCTCATTACGGTGTCTATCTTGGCATTTACCAATTTGCTTGTCATCTTCGTCCCAACAATTAGAGATATCTTTGGTTTCATTGGTAAGTTTTAGAAAGTGTCAGAGTTCTTTCCCGTATCAGCGATTTTGAAGTTTAAAAAAAGGAATGACACGTGATCCATTGAATTCTCAAGAAGTGGTCTGTGTTCTTTTCCAGGGGCGTCTGCAGCTGCTATGTTGATTTTTATTCTGCCATCTGCCTTCTATATCAAGTTAGTGAAGAAAGAACCTATGAAATCTGTACAAAAGATTGGGGTGAGTGAGCTATTCTGACTTACAGAAACAGTAGTGATCTTCTAGTTACTAGAATTTCCTCACCTGATTTTAGTCCCTTAGCTCTCTTCTTCTAAGTTCTAGTGAATATTTCTTCAATGGCATACTTCACAGGTGGAAGGTTGGGGCAGGGAAGGTGAAAGTTTGCCTTCGAATAGAGGCCTAAGTAAATTGCAAGAAAGCGGTTGAGATATTTTAGAGCTAGGAATAGAGATAAAGAGCGCATGTGCAGTGTGGAGATACTGACTCCGCTTTCAGCATTAGTCGACCTGGTATTTGTCGGACTGCCCACTTCAACACACACTTAACTGGGCCTTCGAACTAACTGTCTTCAAAGCAAAGCACAGGGGGGTTGTCACTATACTTTAAAGTAATAAAATGTATTTTAAAGTGTAATAAAAAGTGATTTCACAAAGAATATGGTATGTTAATTACAGAAGATCCTGGTGGTGAGGTTATTTAGGAAAAAGACTGCCTCTGAGTCCTTCCACTGCTACAATTCTAGTCTGATTAAAGCACCAAAATTGTTTATAAACAAACAGCTGTCATCTTGTTTTATTCAAAATACATAGTGGTAGTAATTTGAAGGGGGTAGAATTAGGAGTAAACTTACTCATGTCTCTTTGAAAAACCTCTGGCTTTGACTCAGGCTGCATTTTAGGATGACTTTGATTTGATTTTGTGACTTAAATTTTTGAAATTTTGAAATTTTAGGAAATGCAAAAAACAAAAAACCCCCCAAAAATCTAGTCCTGTTCTATTTATTACATGAAGTAGTTTATTCAGCAAAGAAAAGTATTTACCTTTCCGTTTGAGACAAAGGAATGAAAAAGCAAAATTTTGGAAGGTTTCAAAAACTGAGTTACTTTGTAGTATAGGTGAGCCCTTGGTAACTTCAGACAGTTTTAAATCTCTTTAGCAAGGTAAAACTGTAGCTCTGTGAAGCACTCAACATCATTTTAGTGATTACAAGCCCATTTTTAAAAGTAGAAAGGAATGCTTTTTTGTTGGCTCATCATTTTCTCTTTGTGCTCATTGCAGGCTCTGTTCTTCCTGATCAGTGGCATAGTGGTGATGACCGGAAGCATGGCCTTGATTGTTTTGGATTGGGTACACAATGCCCATGGAGATGGCCATTAACTGGCGCCGCTAAAACTCCACTAGTCCACTTGATGCCAGTGTTGAGTCAACTCTCAACTTCCTATGAAATTTCACCTGACGTTTTCAGTTTCACTTCCTTTTGAAGTGCAGATTCCTCGCTGGTTCTTCTGAGTGCAGAATAAGTGAACTTTTTTTTTTCTTTTTAAAGAGACTATTCTGTATGATAGAAATGGATATTAACAACCAAACCACGAGTCTCGGGTTAATGGAAGTGACAATTTTATTCCATTCCAGAGAATGGACGAACTCTTAACTTTTATCAAGCCACATGTTTGGCTGTGTCATTGTTTAACTTGGATATTTTATGATTTTACTTGAATGTGCCTAATGGAACCATTCGATGTGAGAAACAATTCTTATTAATTTACAGCAAAGTATTGAAATAACCATTGAGAAAAACACTATTATTTTTTTGTACCAAAAATATTTTAAGACCTCAGAAGCACTATTTTACTTTAAAAAAATGGCTTTCTTTCTAACTTTATCCAAAAACAATTGTGAACAAATTCCATAAGAAAAAATCATTGGTATTTAAAAACAAATACTAGTATTGTGAAATGATTTGCCTTTTTGTAGGCATAATAAGCCAAATACTTTTTTTAACCCAAAAAAGTTTTTAGAGAAAATGATATAACAAAAAATTGTACCATGAATAGGAGCATAGTTTTTTCCATTCAGATTTCACCATTAAAGAGTAACTGGTTGATTATTGCTATACCAAATCAGATGAACTCATTCATCACTTTTCTTCTCTGGCCCCAAATAATTTGCTTCATTCAGACTGAAATATTTATGGCTTCAGTCTATTAGAATGGAAGATACAAAGCAGATATTTCTGTGGGAAGTAAAATAACTAATTTTGAGGTACCAAATAGTGCAATTGGGTAAAACAGGGTTTATTCAGTTGCATCTGTCTCCAGAGATGTATTGACAGCTCTGGGTTTTTTGGGCCAGCCCTTTTTTTTGACATTGCTTCCAGCAGTGGAAAGTGGGCATTTGATGGCTATAGGCCAAAACTGTTCAATCCAGAGAGTACAACTTTTCAAAATGCTCATCTCCTCCTGGAAGTGTGAATTACTTGATAACGTATGGCTTAGTTGTGTTCATGTTTTGTCTACAGTAGAGGCCTAATTCACAGGTTTCACCGATATTTGGTATAAGTTCTCTTCAAATAGGCCACTGGGTTTCTCATGCAGTAAGTTTTTAAAACTAATTTGCACTGGATTGTCATCTCATTCTTGTACAACACAGAATTGTTTACATCCAACAAATGGTTAGCTAGGGAAAAACAGTGCAACCTGAGTGTAAGTAGTTGGTCCAACTGCATGTTCACCCTTCCATTTCAATGCCAGTTAGAAGTGAAAAAATTACTTGGCTTTAAGAGCACATTTATTGTACGTTATGGTGTATGGTGAATATATTAAATAATGTGGTACTTTGCTCTTCAGGCATAATGTCTAAAATCTAATATACATAATTCCATTAGTGGTTGAGGGAAGCAAATAATGGAATCAATTGGTCCTCTGGCTCTAAGGTTTCCTCTTAAACTAAGCATTTTTAGTTTTAGGCAGGGGCTAGAAACATGGCAGACATGTTTTTTGTTACACATTCTTGTATTATATGTGACTCAAGTACAGACAGGATATGTCTGTGAAGACCCTTGTGGAACTGGAAGACGTCTTGTAGTGCTACATTGGGTGAAACCAACGGTCCGTTTGTGTTTCTACAAAAATAACGTGATTGGGGACCATCCAGAAAGGCAGTGAAAAGATGGATTCTACAGCACTGCTTTCATTTAATTGGGCTTTGGCACTCCCTTCAAATCCAGAACCTCCCCTCTAGTTCAGACCAAGAATTGGCACTTCTGCTTGAGTTCCTGGAAGAATTGCTGATTTTGTATCTGAGACCTGCCAGGGAATACCAAGTAGAGTTGTTTTCTACAGTTTACATCCTTTCATGTGGGAGAAGCTACCGTGGCAACCAGGAAGGAATGGAAAAAAGAATTTTCTTCTCACAGCAAATTGACGTGGGGAGGCTCCTTCAATCCTCTTTTGGCTGTTTGAGGTTCAAAACGAACTGCCTAGGGTAAACTCCATTGCATGATTTTCTTGGAGCTATCTTGTCCGCCTTGAGGTTCCCAAACAGTGAATTCCCATCAATGAGCAGTCTTCAGTATTAAAACCACTGTCCTGACACCTCATTTTGCATTACTGTCTTCCATGGATGTTTCAGTTATAACTGTAATGTTATTTATAGAACAGCATTAATCCATTAAAGCTAACCTATTTTTCAATATTTATGATAATCTGTACATACATTGTCTGTCCATATGTATTTGTAATATATAATGTATATAATGTCAGGTTTGGGTCTTGGGTTCAAGTGTATATACTCCTGTAAGTTTCCTAACTGCATTTTGATGAATTCACATGTATCTATAAGAATTGTCCCAAAAGTACCTGTACAGAGATTTCAATATAAACAAATTGACTAATTATGTAAACACTAAAAATTTAAAATATTGTTTAAATTGTATTTGCAATAAACAGACTGGGTGAACATCACATTTTTTTCATGAAAACTTGGTGCAAATTCAGATCTCTCATTTAAATTTTAAATAAGGTCTAATTTTCAAAATGCAGTAGTTTCAAAATGTGATCTAGTGTAATGGAATCAAATGTGATCTAGTGTAATGAAAGCTCTTTGAGAACCTGGGTGTGTGAGCTTTCTGTATATAGTGTAAATACCCCCACTGTATTGTTAGAGGCCTACCGTTCCACTAGGACTTGCTGGCAAAGAGTGCTACACCGTTTCAATGAAACAATGTATGTTTGTTTTAACTGAACTAAAATAAATACATGCTTAATCCTGAGTAGCTGTGTTTTTTTTGAGGTAACGGGATAAGCCCTGTCTGATGCATTATACCATCAGAGCTTAGTGGGTCTCCTGTAATGGTAACGATTGTAATGAAGAGCATGGTCAGAAAAAAGTTTTTCCGTTCCTAAAGTTTACTAAGTGTGAAGAGGAATAAGAAAAATGCTAAAAGGCACCTCAAGGACCCAGGGTTGGGCCTGCTGTTGGTGGGCCAGGAGTGCGTCAGGATCATCTGGGAGCTCTCTGGAGAATGTGACTATAGTCTGATCCCACAGATGTGGAAGGCAGCCCACAGTTTTATGCCCCCTCCACCCCACCCAGAATCCTACCCAGGCGATGTGGGGGCACACAGGTGAAAGTAAGGGGCACTGAAAAATGGTCTAGGAAGAAGTCCGAGGAATTCAGCTCAGGTGCACCAGTCCAGAGAACATGAGGAAGCACTGTGGCTACTGAGCAATCCGTAGACAAGCTGAGGTTTATCTGACCGACCCTGGATATGACTAGCTATGAGGGGGCTTGCTAAGACACACGGGGTAGTTCAGGTATGGCCTACCGAGAGCCTTGGAAGCTTAGGGCAGGTACAGTGAAATATCCAGGGCTGAAACAAAAAGGAAGATGGAACAGCAGGTGTGCTTGGGAGTGGTTGCAAAGGCAAGCGAAATCTGCAAGAGAATAATCCAGTCGCAATGATCAAGCGGAAAGGAGTTATTTGTGGTTAAAAAGCCCAGCAGAGGGGCTCCTGGGTGGCTCAGTCGTTAAGCGTCTGCCTTCGGCTCAGGTCAGGATCCTAGCGTCCTGGGATCGAGCCCCGCATCGGGCTCCCTGCTCGGCGGGAAGCCTGCTTCTCCCTCTCTCTCTCCCCCTACTTGTTTTCCCTCTCTCACTGTCTCTCTCTCTGTCAAATAAATAAAATCTTTCACTGACAACTTCTCTAAGCCTTTTGTTCTTCAATTCAGGTGTGTCACAAATTCTGCTGGACTTTTTTTTTTTTTAACTCTTCTGAGAAGCTTTAATTGAATGCCTACTGCATACAATTAACATGCCCAAGGGAAAGAGGGTGGGGTTATGTGTCAGACTCCAGTTTTAACAGAATCCATACACTTTGAATTGGCTACTCTAAAGAAACGATATTGAAATGAAGCAGAATGCCAATTAATCTGAAATAAATATATTTGGTGGATAGGTCTACTCGAGGGATGAAAATACAGTTCTATAACCAGGGAAATATCAAAAGATATTTCCAGCAAACCTGAGGAATATTCTAGGAATGTTTCTAACTAAAGAACCAGAGTAGTCTGTCCTGACTTGGAAATCCTCTTTCCTGGACAATTGGCTTAGTTAAGTTTCTGGTAACAGTAAAGAAAATCCACTTAGCTTAAGCAAAAATGGTGGCAGAGGAAAAGAGAACTTAACAGGAGATCAGATACCTCAGATAATTAAAAGATAAACAGGCTTCCCAAAGATCAAATGCTGGATTTGTCCAAGAGACCTTAAGGATAGAAACCTATGAGAGCTCCCTATAGAGCTCTGCAGTTAGATTCTGAGCAATTTTTTCAGCCAACTTCTCAAGATCAACACTGGCTAATAATGGGTCCTGATCTCCAATACAGTTGGGTGGGCAGGGTGACACAGCACAAAAACATGGTTGCCAAGACCCAACCCTGTGGTGGGGAGAATAGTTCTCAGAGGACGAGTGACATGGTCATGGGCTGGAAATAGGGTCACCAATTGCCGCAGCTTTAGCACTGGAAGTACTGCATCCTGGGGAACCCCTCAGTCCACGCCAACTGGGATGGTTGGTCACCCTAGTTAGGAAGGCACGCAGAAAAGTCTGATAGAGCAGCCTCGTGATACCAACAAACTCATTTTCTCTGGATTTCCTTTTTCTAGACTTCTAGGTAGAACACCTGTCTTCTTTTATGACTTTGCCCCAACTCAATGGATTATATCTTCCTTAAATTACATTTTTTTCCTTCCTTAAATTTTTTTTCTGATTTTCCCTACATGAGTTGTAAGCTTCATAAGAGCAGACAACTGTCTTTTTATTAATTTATCCCCAACATTCACTCACAACACTCCAGCAAATAGCACATTAAGTACTCAAAATAATTGTTGAATGAATAAATATGCCCTGTATCTCTTATAGCATAGTTGAGGTGAGGCTCAAACTTTTAAGTAAAAATTTACTAAATACTTGTAAAATAAATACAGCGAGTACCATGAAATTAAACCCTCCGACTTAGATAGTTCATTCATCTTCAACCGGAAGCCTCTGACAGAAGGCTTTCTTGCCTAACCTGTGATCTGCCTCCAGGTGGCAGAAGCCATCTCTAACCTCTACTCCATATAAGTGCTTTTGGGGCGGTGAAATCCAGTTCAAACACTAGCCAGATTTGGTTGTGCTCCAGGTATCGTTGAGGGGAGAAATTCACGCAGCACGTCTGGTTATTCTGGTTGCTTACTACTTATGTCTTCAAGGGAACCATGAATGTTCCTTGGCCAACTCCTGGGAATGTGGGCCTCAGAATGTTTTTTTATGTTAGTGATTGATGGTTTTGTTACATATACCCAAAGCAACGGCCCATGCCATACTGGCTTTTCAGGTTGCTCTACACAGATACCAAGATTAATGATGTGCACCTGGCTTCATTGTTGGGGTCCCGAATTTTGGTTGCCAAGATCGGTTGCCAAGCAGAATGTGCCTACGTAACCTGGCCCCATAAAAGCCATGGACCTTGGGACTCATTTTGGCTTCCCTGAGCAGAGACATTCCCCAGGAGTCCCTGTAGTTCACTGCTAGAGAAAGAGCACTCATTCCTGTGTGGCCTCGGACAAGGAAGTTCTTGGAACCCTGTGCCGGACCTCTCTGGATTCCTCTGTTGCATATCTTTTCCTTCTTCCTTTTGCTCTGTATCCCTTGCTCTAATAAATCAGCAGTGAGTATTATCTGCTTTTGAGTCTTGGGAGCTCTTCTGGTGAATCACCAAATGAAACATGTGTATGGTATCTGTTTTTTCTCTACCCTATCAGTTTGCAAACCTCGGTATCTCTTGCCTTCTCCAGGGAGAATCTATTCACAGTGAAAGCCTTGAAGCCTTACTGAGCAAGTTTTACTAAATATTGTTTGGGGTGTGGGGTGTCAAGAGGGGTAGATAGCAAAGAATTTTTTTTTACATTGCACGTGCCACTGTGTGCCACTTTATAAAATCCCATTTGACATATTTCTTCTCCCAAGTCCCTTTGACTGTGCTGTGAACTAGAGATTTTCTCTGCCTGTCCTTCCTCCCACAATGTTGTGCAGCCTGTCTTCGATTCCCACGAGTAATTCTGTTCTGTCTTCAAACCTGTCTAAAAAGTTCTTAAGTCATTGGGACTTACTTTCCTGAGATGGCATTTTACTGAACGCAAATTTATTGGACTTATCTTAGTATTCTTCTTAACTACTTACTTTCCCTGAAAGCAGTTCTGGTAAGTTCAACTTTCTCATCTGACTATGTTAAAAAAAATCTGATGTCGAGTCCAATCTATAAATGAGATAAAAGCAGAGCTGTGCGGGGGCTGAAATGGTGAGGGGTGAGGTCTATAGTCTAAGATCTCCAGCTCCCAACCTCCTTCCACCTGATTCATCTCTCCACAATGGCTCATGAGGTGCTACCTTCATCTAGAGCCTTATGGAACATGGTTTGAAAACATGGCTCTAAATTCTTTCAGGAGAACAAGACCCCAAGATACCAAGCATCCTGCCAGTCTGAGGCTGAGCTACTGAGTCACCATTTCCAAACAGTCTCCTTCTCTCCTTATTGACAAGGTGGTGGTGCCCTTGCATCCTATCTATAACCCAATCATCTTGACATCAGTACAACCCAATGACCTCCAGATTGACACTAGGGTCACAGAGAGGTCAAGTCTCCTTGACTATGAATATGTGGCCGAGGAAATACTCAGGTCCTTCCAGGTATCTATCCCTCAGGTAGAGCAGGTAAAGAAATCAAAGTAGAGTAATCGATACAGATATTGAATAATCTATTTCCTGCCCCCTAGTCAAAGATGATGCCATTGCCAAGAAGTGCCTTCAGTTTGCTGGAAGAAGCCATAGTCTTTTCAAATAGACAGGGGAAGAAATCTTTAAGAAAAACTGAACTCTGGTTAGATCTAGTCTTTAGTTTTAAAAGGACAAGTGATCACAAACTAATCCCATGAATCATCTATTTCTCAGGGGTTTCTGGAATTATTCCCAGGTCCTCGATGTATAGCTTTAAACTTCCAAAGTTATACACATTCTTACTGGAAATGTGGCAAAATCACACACTGATATGATTTTTTAAAGTAAGGCATCTGGTCAACAGGCAGTAAAAGAAACCAAATATATTGAAGATGCCTATTTTAAGGATGTAATTCCAGTATTTTTCTTGAGGGGGAAAAGCACCCTTTAAGTTTTGGTAAATGATGGATTTTCTTCCAGTGTCTCCAATCGACTGCAACCTATCATGGAATTGTGCTGTTTTCCAAGCCAAAAATAAGCTATATTTCTTTTTTATTTCCTTTCATTTTTTTTGTATTTCTCCTTGAAAGTGACTGAAAGTCTCAAGAGATGTGGAACTTGGAGTTCACAACCCTTTTGCTCCAGATAGAGGGATTGTATTTTTAAACTGATCCCTAAATAGAAAGATCCAAAGAAGGAAATATGTGGAATATGAAAATCTCTTCTCAAAATGCATGAGAGCCTCATAAATTTGAAAACATTCTTCTCTCATAAACTGTTCCAACAAGAAATGTTTAGTACTTACCGCCTGTAGTGAAGCAATGAAGCAAGCAAGAGAAACTCCTTCTTGCTTGTGAGATAAAGCATAGTGAATTGCATTTTAAACAAGCACCCTTTCTTCTTACACACACACACACACGCACATGCACGCACACACACACACACCATAATACACTGAGAAGGTCTTGGGGAAAAGCATGACCTTGTCATTGTGTTGTGCAAAGACAGGTTCAAGTTCCGGTTTGCCATTACTAGCTATCTAATTGCTGGCAAGTTCCTTAACCGGCCTATGCCCCCGTTGGCTCACTTTGTAATAAAATCTACCATCAATCACATCATTTCGTGCTTACCACCTACCAGGTCACACTGAGGATAATCACTACAGTCCCTGAGGCAGGAGCTTTTTTTTTTTTTTAATCCAAATTTTGCTGAAGAAGAAACTGAGGCTTGTAGGTCAAGCCTCAACCTTACAAGGTTAAGTAACTTGCCCAGAAAGTGATGGAGTTGAGACTCAAGCCTCAGTCCTGATGTCTTGCCATTAATTAATTTGCTCTCAAAGAAAGGATGAATATTAACTGCCCATTTAGGGGGTTGTTTTGGAGATGGAGTGAAGTAACCCAGAAAGTGTCTTTCACTGTATATTACACAATGGAATATTATAAACACTGAAAATGAATGAACTACCGTTCATTTTAGTAATACCTTGAAGAAAAAAGCAAGTCTCAGAATATCACATACTTAGAGCATGATGTCCTTTTCATAAAGTTCAAAACAACAACGACTAAAGAGTATCTTGATTAACATACTTATATGCTGGATACAACAATTAGAGAAAGAAGCAAGGGAGTGACATACACAACATTCAAGATAGTGGTTGTTGTGGGAGAGTTTTAAAAAGGCAGGGAGGGGAGACCACGCAGGTGGATGGAAGCTGCTCAGGACTCTAGTTCTCTCGTGGTGTGGGGGGGAGGGAGGGGAACTGACAGACCAAAGGAGGCCTACTGGGACCAATGGTGAATGTGACTGATTAAGTCAATTATGTACTTCTGAGGCCCACAAGGTGACTTACACAGTCGGAACCACATGAAATTGCCAATTTTTTCTCAATGTTCCACCCTCGCAACTGGAAATTTCATGTTTTAAACTAATATATAATCAATAAATATTGGGTTTTTTTCTATTTATCCTTTCTTGAGCTTGCTCGATGCAATGAGGTGCCTACACAATCCACAGCAGCCTGAGCTCATCAGTGCCCCTCAGCCCCGGCTACAAGGAAGACAGGTGTCTCCATTCCACGACCAATGTTTGGTCTCTGTGTCCCAAGGGCTCTATCAAAGTGACAAGTTCATCTGGAATGCTGAATAATCGTTGAATTAATGATCGCTCAAAATCTCAGTGTAGCTCAATGGGAGAAGAAAAGATTACACCGTGTGCAGAGTAAGTAGAGGGGACTGGGCAGAGAGACATACATCAGAACAGATCTCAGGCCCCAAATGCTTGGCTCCTTCTCATCCTGCCTCTCATAAAAAGGGGACATGCCTTGCTGCTTTGACGTTTCCTCTGGGGTCTTGAAGGCTCGTTAGATTCCTTGAGATTCCAGTTTTGGAACCCTTGCCCCATGCTGGCATCCACTTTCTGCTTTCTGACTCAGCCTGGCTCCCGGACTCCATCTTTGACCTCTGCATTCTCTGACGGCAGCTTCCTTAGACTATCAGTCCCGGCTGTCAGTCCCTGTTTCTGGCATCTACGTTACATCCCTTGAGTGACAGGGCCCTTCCTATAACCCTTGGCTTGCAACCCTTCTCAGATAGTTTCAAGCCACCGGCATTTCTAGAATCCACCCTGGGACTCCAGCCTTGCCCCTCTCCAATCCATTCCCCACATTGCATTCAGACTTTTTCCACAGAACAAATGTGGTCATGTCAGTTCTCTTTTGAAAACCATCCATCAGCACGAAGTCCCAAATCTTTGTGGTCCTTCACGACTGGGACCCCTTCCACCTCCCCAGCTTTGTATCACAGCACATCTCCCGCCCCTCCCGCCATATCCCAACCACAAAGAATTATTCCCAGAACCCACCCCAACCTTATACATTCCATGTCTTCATATATGCTTTGTCTTCTGCCTGGAACACTGTTTCCTGCTCTTTTCCTCCTCTTTCTCCTCCATTGTACCTTAGGCACTCTTGGAGCAAGTATCTGATGGTTCTCTAAAACTGTCTCACTGTCCACACCTGGCCCACTAGACTGAAGGTCCCTGAGGTGGGAGACTGTGTCCTTTGTCCCTGCACCCCAACATCTAACAGTACTTGGAGTAAGTGCTACATTAATAGTTGCTGAGTTACTTGATGGAATCCATTACAGCCCCATTTCAGACCAAGCCCTAAGCTGGGTCTTGGCCTAACCCTTAGCAATGCCTTCAGCTTCCAGAAGATTCCATGTGTCAGCTCCTGAGATAATCATTAAGCATTCAAAGATGGAGAAAGTTTTTCCTTCCTTTAAGAAGTTCACAATCAAACGAGGGGAACAGACCAACAGTTAATTGCAATTTAATATTGGAAGTGCTATCATAAAGTGGTACAGTAAATAAGAGGATGATTTAGTGCAGTATACAATTAACAGAAGCCCTGAATGCCTACCTGGATTTGAATTCCAATCCTGCACTTCCTAGATGTGTGACCTTGAGAATGTTATTTTCCTAAGCCTGAGTCTGTATCTCTGTAATGGGGGAAATAATACATAGCAGGTAGAGAAAGCATGGTATTCAGAGGGAGGGTTATTATGGTAAAATTAATATAACCTAATATTTATCATTTTAACTATTCATATATGTGCAATTCAGTGGCACTAAATACATGCACAATGTTGTGTGACCATCACCACTCTCCATACCCAAAACTTTTTCATTATCCCCAAGAAAAACTCTGTACCCATTAAACAACAATTCTCTCTAGCCCCTCCCCTCAGTCCCGAGTAACCTGTATCCTACTTTCTGTTTCTATAAGGTCGTGAATTCTAGGTACCACATATAAGTGGAACCATATAATATTTGTCCTTCCATGTCTGGTTCATTTTGCTAAGCATAAGGTTTCTAGGTCCATCTATGTTGTAGCATATAACAAAATTTCATTCCTTTTTATGGTTAAGTAATAGTCTATTGTATGTATGTACCGCATTGTGCTTATCCATTCATCTGCTGATGGACACTGGCTGTTTCCACCCTTTTGGCTATTGTGCTATGAACAGGGCATACAAATATCTGTTCGAGTCTCTGCTTCCAATTATTTTGGACATATAACTAGGAGTGGAGTGGCTGGGTTATATGATAATTCTATGTTTAACCTTTTGAGAAGCTGCCAAACTGTTGTCCACAGTGGCTGCACCATTTTACATTCCGACAAGCAATGCCCGAGGGTTCCCATTTCTCCCATCTTCAGCAACATTTGTTCTTTTCATTGTGAAAAAATTATAGCCATCTTAATAGGTGTGACTTAAAATAACAGACTGCCACTTCCTATCCTTGATACATGATTCAAGGAAAATACAGATGGCCTCTTCAGACATGAAAGATAAAACTTCCCCTTCTTTCTCCTTCTGGGCCTAGTCTGGAAAACTGGAAAAAGGGCACAATTAATGGAGAACCAAAAAAGAGGTGGGAAAGTGGAGAAGAAGGGCTGAGAGTAAAGGGAGTAGGGAGGAAGGAGAAGGCTGAGATACGACAAGAAGCAGCCAGAGGTCATGTTTTGAGGATGAGAATGGCCGAGGGACTTTTTTTTTTTTTAAGATTTTATTTATTTATTTGACAGAGAGAGACACAGCGAGAGAGGGAACACAAGCAGGGGGAGTGGGAGAGGGAGAAGCAGGCTTCCCGCCTAGCAGGAAGCCCGATGCGGGGCTCGATCCCAGGACCCTGGCATCATGACCTGAGCCGAAGGCAGGCACTTAACGACTGAGCCACCCAGGCGCCCCTGGCCAAGGGACTTTTAAGAGCGAAGTAATAATTTAAAAAACAATTTTATAAATTGCATTTTGTTGTTGTTGTTTTCTTGAAAAGATGACATAAGCCTGTGGTATGAAAAGCCCATCTTTCACTCCTGAGCCCCCAACCCTCTGATTCCCTTCTCCTTAGGCATCTACAGTTAACAGTTTCTTGTGTATTCTTTCAGAGATATTTGGCACCATGTTCAATTTTAGAGCGTATGCAGTGCTGCAATGCGACATGCTATTTTGTTTTTCTCAAGACTTTGGGGAACAATCTGCTACCCCCAACTACCTCATGCTAATGAGCATGGTGACTTCAAGCAAAGGCCCATGTTCCCTGTTTGATATAAAGCCGAGAGATGACATGGGCAGGAGAAAAGATCCAAGTGAGGTCAGGAATTCAGGAGGAATAGAAAAATAAAAGCAGGAAGAGACTGTGGAAAAAAACCAAGCTCTCGGAAATGTGTGGAAACCTCGGGGAAGAGGGTGTTTCTAGTAAGGGCTTACACTATATTGATTCCCATGCTGAAGACACAAAGACTCGGGGAGACTCATTCACCCAATAGTTGTTAAACAGACCTACATATGACTATCAGGATTGAATGAAATATTGTGGGTACTGCCTTTACCTTAGCACCGAGATATGGGAAACCTTCAGTAAGTTACAGTTGCTGTCATCACCCTTTATTGATTACTTACTGTTTGCAGGAGCTGGGAATACAAAGATACACAATGTCCTTAAAGAACTCACACTGGTGAGGATAACAGAGAAGTGGACCATTGATTACTGTGACTGACTTTTTTTCCCTTAGCATAATGTTTTCAAGGTTCATCCATTTTGTAGCATATATCTGCACTTATTTTCTTCTTATTGATGAATAATATTCCATTGTATGAATATACTGCATTTGATTTATCCATTAAATGATATACTTTGGGGTTGTTTCCACATTTTGGCTATTATGAATAATACTGCTATAAACACTTGTGGACAAGTTTTTGAACAGGCATATGTTTTCATTTCTCTTTAGTCATACTTCTTGAGTTTTCTACATTTTCTTTGCTTTATTGCATGCCCCCCTCCAGCTTCGCTCTCTTTCTCTCAGCTGCAGTTACCTTGGGCCTGTCTTTGGTGGGACAGCCACATTTACCCTGAGCTAGTCTGTCCAACTGAAAAGATACAGCAAGTGCCACCCTAACCAATAGAGATTTTAACAATATGTCCAATGGCTCTAACTTGATTGGATCCTTGCTACAGGTTTGAGTTTTAATCAGACTTTGTTAACCGAGCATTTCTCTCCCTCCTCTCTCTCTCTCTTTTAAAGATTTTATTTATTTATTTGAGAGAGAGCGAACACAAGCAGGGGGAGGGGCAGAGGCAGAGGGACAAGAAGACTCCCTGCTGAGCCAGCAGCCTGAGGCAGGACTCGATCCTGGGCCCCTGAGATCATGACCTGAGCTGAAGGCAAATGCTTGACTGACTGAGCCACCCAGGCACCCCTTAACCAAGCATTTCTCAATGCTACTTTTCACTGTCTGAGGTTCAGAAATGGTTGCCTTTTGCAACCCTATAAATTCCCAAACTTGTGGACACTCTAGTCCCTTTCCTGCATGCAAACTGGCCAATTCTTTCCTAAGCTTATCTATTTCTTCTAATACCGTGCCGAACTTCATCATCAGCAACACAGGCTACAAACATTCTATTTTCCAACCTCTTCTTCCTAAACCATAAATTATTAGACATTCTCTGTGCCACACAAATTACTGTAGATGACAACTGTACCAAATGTTTTGCTCCTGAAGAATACGTATATACCTCCTTTCATCTTCCAGTAATAGTTTTCTGCCACCTGCTACCAGCCCCTAAGCCAATACCTCATTTTATGGAAATGTAATTAAAATAGAAATGTCTATGACATCCAGAATAGGCTAGGTTATGCTCTGGTAAAACAAAACAAAACTAAACTAAACTAAACTAAAACTTCAGAATGCCAGCAGCTTAATCTTACAAAAGCTTATTTCTTGTTCATGCTACATGTCCAATGCAGTTCATTGAGGCAATGAGAAAGTAAAAATAGCTTGGATGGTAAAAATCCATCCTGCCATTCATCAGATTGGAATAAAAGATACAGATAAAGCCAGCTGCAGAGTTAACAGGAAACAATATTTCCCCCAAGGACACCCTGCAGCTGTAAACTGTCATCACACCCCCCTCCTTTAAGTGACTACTGCTTTCTCACGCTGAGAACTATTGTCTAAAATCAGAGACTATCAAAATTTGAAATACTTTGATTTAAATTGTTTGAGATGATGCCAGTAAGAAACCACCCACTTGCCCAGGGGCTAAGTTACTTGGACACAGAGAAGCAATCTGGATTTACAGCCCAGGTGCAGAGCTTCAGATAAGGGGTTTGAGCACACAGCATTCCACATCCATCTTGTTGTTGTTTTTTTCCCCCCAAGGAAACAGGCCCTCGGTCTCCTTTGCAGTCCAGATGGGATGTTAACCACTCCACCCAGCCTTGCTTTGCTTGGAACCTATCAAGACAATGACTTATTTAAATTGTTACCTAAACTCTATTCCTCCAGAATTCTATCAGTCCTAACTCTATCTTTCCCTTTGTTTGGGGAGATGCCAGGCAGTTTCTCTAGTGTGTGGTCTCTCCCATAGCAATGGGTCAATACATCTGATTTTGCCTAATAAAGGGTTTGTTTTTAGTGGTTTGGAGCTGATTGGGCTAAGAGAAGACATTCAACTCATTATAAACTTTTGGCATCGGAAGATCTGTATTTTTTTTTTTTAAGATTTTATTTATTTATTTGACAGAGAGAGACACAGCGAGAGAGGGAACACAAGCAGGGGGAGTGGCAGAGGGAGAAGCAGGCTCCCCGCTGAGCAGGGAGCCCGAAGCAGGGCTCGATCCCAGGACCCTGGGATCACGACCCGAGCCAAAGGCAGACGCTTAACGACTGAGCCACCCAGGCGCCCGTGGAAGATCTGTATTTTATATAATGAAATAATTGGAGGTTCTTGTCAGACCCAGCCTTGACCCTAAAAACTATCCTAGCTTTCTGAAGATTGCTCCTTTGCTGGAAAAATGAAGCCAGCTCGTCTGTATAACACAAACCCTCACTCAACATCTATGGGGTTTAGAAATAACAATGGCTGAAGGCCTAAATGGTTCAGGGCGACTTGGGTCCCAGGCCAGCTCTGAAAATGCCATTGGTGCACAGCCAGACTGCCCACTGAGCCCCTTTCTTTTCTCTGTCCCTCTAAGACTAATACTCTGGGCAGAGGAAAGCCCTATGCTGTGTCACAGGTAGCTGCCATCTCTCAATAATGCTTGGAGAATAAAACAGAATGAAAGGAACTGTAAGGATGCAATCCTTTCTCCACTCCCCATCATCAATGTGGTTATTCCTAGAGAATAAGAAAGCTGCTCAGAAGTGATTAGTAGGAATTGCACCAAAAAGCCTCAGAGTTAGAAATCAGGGAGATACTCAGGGGAAGGGACAGGATATCAGCCACTGTCCCAACAAGAACCAGAAGCGGGCAGGATTAAAGGAACTAACAAGGGAAGATGAAGCATCTGGGACAAGTACTAGCAGGAATCCATTATCACCACTTGGTCTGAGAAGGCAGGGGGAGAGAAATGTAGAGCCTACTAAGAGCTGGAGATGTGGAAGAGGGGTCTATGGCTGTAGAGGGATGAAGCTATTGCCAGGATCACAAGGAGGCAAGGGGTGGGAGTTGGGGAGAAAGACCATAAGGATAAATATCCCAACCTCTCTACCTTCACCCTCCAATCTGACTTCTGGTGCCTCCCATTGGCCGAACCCAACCGGACTCCAAAAAGTCAAAAACCCAGGAGCTCCTTCAGTGAAGGTCAACATCTAGAAGCACAGTTCAGGGTAGAAAAGAACAGATAATGGGCTGAGGTTGGAGGTAGAGCAAATGGAGACTAACAAGCATACGTGGGTTGAGGAAACAAAGTGGAAGATAATCTTGGGCAAATGCGTGAGATAGGAGAGGCACTGGTGAAAAATTAAGTCTAATGTCGTGAGTCCCAAGGTATCAGAAGTGAGTGCAGTGGTCCCTAGTTCCTGACCAGATGTCATGGGTGCCTGGTCATTGGATGGGTCAGATCAAGAGTAGGGCCACCAGAAGTGACTTCAGAAGTTTAAAAACACATCATAAAGACTCGTTGCAGGGGGCAGTCCTGGGTTCAGATTTCTCTAGTCCAGGAAGCTGTACCTGGAAACCAGGGTATCTCTGCACTTCCACGGTAGCCCTCAGGCATTGCTGGGAATTCTTGAGTGACATCAGCTGAAAAGAAAGCTGTTTGGGCCCAGGGAAGAAACATCTCATTTGACTTTAAGGAGATTGCAAATGACTCATTCTGTCTCTATTTCTTGTTTAATTTATTTTTGCTTTATTTTGGAGACTGTGTTCTTAAAGGAGCCAGCAGTGGATTGGCTCACTGAATATTATAGATAATTTGTGATAATAACTGACAATAAAACTGGTTGGCAGCCTATGAGGATTTGTGCTGTTATTTCTAATCTGTTTTATAGATTAGAATTTATTTTTTTCAAAAAGCATAATTAAATGATCCAAATAAGCTCTGAATCTAATCACATGATGTACTTTTTTTCTGTGTAAGAATTTTTCTATTGATAATTAAGGGACAATCCCTAGCCCCAAAATATCAGTTGTCATACCTATAAGATTAAAAACGGAGCATAATTTAAAGCCTGTAATACTATTTCAATGTAATTCCTTACTTTAGCATATTGATGACATTGTTCGTTTTAATCCTTAAAGAAGATCAAATGGAAAAGCAATCAAAAACTCAACTTTGTTTTTAGAGGGGTCTTTGTCATTGCTTACCGGGTTGTCCATTTCTGGAAGAAATTCATTGCTTAAATAAATGGAGCATAGGAAAACAAGACTCACACATACTAGTAGAGAACAGAGTTAGAAGGCCAAACTTCGCCTAGAACTTCATTAGTCATTCTCTTTCATTCTTCACATAAAATACATCAAATGTGTAATGCTGTTTTGGCATTACTCTTAATAAGAATTCTTCCACCTCTCCAGGAAGCAGGAAACATTCAGAAAACAAACATTGCCTCAGAAGCTTCAACTGATGAATGTGAATAGAGAGTGCGAATATTTCCATAATCCTCCAAGTGGGTTGGAGCAAATTTACCATTAATGTTGCCTGCTTTTCTTGGAAAATTCTGTATTTTTTTTTTTTTTCAGAATAAATTGGCTTTATGTAAATAACCTCCAGGTTATTTATGAAAATGCTATAACTTTGCTATGGTGAAGTTATATATAGATGTGATAAAAACAACAGGTCTGTGAGAAACTAGTCATGCCTTTCTTTTCCTTTTGTTTAAACAGCTTTAAAAAGGGCGAGCCTGGGTGGCTCAGTCGGTTAAGCATTCAACTCTTGACTTCAGCTCAGATCTTGATCTCAGGGATGTAAGTTCAAGCTCCATGCTGGGTGTGGAGCCTACTTAAAACAATAAATAGACAAAATAAGATAAAAATGTATAGTATTAAAAAAATAAAATAAAAAGATAAAGAGCTTTATTGAAATATAATCCCACATACTATAAAATTTACCCTTTTAAAGTATACAACTCACTGAATATAACAGAGTTGAATAAACTAAATACAAATATGTATATATTTACATATATACAGACATATTCTATTGTATGGATACACCACATTCTGTTTATTCATCAAGGGATTGACATTTGGGTTGTGTCAACTTTTTGGCTACTATGAAGAATGCTGCTTGAACATTCAAGTACAAGTCTTTTGGACATATGTTTTCAATCCCAGTATACATTTGTATAGCTTATTGACATGTGCTTTTTTTCTTCTGCATGCCTTCTGAGAGGAAGACACTTTATCATCAGTTATGACCTCACATTCTTTGTAAGCCTGAGTAAAGAAGAGAGTAGAGGGAAGGAAGGTAAAAGGGAGGGTGACCTGGAACCCCAAATACCCCTTCCCTGATTCAAAATGAAGGGGTACATTCACCAAGGTTATCTGGCAATTGCATGTTTCTTTTTTTTCCTGTGGAAAAAAATATAAGTAGGCAAACTAAGAATACACACACACACACACACACACACCTATGAATACGTGTGTGCATGCACATGCAGAGGCTTCATCCAAAAGTGAGAAAATAGACTTCCAAATTTAAATATTAATGTTATTTAAAAAGTATCTCTTTTGAATATCTGATCTCTAGGTCTTTAGGGAAAACCAATGCATACAACTAGGTCTCGAAAGACTTGATTTTACCCTTGTTCTAAGAGGCAATATGCTCACTCGGGCTCAGTTTGTGATTATAGGGTAAACTCACATGAAATGAGCTTTTTTTTCTGCTTGCCTATTTTCTTTTTTTAATTTTATTATGTTCTGTTAGTCACCATACAATACATCATTAGTTTTTGATGTGGTGATCCACGATTCATTGTTTTCGTATAACACCCAGTGCTCCATGCAGTGCGTGCCCTCCTTAATACCCATCACCGGGCTAACCAATCCCCCCTCCCTCCCCTCTAAAACCCTGTTTGTTTCTCAGAGTCCATAGTCTCTCATGGTTCATCTCTCCCTCCAATTCCCAGCCCCCATTTTTCCCTCCCTTCTCCTAGTGTCCTCCATGCTATTCCTTATGTTCCACAAATAAGTGAAACCATATGATAATTGACTTTCTCTGCTCGACTTATTTCACTTAGCACAATCTCCTCCAGTCCCATCCATGTTGATGTAAAAGTTGGGTATTCATCCTTTCTGATGGCTGAGTATATTACATTGTATATATGGGCCACATCTTTTTTATCCATTCATCTGTTGAAGGGCATCTAGGCTCTTTCCAGTTTGGCTATTGCGGATATTGCTGCTATGAACAATGGGGTGCATATGGCCCTTCTTTTCACTACATCTGTGTCTTTGGGGTAAATACCCAGGAGTGCAATTGCTGGGTCATAGGGGAGCTCTATTTTTAATTTTTTGAGGCACGTCCACACTGTTTTCCAAAGTGGCTGTACCAACTTGCATTCCCACCAACAGTGCAAGAGGGTTTCCCTTTCTCCACAACCTCCCCAACATTTGTTGTTTCTTATTTATTTATTTATTTATTTATTTGAGACAGAGAGAATGAGAGAGAGAGCACATGAGAGGGGGGAGGGTCAGAGGGAGAAGCAGGCTCCCTGCTGAGAAGGGAGCCCGATGTGGGACTCGATCTAGGGACTCCAGGATCAAGACCTGAGCCGAAGGCAGTCGCTTAACCAACTGAGCCACCCAGGCGCCCTTGTTGTTTCTTTCCCTGTCCATTTTGGCCATTCTAACTGGTGTAAGGTGGTATCTCAGTGTGGTTTTGATTTGAATTTCCCTGATGGCTAATGATGATGAACATTTTTTCATGTGTCTGTTAGCCATTTGTATGTCTTCTTCAGAGAAGTGTCTGTTCATATCTCCTGCCCACTTTTTGACTTGATTCTTTGTTTTTTGGGTGTTGAGTTTGAGAAGTTCTTTATAGATCTTGGATACCAGCCCTTTATCTGTAGTGTCATTTGCAAATATCTTCTCCCATTCTGTGGGTTGCCTCTTTGTTTTGTTGACTGTTTCCTTTGCTGTGCAGAAGCCTTTTATCTTGATGAAGTCCCAAAAGTTCATTTTTGCTTTTGTTTCACTAGCTTTTGGAGATGTATCTTGAAAGAAGTTGCTGTGGCCGATGTCAAAGAGGTTACTGCCTATGTCCTCTAGGATTTGGATGGATTCCTGTCTCACATTGAGGTCTTTCATCCACTTTGAGTTTATCTTTGTGAATGGTGTTAGAGAATGGTCAAGTTTCATTCTTCGGCATGTGGCTGTCCAATTTTCCCAGCACCATTTATTGAAGAGACTGTCTTTTTTCCATTGCATCTTTTTTCCTGCTTTGTCAAAGATTATTTGACCATAGAGTTGAGGGTCCATATCTGGGTTCTCTATTCTGTTCCATTGGTCTGTATGTCTGTTTTTGTGCCAGTACCATGCTGTCTTGGGGATCACAGCTTTGTAATAGAGCTTGAAATAGGGCAACATGATGCCCCCAGCTTTGTTTTTCTTTTTCAACATTTCCTTGGTGATTCGGGGTCTTTTCGGATTCCATACAAATTTTAGGATTGTTTGTTCCAGCACTTTGAAAAATGTCATTGGAATTTTGATCGGGATGGCATTGAAGGTATAGATTGCTCTGGGTAGCATAGACATTTTAACAATGTTTATTCTTCCGATCCATGAGCATGGAATATTTTTCCATCTTTTTGTGTCTTCTTCAATTTCTTTCATGAGTGTTCTGTAGTTCCTAGAGTATAGATCCTTTACCTCTTTGGTTAGGTTTCTTCCGAGGTAACTTATGGTTTTTTGGTGCTATTGTAAATGGAATCATTTCTCTAATTTCTCTTTCTACAGTTGCATTGTTAGTGTATAAGAAAGCAACTGATTTCTGTGCATTGATTTTGTATCCTGCCACATTACTGAATTGCTGTATGAGTTCTAGTAATTTGGGGTGGAGTCTTTTGGGTTTTCCACATGAAGTATCATGTCATCTGCAAAAAGAGAGAGTTTGACTTCTTTGCCAATTTGAATACCTTTTATTTCTTTTTGTTGTCTGATTGCTGTTGCCAGGACTTCTAGTACTATGTTGAACAATAGTGGTGAGAGTGGGCATCCTTGACGTGTTCCTGATCTTAAGGGAAAGGCTCTCAGCTTTTCTCCATTGAGGATGATATTCGCTGTGGGTTTTTCATAGATGGATTTTATGAATTTGAGGAATGTTCCCTCTATCCCTATACTCTGAAGAGTTTTAATCAGGAAAGGATTTGTATTTTGTCAAACGCTTTTTCTGCATCCATTGAGAGGACCATATGGTTCTTCTCCCTCCTCTTATTAATGTGTTCTATCACATTGATTGATTTGCGAATGTTGAACCACCCTTGCATCCCGGGGATAAATCCCACTTGGTCGAGATGGATGATCCTTTTAATGTATTGTTGAATCCTATTAGCTAGGATTTTGTTGAGGATTTGGGAATCCATATTCATCAGGGATATCGGTCTGAAATTCTCCTTTTTGATGGGGTCTTTGCCTGGTTTGGGGATTAAGGTAATGCTGGCCTCATAGAATGAGTTTGGAAGTTTTCCTTCTGTTTCTATTTTTTGAAACAGTTTCAGTAGAATAGGTATTATTTCTTCTTTGAATGTTGGGTAGAATTCCCCAGGGAATCCATCAGTTCCTGGACTCTTGTTTTTTGGGAGGTTTGTGATCACTGCTTCAATCTCGTTACTGGTTATTGGCCTATTCAGGTTGTCAATTTCTTCCTGTTTCAGTCTTGGCAGCTTGTAGGTTTCCAGGAAGGCCTCCATTTCACCCAGATTGCTCAGTTTATTGGCATATAGTTGTTGATAATAATTTCTAATAATTGTTTCTATTTCCTTGGTGTTAGTCGTGATCTCTCCCCTTTCATTCATAATTTTATTAATTTGGGTCCTTTCTCTTTTCTTTTGGATAAGTCTGGCCAGTGGTTTATCGATCTTTTTAATTCTTTCAAAGAACCAACTTCTAGTTTCGTTGATCTGATCTACTGTGTTTCTGGTTTCTAATTCATTGATCTCTGCTTTAATTTTAATTATTTCTCTTCTAATGCATGGCTTAGGCATCATTTGTTGCTTTTTCTCTAGTTCTTTAAGGTGTAGAGGTAATTGGTGAATTTGGGATTTTTCTATTTTTTTGAGTGAGGCTTGGATGGCTATGTATTTCCCCCTTAGGACCACCTTTGCAGTATCCCATAGGTTTTGGACTGATGTGTTTTCATTCTCATTGATTTCCATGATTTTTTAAGTTCTTTGATTTCCTGGTTGACCAAAACATTCTTGAGCAGAGTGGTCTTTAGCTTCCACGTGTTTGAATTTCTGCCAATTTTTTTCTTGTGATTGAGTTCCAGTTTTAAAGCATTACGGTCTGAGAATATGCAGGAAATAATCTCAATCTTTTGGTATCGGTTGAGGCCTGATTTGTGACCCAGTATGTGGTCTATTCTGGAGAAAGTTCCATGCGTGCTTGAGAAGAATGAGTATTCTGTTGTTTTAGGGTGGAATATTCTGTAAGTATCTATGACATCTATCTGGTCCAGTGTATCATTCAAAGCTCTTGTTTCCTTATTGATTTTCTGCTTAGATGATCTGTCCATTGCTGAGAGTGGAGTATTGAGGTCTCCTGCAATTAACGTATTGTTATCAATATGACTCTTTATTTTGGTTAACAGTTGGCTTATGTAGATGGCTGCTCCCATTTGGGGGGCATAGATATTTACAATTATTAGATCTTCTTGTTGGATAGACCCTTTAAGAATCATATAGTGTCCTTCTGTGTCTCTAATTATAGACTTTAGCTTAAAATCTAATTTGTCTGATATAAGAATTGCTATCCCAGCTTTCTTTTGAGGTCTGCTGGCATGGAAGATAGATCTCCATCCCTTCACTTTCAGTCTGGATGTATCTTTAGGTTCAAAATGAGTCTCTTGGAGACAGCATATGGATGGGTCCTGTCTTTTTATCCAATCTGCAACCCTGTGCCATTTTATGGGAGCATTTAGGCCATTCACGTTGAGAGTGATTATTGAAAGATATGAATTAATTGTCATCATGTTGCCTGTGAAGACGTTGTTTTTATAGATTGTCCCTGTAAATTTCTGTTGTATATCACTCTTGGGGTCTTTCTCCTTTTATAGAACCCCCCTTAATATTTCTTGCAGGGCCGGCTTAGTGGTCACATATTCTTTCAGTTTCTGCTGGTCGTGGAATCTCTGCATCTCTCCATCCATTCTAAATGACAGCCTTGCCGGATAAAGTATTCTTGGCTGCATGTTCTTCTCATTTAGTACCCTGAATATGTCTTGCCAGGCCTTTCTGGCATGCCAGGTCTCTGTGGATAGGTCTAACATTATTCTGATGTTCCTCCCTCTGTACGTAAGGAATCTCCTCCCCCTAACTGCCCTTAAGATGGTTTCCTTGGTTCTAAGATTTGCGAGTTTGACTTTTACATGTCAGGGCATTGGCCTGTTTTCCTTGATCTTGGGAGGGGTCCTCTCTGCCTCTGGGACTTGAATGTTTGTTTCATTCCCCAGATTAGGGAAGTTCTCAGCTACGATTTGCTCAAATATATCTTCTAGTCCTCTCTCTCTCTCCACTCCCTCCAGGATTCCAATTATTCTGCCATTGGAACACTTCATGGTGTCACTTATTTCTCTGATTCTATTTTCATGGATTCTGAGTTGTTTTTCCCTGGCCTCCTCTTTTCCCTTTTTAGCTATTAAATGGTCTTCCAGGTCACTAATTCGTTCTTCTGCCTCACTTAACCTAGCTGTTAGATTATCTAGATTGGATTGGATCTCACTGATAGCTTTTTTAAGTTCTGCCAATTCAGCTTTCATTTCTGCCCTTAGAGACTCTATGTTGCCATTAATTGATTTCTCCATTCTAGCCATTGTCTTCACTATTGCTAGCCTGAACTCCATCTCTGACATCTTGATTATATCTGCATCCATTTGTAAATCTGTGGCATAAGTCATAATCTCTGAGTCTTTTCTATTTTGGGGGCTCCTCCTCCTAGTCATTCTGTTGATGGGTGTTTGAGGGAATGTATAGAGTCCAAATTATTGACCAGAACCCAAGCCTGATGCACCTGTTTTCTAGAGACCTTAGGGTTGCTGGCCTCTTGTTTTCCCAGCCTGTCTTCTGGGGGAGGGGCCTGCCATGCTGTTACTCAGGCAACCCTGTTTGGGCGGAGTTGCCGTGACCCCCTGTGGCAGGGGATGGACTCAGTGGGAGTCAGTTTTGGGGGCTTTTGTACTCTGGCGGCTTTCCCTGGTGGCTTTCCGCGTCTTTTCCACGAGTCAGAGCAGAAGAGACCGTTTCCAACCCTCTGCCTCAGAGCAGAGAGACCACAGTCTGTTCTTCAGTGAGCTCTCCAGGCCACACTGTCTCTGTTTCTGTTGGGGCTGCTATAAACTGCAGTGTCTGGGTTGTGCGCCCCTCTGCAGCGCCCCCAGTCCTGCCTCCAGGTCGGGGCTCGTCTCTGCCCTTTGTGCTTCTAAAACTGCCAGCCGCCCCCAGATCACACCCGCAACCCCCGCCACTCCGGGTTTCCACCCCAGGGGCTGCCCTAAAGTCCTTTCCCCACCGCTACCGGTCTGCAAGTCTGTGCCCATCCGTAGCGCACGAGGCTGTTGTTCACTGGTGGTGTAGGATCCCCACGGCCAGGCACCCTCCCGCTGTTGTTTATCCTCCGATATCTGCCCACAGAATCAGGGCTCCCCGCTTCGTACCTTACAACCAACCGCCTGCGATATTCTTTGTAGAGATCCAGATCTTCTTACACCTCAGGCTGGTTTTGTGGGTGCTCAGTGTGGTCTGGTAGATATCCAGCTCAATTCCGGGGACCAGTTGACATAGGGTCCCCTACTCCTCTGCCATCTTTCCTACTCCTCTGCTTGCCTATTTTCTAAATTTAATTGAAAACTCATTCTTTCTTTTAGAATTCCACTACATATCCACATGTGGTTGATAACATCTAATAATAAAGCAATGCACCATGTGTAACGCCCCCTCCACGTTGTAAAGTGAGCTGGCTATATTATGCTGAATAGTCACTCCTCACCAAGCAGAATGAGCAAGAGAGAATCCTCCCCCCATCCTGCTGGAGCTTCTTCTCAGTATAGTGTTAACATGCCTTGCCTCTCACTGGGGTCAGGCCTCTTGCGTTGTATCATCACATATGCATTTTCTCCTTAATCCTCACAAAGGACCGCACAGGGAACTTACTATCTACATTTCATGAATGAATAAACTTAGACTTGGGTAGGTTGCGTAACGTTTTCCCAAGATCACATAGGTAGTTACTTGTGGAACTCAAATTCAAACCCAAGTCTTCTGACTTTTTCTGACTCCAGAGCCTAAATTTGTACCCACTCCATTATAGTGCCTTTATATATTATGAACCTGGATGAGGGCAAAGAAACCTGTACAAAATTTGCCAAAAGTCCTCACCTATTTAGAACTCAGCTCTTAGACAAAGTCCTTTGCATAAAACAGAGTACAGAATCAGGGAAGAAACAAAAAGAATAAGTAGTCAAAATGGAGTTTATAAATCTCATATACTAAAATACACACACATTGCTTATAGGATAATTCCTAAGGTTCTCTCTCAGAGACTTTTTATTGTGCTAAAATATACATAGTGTAAAATTTACCATCTTAACCATTGTTAAGTGGACAGCTCAGTGGAATTAAGTACGTTCATATTGTTGTGCTATCATCATCACCATCCATTTCCAGAACTCTTCATCTTGCAAAACTGATACTCTATACCCATTAAACAGTAACTCCCCATTCCCTCCTCCCTTCAGCCCCTGGAAACCGCCATTTTACTTTCTGTTTCTATGATTTGACTACTCTAAATGCTTCATATAAGTGGAATCACACAGTATTTGTCTTTCTGTGACTGGCTTATTTCACTTAGCATAACAGTCCTCAAGGTTCATCCATGTGGTAGCACGTGTCAGAATCTCCTTCCTATTTAAGGCTGAATAATATTCCATTGTATGTATACCCCACATTTTGCTTATCCATTTATCTGTCAATGGGCACTCAGTTTGCTTCCACGTTTTAGCTATTGTGAATAATACTGATATGAACATGGGTGAACAAATATCTCTCCATGACCCTACCTTCAAATGTTGGGGTATATACCCAGAAATGGGGTTTAATGGATCAAACTGAAATTCTATTTTTAATTTTTTGAGGAATTGCCATATGGTTTTCCACAGCAGTTGTTCCATTTAACATCCCCACCAACAGTGCACAAGGGTTCCAATTTGTCCACACCCTAGCCAACACTTGTTAATTTCTGGGATTTTTTTTTTTTTTTTGATAGAAGCCATCTTCATGGGTTGAGGTAGTATCTCATTGTAGTTTTGATTTGCATTGCCCTAACAATTAGTGATGCTGAGCATCTTTTCAAGTCCTTGCTGGCCATGTGTATATCTTCTTTGGAAAAGTGTTTATTCAGGTCCTTTGCCCATTTTTTAATTGGGTTTTATTTTATTTGTGGTTACCATGGGGATTACATTTAACATCCTAAAGTTATAACATGCTAATTTGGATTTATAACAGTTTACTGTTAATAACATACAAAAACTGCTCCTTTACATTTCTGCCCCCACCCTTTTCAGTTATTGAGGTCATAAAATGACATCTTTATATATTGCATGTCCCAAAACATAAACTGATAATTTTTTAAAATCTGCTAGTTTCTTAAATTATGTAAAAAACAAAATGTGAAGTTATAAACCAAAGTTGCAATACTACTAGCATTTAGACAAATAATTGTTTTTTTAAATGTATCAGTCTCTTAAATCACGCAGAAAATAAAAAAACGAAGATACAAACCATTGTTACAAAAATACTGGATTTTATAATTGTCCTTGTATTTATCTTTATTGGGCTTTTTATTTCTTCATACAGCTTTGAGTTACTGTCTTTTGTCTTTTCATTTCAACCTACAGGACTCACTTTAGCATTTCTACTAAGGCAGGTCTAATGGTAACAAACTCCCTCAGATTTTGTTTATCTGGCAATGACTTAATTTCTCCCCTTAATTCTGACAAATAGTTTTGCTGGATATAGACAGGATTCTTGGTTAGTAGTTTTGTTCTTTTAGCACTTTGAATATATCAGCCCACTGTCTTCTGGCCTCCGAAGTTTCTGATGAGAAATCTGCTTATAATCTTATTGAGGATCCCTTGTATGTGATGAGTCACTTCTCTCTCGCTTTTAAGATTCTCACTCTGTCTTTGTGTGTTGATAGTTTGATTATAATGTGTCTTAGTGTGAGTGTCTTTGGGTTCATCCTACTTGGGAGTCATTGAGGTTTCTGGATGGTTATACTCATGTCTTCATTAAATTTGGGGAGTTTGATTAGCTATTATTTCTTCAAATATTCTCTCTGCCTCCTTCTGTCCTCTCCTTCCGGGACTCCCACAATATGTATGTTGATCTGTTTGATGGTGTCTCAACTCTCTGTGTTCACTTTTCTTCAATCTTTTTTCTTTCTGTTCCTCAGACTTGATAATTTCCATTGTGCTATCTTCAAGTTCACTGATTCTTTCTTCTGCCTACTCAAATTTACCTTTGAATCCCTCTAGTGAATTTTTCATTTCTCTTCTTGTAATTTTCAGCTTCAGAATTTCTTTTCGTTTTTTTCGGTTTTCTATCTCTTTATTGATATTTTCATTTTATTCACATATTGTTTTCATGACTTTCCCCACATCTTCTTTTAGTTCTTTGGACATCATTAAGACAGTTGTTTTAAAGACTTTGGAAGATCTGCCACTGGGTCTTTTTCAAGGACAATTTTTTCTTTGGCTTATTGTTTTTCCTTTGTCTGGGCCTTACTTTCCTGTTTCTTTGTAGCCTTGTGATTTTTTTTTTTTTTTTTTTTTTTTTTTGCTGTTGTTATTGAAAACTTAACAGTTGAATCTAATAATGTAGTAATTCTGAAAATCAGATTCTCCCCTTTGCCCAGGGTTTTCTGGGTTTTGTTTTGTTTTTATTTATTGTTTTTGTTTTGATTGTTGGGAGCTATCTCTGTGCCAGGGATTGACCTGAGAGGTAAAGTTAAGGTCTTCTCAGGTCTTTTCTGTGCATGTTCTCTTCCCTGGGCATGTGCAATGACTTTCCAATGTCCCCATATAGGCAGTGGCTTTTTTTTTTCCCCTAAGTAAGCTCTATGCCCAATATGGGGCTTGAACTCACAACCCTGAGATCAAGAGTCATGTACTGGGCGCCTGGGTGGCTCAGTTGGTTAAGCGACTGCCTTCGGCTCAGGTCATGGTCCCAGAGTCCTGGGATCGAGTCCCACATTGGGCTCCCGGCTTGGCAGGGAGCCTGCTTCTCCCTCTGACCCTCTCCCCTCTCATGCTGTTTCTCTCTCTCTCTCAAATAAATAAATAAATAAAATCTTAAAAAAAAAAAAAAAAAAAAAGAGTCATGTACTGTACTGACTGAGCCAGCCAGGTGCCCCTGCAGTTGCTTTTGAAAGTCTTGGGGCCTTTTGTTTGTTTTTGAATGTCTTGGTTTTTAATGTCTGGCTCCCAGAAGGGGAAAAAGAAAAGTGAAGGGAAAAAAGGTTATTGGCCCTTTAAGTTATCTGGAAGTCATGTCTGCCAGAGCAGGAGGGGATTGCAACAATGGGGAGAGGTGCAACAACAATGGCCACCCTCTTCTTTGTCTGCATCTCTGTGATCAGAGCAGTAATCAGTAATTGGAGTGCAGATCCCCAATGCTTGGAGGACAGGGTTCTTCTTGCCCACCCTGGCTCCTACAAGCTGCAATACAAAATTCTTCTGGAATGCATGCATGGCTGCTTGTTGTGGATCTAGGGGGTGAGGACTGGGTGGCTGCAACAGTGCTAAGATCTGAAATTGACCAAAATTAATAGCAATTTACCATCCAAGCCTTCCTCTGGAAGTTGCAAGCCTTCAACAGATTCCACAGTTCCCAAATAGCTACATCAGACAGATTATGACGGTACAATTTTTGTCTAGGTAGGGAAATAGATTTCTGGTGCTTCCTATTCCACCACCATCCCAGAAAATTCTTATTGTTATTTTACCCACAATTCTGACGAGATTGGGTATCTGGTTTCCAAGGCCAAAGTAGATCAGAAGCAGCAATTCAGAAAGAGGACAGCAAGCAGCTACAGGCAGGGCCACAGTCTTACACATCATCAGTGGTGCCAAGGCATTGCTGCCCCTACCTCAGCGCTTGGTGTTTCAGCCATCCCTGCTCCACTGATGGTTATTGCCCTGCTGCGCACCCCCCCACCCCCACCCCGCCTCTCCCATCTGCTCAAGGGCTTTTCTCACTCTCCAGCTAGTTGGAGACACCTGCTTTTCCTGACCGGCTGTTTCAGAGAAAGTTGCCACAGCAAAGATGTTGTATCTGAGGTGATATTTTTTCTTTTCCTTTATTACCATCTTCTCTTTATAAGAGTTCAGGAGCATGCCAGCTCCTTTCAGCAGTCAGATCCTGCTGTTGAGTCTGAGCCACTCTGTCAGAATAAATCTTTACTCAAAGAGACTTTTTCCTCAAAGTCTCAACTGCATTTTCCTGAAGTTTGATATATTTCTTTCTTTTTTAGAGATTCTCTCTTTTACCATTAAAACCTTCTACATCTGAGCCCCATTTGTTGTAAGCTAAATTCTAATTCGTTCCCACTGAGTTCCTGAACCAGTACAAATTGGGAGATACAGTTAGGCATCTGTCCTGTACATCCTGTGGGAGTCAATTTCTGGAACTTTTTAATTCCGTTAGGAAGTTAGTTCACACAGATCCTGCAAAGTACCTCTAGGGAGCAGTGCTTCCTAATTCCACATGTCAGCCTATCAGAGGCTTTGTTCTGGCTTAGCAAAAATACCCTTAACATTGTCATTCACTTTTCACCACATCAGTAAGCATACACAAACACACAATGTGTGCATAAGCATGCAAGCATGTGCATGCACACATACACACACACACAAATCAACTTAAATATTCAATCCTGGCAATGGTACAGTAAAACAATTGCTTTTAAATATTGATGATGGCATTATAAATTGAACATGTGTGAAATCAATATAGCAAAATGTATCAGGAACCATAAAAATGTTCATTGACACAGTAATTCTATTAAATTGTAGATAGTCTCAGAAGATAATCTAAAATGTGATAAAAGCCATGTCCTGAATTATTTATTATGCTGAAAAATTATAAGAAAATTAATGGTCACCAATAAAGATACAATATATGTATCTGCTGAAATTCTATGGTGAAATTAAAATATTGATATTGGCATTAAAGTAATTATAAAGTCTATATAACAATATATGTATGGTACAATAACTACCATTCACTGAATGCTTACTGTGTCCCAGGCCATGTAGTAGCTATATTGTGGATATTACTTCATTTCGGTCTCACAATAATTCTGTGAAGTAGGTATTACCCCTATTTAAGGCTCTTTTCAAGGTTCTTCTTTTATCCCCCCTGCTTTCTTTCAATTATCTCTCCATGCTGACTTCCCTTTCTACTTAACGGAAGGAAAATTCCTTAAAGGAGCTCCTACTTGACTTCAGAGTGTGGATTTTTAAGCATTACCCTAAACTGTCTCCTATTCAGTATGGTGTTAAACAGAAAAGCAAAAAGAAATCAGATTACTAAAGTATTATATCCACTATAATTTAAAGTTTAAAGATGTTGCCTCCAGAAAAAAACTTGGAAGGGAATATATAGAATTGATGACAGTTGTCTTAGGGTAATAATCTCAGGGAGATGATATTTTTCCCCAAATTTTCTATAATATCATTTCATTATTCTTATAAGCATAAATACTTTAAGGCCCCCAAAATGAAAATCATTGTATTATTTTGTTTAAATAATTGGATTCTTACATGATCAATCCTTTTCATATTCTAAAGCATTCTTTGTGGTCATTGTAATACTGTTTTCAGAATTTTAAAATATGCTAAGTAATAAAAAAATGTCTACTCCTTTTGTGAAAGTAACAGTGGTTAAGCTTTCAAGTTTTAGAGCTTAAGGAGAGAAATAATTGTAATCTCATACAAACACATCAAGACAGTGCTTTGTAGATTTCAGTTTTTATGGGTATTGGCTCACTTGATCTTCCTGACACCTGAAAGGTACAACTTCAACTCTGAAAGTTGTTCAGAAAGCCCATTCCCTAGAGTTTCAGTGTAGCCCCAGCTCCACGATATCTACTGGCTGGCCTACATGCCCCAGAAAAGGGCCACTGGGGCACTTGCCAAACACATCAGCCAGCCCCGCTCGGCACAGCTGGAAACACAGCTGCACGCTGCAGCTGGCTATGTCCCTGTAGTACTCATCACTGAAGAATGTTGAAGAGGAAGCTCTCCTGAAGGTTCTTCCTTCACCACCACCCCCTCCTTCTGTTCCTCTAGGTTGACTCTTCCACTTAATAGGAAAAACAATTCTACTTAGTGTTGCTAATCAATTAACAGCTGGTGAAACAGAAGAGCTTCACTTCTTCCCTGCACTTCAAGCTCTCCCAAACATACCAATAATACAATAATATGGCAACTGCAGAAATCTTGGGGACTAATACTGCCTCCACCGGGCAAAAAACTCAGTGGAAACTGCAGCTTTCATTCAGATTTAAACACCTAACAGGGAAAACAGAGATTCTAAATGCCACTTTTCTTTTTTAAAAGCATGGGATTCTCCTGATTATAAAATGAATACGTACTCAGTGTGGAAAAATGAAAATGAACTTAAAGAAGAAAATAAAATTACCCTAAGTCTTTTCAACCAAAATTACCGCTCCGTAATTATTTACTTTTTGAAAATAAATTCCTGGCCTTTAAAAAAATATGTGACATGTTTACATTTATAAACATTTTTTAATTTTACCATTTAAGAATCCTACTGCATATACTATTCAGTTTTCTCTTTTATTTGACATTCCTTGTATCTTCCCATCTTCCTATGCTGCAAAAATGCTTTTAATGCCTTATGCCTAAAATCATAACTTTAGGAACCATTCCCTGCAGTTTTGTTGTAATATTAGCACCATCTGACTCTTCTTCCTATATTCCTTAACTCCGCTGAATCCTCATGGGCATTTAGCATTCTCTGGCTTCAGTGAGAATTAAGCACAGGAAGAGGAAAAGCAGGCCATCTGTGCAGGGAGGTAAAACCAGTGTAAATTAAATGGGGTGTGAAAAAAAGCCACTTATGCTCTTTAAATATGTGCTACTTGAGGGAAATTCTCACCTGTGTACAGAACTAATCACTGAACACACAGGCTTCAGGTGAATGACCGGTGCTGCGTGTTCTTTGTTCAAAAAGCAAAAGCAATACTCTTTTTAAAAAAATGCTCCAAGATGACCCAAGAGATTGTAATCAAACCTTAAACATTTCAAGGACAGTAAGCCAAAAACAAAACAAGCCTCCATCTCTGGCGCCGGCGCTCTTTTCCTCCCAACTCCGCTTACCAGCTAGAGCTATTTTGGACTTTGTATACTTATCCAGGGCTGTTTGCTCACACACTGCCATCTCTCCTCACTGATGGGTGTTTGTTTGCTCCTCCCTTTCTTTTCTATTTCTCCCATCACACCCCTCTTCCTTGTCTTCACGGGGACACCAGTAATGGAACAGCATGATGCTCAAGGGTGTCAGGTGTGAAGTCACGCTGTGCATTTGAATTCTGTCTGTGGCAACTTAAGCAAGTCACGTATCCTCTCGGTCCCTCAGTTTCCAACCTGACGAATGGGAATCACAGTATCCACCTCATAGGACTATGGTGAGAAGTACATGTGTCACTTTCTGGAAAGCACTTTCAGAATGGTGCCCAGCACACAGTATCTCATTACTGCTTCTATTATTACTACTACTGGTGAAGAGCTTCCTAGATGTTTTCTCCACTTTCCGTCTCTCATTCCACCACCACATGCATAATTACAATGACCTCTGTGCCAGTTGAGTGCTTCCCATGTGCCAACCCTCTCTAAGCTCTTTACATAATTTATTTTTATTCCTTACAACAATCTGTAGCTAGAAATTACATTCCATTTTACAGATGGGAAAACTGAGGCTTAGAAAAGTTCCAGTCCATCCTTTAAAGCCTCTTAAAAAATTGCAAAATCCTTTTTAGTTACATTATTTCTTCACTCAAATGTCCACAAGATATTCTGTTAACTGCCCCCACATTGCTTCAGCTTTCCAATCATGGGTATTGGGTCGTGCCTGTCAACTCATTCTCATTGCAAGCAAATACGGCCATCCCAAGTCTATTCCTGAAAACAGCTCCAGTCCTGAGGTTGCTTTTGATTGTACTCATGCCGCTTTCTTTCCTCATCACCATTTTTGTCAAAAGACAAAAATTGAAATTTCCATCTTTTCCTAGAATTACAGTGAAGTCCTCTATCCCTGTACTTCTTGGAGTACATAACCCATATTTTGAATGGCCCTGAATTTAACTGGACACGCCTTTAAAAAAAAATCAATGTCAATGCGTGTAGTCAAGGATAAAATGATTGGTGTATGTTGGTGGAATTCTGGGACAAAGCATCATTATTTCACAATTTTCCAGCCACTGACAAAGAAGCATAGTGTACTGGCAGGCGGCTATGATGGTTTAGTACAGCACTTCTCAGGGTGCAAGGTAATCACTGAGGGATCTGGCTAAAATGCAGACTGATTCTTAGGTCTGAGGTGCAACGTGAGGTCCTGCACTTCTGACAAACTCTCGCGTGATGCCGGCACTGTTGATGCTTGTGTAGCAAGGGCTGGGTAGATATTCTCAAGGAAGAAATTGAAGAACTAAGTGAAGAATTAATAAAGAGATAAAGAAACAAAAATAATCTACAGAAGACAAATAATCAGCAAGGAGCAGAAAGACCCAAAGTTTAAAGGGATTTCAAGTATAAATTTGACTGGATGTGTGTTTTCTTCCATTCTATGAACTTTGGACCCTAACTCTGTGCTCCCCTCCACCATCTAAGATTTGTCACTTGTACCCCTCCTCGGACATCCTGGTCACTCCTGAATTCCACATCCACCAGCACCTTAGAATAACTCTTAGGGTACTTTAGGGATCAGCAGCTTTCACCGGTACCTATGCGAAGTATTTAGGATGTTGTGATGGGTTGAAGGGAGAGGAAGAGAGCAAGATCAGGAGTCAGAAATAGAGAATGTGGAGGAATAGCCTAGGGGCCCAGAGTAACGTCTTCTCCAAACAATGCTTAGAACACTAGCCAAAGTGAGCACAGATCGTAGGTTTGAAAATTTTAATTGCAGAACCTATTGTCAACACTCACATAGGGAATGATCAAGGGAACTAGAAATTCTCATGCTGAGGAAGGGACGATGAGACAGATTGGGGTAGGGCTGGCCTGGGCTAGGTGGTGGCTACAGAGAGAATAGGTGGGAGGTTACTCTTGAGTATCTGGGGTCTGTCATGTGGCAGAGGGAAGGGGAGGGTGGGGCGGCGAAGGGCAGAGCCGGGAGAAACCGAATAACCTGAAAACAAAACAACCCCAAGTGGCTAGACTTACCCACTTATCGGGGATGTCACAAAGGAAATGCCAGAGTCCCAGCTCGGAATGATGTAGTTCCACGACGCTTCCAAGATCTGTCCGGTCACTCAGTTAGCTGCCACCTGCGTGGCCACTGGCGCACTCGGGCAGGTCTGGCTGCTTCAGGGAACCTGTCCAAGCCCTCACTCAAACTTCTCTCTCCTCCCTCTTTTTCATGACTCCTTTCTTTTCTCCAACTAGAAGTGTGAATGTTTCTTGTGCAAGAAAAGTTACGGAGACTGACTAGGTACCTGACGATGCCTTTCTGAACCCAAAGAAGGAACCCCAGCGCCGACACATAATCCGGTAAGGGGGTGCAAGAGCTGATGTGGGTGGGGTCCAGCAAACCCCGCACAGCCGGAGGGGCAGTACGTAGAGCCAGAGCCAGCGGCCCCACTGCTCCACCTGCCGCCGGCTCTCACCACGCCCCCCCTCCCCCGCCACCGACGCGGGATAGGAAGGAGGGGAGCTGGCGGGAGGGCGGGGATCAACAAAGCAGGTATCGCCCCTTCCCCCCTCCCCGTAAAAAATGAAAAGGCCCTCTGGGAGGTTGCATACCTGACCTTCTCGGCAAATGCCTTAATTAGAGTTCATACTTTGGCAAGGGCTCATTGCTAAAAGTCACTGAAACCAGGGACCAGACCCAGGAGAGGCCCTGGGGGGCAGGAGAGGGTGGGAGTGGCAGAAGGAAGGAAAGGAGGCTAATAAGGGAGGTGAGGAGGGCACCGGGGTTGCCCTTTGCCCCTGGCTGGCAGCGCTGCAGGCTGCTCATTCCTCCTGTCTTATGTTGCCCTTGCATTCTGTTCCAGAAGGCAGCTCCCTTTCCCAGGGAAATGCAGCAAAGGAGTAAGTGCACTGCTAGTCTCCCCAGAGAATGGTCTGTAGCAGCTTGAACTATTGGTAGCTGGGCTGTGTATGTGTGTGTCCGCTTTCCAGTGTGTTGGTGTGTGTCTGAGGGCTACATGTTTTGCAACATCAACTGATCTGGAGAAGCAGGTCTGTAACAACCCAAGCAGTGATGATGATGATGGTGATGGCAATGATAGCCAATATTTACATGGCTCTTTCTTTCCCTTTCTTTTTCTTTCTTTCTTTCTTTCTTTCTTTCTTTCTTTCTTTCTTTCTTTCTTTCTTTCTTTCTTTCTTTCTCTTTCTTTCCCCTTCCTTCCTTCCTTTCAGATTTTATTAATTATTTGAGAGAGAGGGAGAGAGAGAGTGCACAAACAGGGCAGCAGCAGAGGCAGAGGGAGAAGCGGGCTCCATGTGGAGCAGGAAGCCTGATGTGGGGCTCGATCCCAGGACCCCAGGATCATGACCTGAGCCGAAGGCAGATGCTTAACCAACTGAGCCACCCAGGTGTCCCTACATGGCTCTTTCTTCCGGGTACTATCCTAAAGGCTTTAGGATACTCAATCTTCACAACAATACTATGAGTACGAACTGTATAATCCCCACTTCGAAGACAAGGAATTGAGGAACGATGTGGGTAAGTAACTTGCCCAAAGTCATGCAGCCAGCCCAAGGCAGAAGCTGGATTTGAACTCTGGCTGTCTGGTTCTGGAGATCATTTTCTTAACCATCAGGCTCTACTATTTCCCATATTGACTATAAATAGGGTTAAATAAGTGTTCAAGTAAAGAATACCAATTCTTAACAAGAGCTAATAAGTAGTAAGCAATAAGTATCAGGCCCTATTTAAGCCTGTAGCCCATGTAATCCACACAACAATCCTATGAGACTGGTACCGCTATCAACCCTATCTTACATGTGAAGATACTCAAGACTGAGGTGATTGAGTCACTTGCCCACACGGGCATCTTGCATGTGGACAAGACTAGAATTTGGGTATATTTAGTAGCAAAGCCCATGCCTGTGAGCAGGACCTTATACCAAAAGAAAGGATGAATGGCATCTAACTTACTCTTTTAGGTTCTTCATTGAAATCAACAAACAATGCAGGAATGCCCCCTCTTAACTCACATTTTTACTACCATTATAGGATATTCTTTTTTTTTTTTTAAGATTTTATTTATTTATTTGAGAGAGAGAATGAGATAGAGAGAGAGCATGGGGGGCGGGTCAGAGGGAGAAGCAGACTCCCTGCTGAGCAGGGAGCCCGATGTGGGACTTGATCCCGGGACTCCAGGATCAAGACCTGAGCCAAAGGCAGTCGCCCAACCAACTGAGCCACCCAGGCGCCCATTATAGGATATTCTTTTACTTTGCCTCCATTTCAAAAATGGGTCACCTTTCTCTCCACTCCCCATGCCAGCATATCCAACTTCATCTCCAAAAATCTATTTCCGGGTGTACCTTATGCTTTTAATGTCTTTCTGTGCCCACTCAACATGCACTTAGGTAACTTGGGTAACCTATTAAAGGAATTAATTAGATAACTATTTCAGTTACTTTGCCACTGGCATAGGAGCAAAATAGCAAAACAAACATATTATTAACGGGACTGATAAGCCCGGTAGATCTTCATGACTACAACTGTATCTCATCCATCTCTTTTATTTTTTTTTTATCCCAACAAATAGTAAAATGCCTGGTAAGCAATCCATAAATATTTATTAAACCAATGAATGATAAATCTGAGTTATGCTATGGGGCGTCTGGGTGGCTCAGTAGGTTAAGCATCTGACTCTTGATTTCGCTCAGGTCATGATCTCAGATCTCAGCTGAGCCCCACAATAGCTCTGACATGCTGTGCATGGAGCCTGCTTAAGATTCTCCCTCTCACTCTTAATCTCAGGAAACAAACTGAGGGTTGCTGGAGTGGTGGGGGTGGGAGGGATGGGGTGGCTGGGTGATGGACATTGGGGAGGGTATGTGCTAATGTGAGCACTGTGAATTGTGTAAGAGTGATGAATCACAGACCTGTACCTCCGAAACAAATAATACATTATATGTTAAAAAAGAAAAAGAAGATAGTAGGAAGGGAAAAATGAAGGGGGGGAATCAGAGGGGGAGATGAACCATGAGAGACTATGGACTCTGAGAAACAAACTGAGGGTTCTAGAGGGAGGGGGTGGGGGGATGGGTTAGCCTGGTGATGGGTATTAGGGAGGGCACGTTCTGCATGGAGCACTGGGTGTTATACGCAAATAATGAATCATGGAACACTACATCTAAAACTAATGATGTAATGTATGGTGACTAATATAACATAATAAAATAAAATTAAAAAAAAAATTCTCCCTCTCCCTCTGCTCCTCTCCCTGCTTGTGCATGCCCACACTCACTCTCTCGCTCAAATAAATAAATAAATAAATAATAAATAAAATCTTTTAAAAACTGAGTTATGAGGTGCACCTGAGTGGCTCAGTTGGTTAAGTGTCTGCCTTTGGCTCAGGTTGTGATCCTGGGGTCCTGGAATCGAGCCCTGCATCAGACTCCCCACTCCACAGGGAGTCTGCTTTTCCCTCTCCCTCTGACAGCTGCTCCCACACCCTGTCAAATAAATAAATAAATTTAATTTAAATTTAAAATAATAAATTCAGCTTAACTGCTGTTTATGAAATCTTGACTAAGTTCCATCATCTCCGCCTGTTCAGGTATGTATGGTGAATTTTGATCCCTTGCTATTCTTCCTGGCTTCATTTTACTTTGCTGCTTCACTAAAGAAGGGAATGGAAAGCAAAGGAAATGAGATTCAAATTCTTCCATCCTGGTTTTTCGTGCCCAAGAGTCAGATAAGTCAGAACAATGAGAACCCTAGAATCCTTCCTTTTATATTTCTTCCTGTTGATGACATGATGTGCACTAGGCTGTGTGTATTTTAAAATAATTCTCTCAAGAATTTTCTACTTTTGCATTTACATTTATATTTATTGAGTACACACTGATACACGATGTGGAAATTTTAAGGCCTCCTCTACTACAGAGGACACTATGGGACACTGTCCTTGTCCCCCTTTAGAAGCCCCGTAGAAGCCCTCATTTATTTGCTCTTACAGAAGTATCTCAGCTACGGAAAGCTGAATCACCCAAGGTCACACCGGGCATCCAATGGTCAACATGCGGGTAAAAATATTCGGCCCGTCACCCTAACCCAAAACAAGCCTGAAGGGCCACCGCAGCCTCGGAGCTCCCTGAGGCGCCGAGGCTTTCGCCGAGACTTTACCATAGTCCAACTTCTCTGTTCCCTAGTGTTGCTTCCTTCCCTTCCTCGTGTAGATCCCAAGGCGATAAACTTCCTGCACATTAATCTCAGTCTTAGACTCTTCCCCGGAGAATCCAAAACCTGGATACCTAATTGGTTGATTATTAAACATTTTTGGTAACTCGGACCAAAATACTCTTTTACTCGATATCCCCAACACAAGTGGTGTCTTTCATTTTAACCTACAGAATAAGAATGTCAACAAATACACTGAGGGTGGTTAAAACTTCAGCACATTTAAGGGCGGTGCCCCTGGCGGCCCCCGGGCCCGTCCGTCGCGCCAGCGGTGTGGGGGCGGCACAGACCCAGGGACGCCCCTCCTTCCGGCCTCCGCCCGCCCACCCTCCAACCTCGTCTCCAGACACAAACTGCCACCCTCTTCTCAGCCCCCCTCCGCCCCCCGGGACCCGCCGGCACCCTCTCCGGCGCCGGCGGGGCCCCCGGCCCCGCGGCGGAGGCCCGTCCGCCACCCGCAGCCTCGCACGCCGCCGGCCTCCCCGCCTCCCTCTCCACCGCGAGGCCCAGGCTCCGGCCGCCCGCCCCGCCCCCCGCCGGACGGCCCCGGAGAAGCCCGACGGCGCCCGCGGCTGCGCAACATGCAGGCGCGGAGGCCGGGCGGCAGCCTCGCGAGCCCCGCGGCCGGGGGCCCGAGCCTGCGCAGAGGCCCCGCGGCCGCTCCCGACAGGCCCGCGGGGCCGCCCGCGCAGGCGCCCAGCCCCTCGCCGCCCGCCGGGCTCGGCCGGACGGCGCGAGCGAACGCCCGACTCCCCTCGGCAGGCGGGGCCCCCCGGGCGCGCCGGGCGCGGGGCTCTTCCCGAGGCTCCGCCGCAAGCGCGCCTGGGGCCCCGGCAGCCCTGGAGGGCCCTGGGGCGCGTGCCTGGGCCTCTGCGGGGGCCGCTAGGCAGCTCTGTAGCCCCCGGGAGCCGTCTCCCAGCGGGGGACCGAGGGCAAACAATAAAGCTTTCTGCAGCAAAAACAAAATAAAAAACCCAACCCGAAACCCGAAAACACTGAAGCGCATAAGGTTATTTTTGCGTTCCTACTATAGAAATGTAATTTACCTAAAAGCGGGTCTTACTCTTTTAAAAAGGTGTATTCATTTATTTGAGGGGGAGAGGGGCAGAGGGAGAGAATCTTGAAGCAGAGTCCCCACTGAGCTCTGAGGGGTTAGGCAGCGGGGGCTCCATCTAAGGACGCCTGGGGTCATGACCTGAGTCTGATGTTTACCTGACGGAGCCACCCAGGTGCCCCTCATTTTATTTTTTTAAAAAAGGATTTATGGGTGGGGGTGCCTGGGTGGCTCCGTCGGTTAAACCCCGGACTCTTGATTTTGGCTCAGGTCATGATTTCATGGGTGGTGAGATGGAGCCGCGCTAAGCATGGAGCCTGCTTAGGATTCTCTCTCTCTCTCCCTCTCCCTCTGCCCCTCCGCTTCCCTGCTGGTGCTCTCTTGCTAGCTCTCTCTCTCAAAAAAAAAAAAATAAAAACAAAAATAAAAGATAAAAAATAAAAAAGGATGTATGGAGGTGCCTGTCTGGCTTAGCCGGTAGAGCACGCAATTCTTGATCTCAAGATTGTGAGTTCAAGCCCATGTTGGGTGTAGAGACTGTTTAATAATAAAATCTTTAAAAAATAATAAAAATAAGGACTTATGTGTGAAATTAATTTTCTATAAATTAATTTAGGAAAAATTATTACCTTCTGACTGTATGGTGTATTTCCCAACATATTCAGTACTTCATTTATATATTAGTAAAATTTTATACTTTACTTTTTTAAGTGTGTTTCTTTTATTTTTTTAAGTAATCTCTACATCCAGTGTGGGGGGTTGAACTTATGACCCCAAGATCAAGAACTGCATGCTCTGCCAACTGAGCCAGGCAGGCACCCCTATAGGTTCAAAATTATAGAAAATTATAGAAAGAGAGCCTACACATTTCTTTTTAAGGGAACTCTTACAGATTTTTATGTGTGTTTTTCTTTTTTTTTAAGATTTTATTTATTTATTTATTTGAGAGAGAGAGAGAGACAGCATGAGAGGGAAGAGGGTCAGAGGGAGAAGCAGACTCCCTGACAAGCAGGGAGCCCGATGCGGGACTCGATCCCAGGACCCTGGGATCATGACCTGGGCCGAAGGCAGTCACTTAACCAACTGAGCCACCCAGGCACCCTATGTGTTTTTATTGTAAATGTTTTATGTATATCTTTACGTTGACTCATAGGCATAATAAAAGTCCAAATCTAGGATTTTTGTCTTATTGACTTAGTAATGGTCCTAAAATTCACGTGGAATAATAGATAGATAAGAATAGCTAAGAAAAATATGAAAACACTTGTGCCCTAGTTGTTATTAAGGCACACAACAAAGGTCTACTAGATAAGTATAGATGAGAGAAGAAAGAGCAGATCAGCAGACCAGAATAGTTAGATCAGGAGTAAAACCTTATTACATATACATTTTAAAATGTAATAACATCTGATAAAGGAGGCACCACAGCTGAGGGGTAAAGAGAAGGAATTTTCACAACTGGTACTGGAATAATTGGTTAGTGATTTGGAACAAATCAATTTAGATTCCTAACTCTTACTCCTAGGTGGATGAAAGACTTAAATGGGAAAAACCCAAGTCATAAGAAGTAAGGCCAAATTCCAGTGAATATTGTATCTACACAAGAAAAAAATTTGTAGATGTAAGAAAAAAATTCAACAGTTCATTGACATAAAAATTTTAAACTTCTGAACATAAAAAATAAAAAGCAAACAAAAAGTTGAGAAAATGTGTAATTAGCTACAATTATGACTTTTAAAATATAAAACATTTGCACAAATGGATTTAAAAACACTAAAATAGGGGCGCCTGGGTGGCTCAGTCATTAGGCGTCTGCCTTCAGCTCAGGTCATGATCCCAGGGTGCTGGGATCGAGCCCCACAGGAGGCTCCCTGCTCAGCAGGGAGCCTGCTTCTCTTTCTCCCACTCCCTCTGCTTGTGTTCCCTCTCTCGCTGTGTCTCTCTCTGTCAGATAAATAAATAAAATCTTAAAAAGATAAAGTAAAATAAAAACACTAAAATATTAGAACATAGAGTAAAGTATATGATACATAATACAGAAATACAGAAATAATCAGAGATGGGGAAAAGTATTATACGCATATACAATAAAATGAAAATGAAAATCTGAAGTTAATGAGAATGCAAAACCATATGATGGGCTATTTTGTAGTCATTAAAATTTATGTTTTTGAAGAACTGTTAATGATATAATAAAATTATCATAATTTAATGTTGCTTGAAAATGCAAAACTGGACATGATTCTGAATGTAAAAAAGATGGGCACATACACAAAATGAACTAAATTAGGTCTATAAACTTATGGATGAGTTTGGTTTTCCTTAGATTTCACTGCATTTTCCAACTTTTTTACAGTGCAAATAAATTAATTTTGCAATTTTGTGTGTGTATATGTGTGAGTATTTAAAGAATGAACAGGAGGTAAAAAATTGGAAACATTGTTAACTATTCTTTGGGGAAGTTGTTCTTAAATGGAAGAAAGAAAAAAGCTGTATCTAGAGAGAGATGTAAAATCAGGGAAAATTTCCTCCCTTTCTTTTTCCTGGTTTTTCTTTCCTCTCCTGTTTCCTCCCCCTTCCTTCCTGTTTCTTTTTTAACGATGAGAGGTTCGAATACTTTATTGTCAGTAGAGGAGGAAATGAAAATACAGTAGTAAAGAAATAAATGCTGGAGCAAGTTTCCAAAGGAGATGAGAGAATCAGATAAAGAATGCTGCCTTTAAAAGGGATTAACTTCAAACGCATTTCGTTGAACACATGAATGAATGAATGAATGAATGAATGAATACATGAATGCCAGCAGTATGACAGCTTTCCTATAATTCTGTTCCTTTTCAGAACTGAAATCAGTGAATTAACAATAACAATTTGAATATAGACAAAGAACTATCATATTCATTATTAAATTGATATTGCTAAATGATTCATATTTTAACTATAGGATTATGTCTAAATTCTCATTTTTATATGAAGAGCAAGGAGGAACAATAGAACAAATTGTAACTTTTTTAAGCACAAAATTTAATTAGACTCCATTTACAAATGTTAATTTCATACAGGGAGTATGCCCTGGAGAATGCTGGCACTTATCCAGATAATTCTGGAAGTAAAAACTATACTTATTGTTAAGGAAGTGGTTGGGACTCTGAATTTTCCAGATAATTCCCATAAGCTAGAAAACTGTTAAGCTAAATATATTACTTTTAAATGTAGGCTGGGGTTTCTTTTTTTCCTTTTAAGAATGACATTCAATAAACACTTACCCTTGGTGTTTTAAAGCTGTAATTTATTCACGAGATTCCAAAAATTGCTATTCATTTGCTATTCATTTGATACATGTATACAGGCTCCTAAACTTTCAAAACTTAGCTAAATGTACATTTGATAACTATTTTATATTTTTGTTATATTCCTTGTCCTTTTAAGGATCTGACATTTAAATTAAATATGAAAGTATTAGAGGTACTTAACTATATTCTGTTTACTCATTCATATATTTATTAATTGGACAAATATTTATTGAACTTCTATTATGTCTGAGATACTTGGAAACAGGTGAAAACATGTCATCTGCCTTCATGAAGCTTGTAGACTAGTGGGAAAGCAGTCTTTGAATAAATAATTTCAATGTAGGGAAACATATAAGCTAGTTTGGATTTCAGAAACAGCAAGTGACTTCTAAACTTCAATGAAGAGATTTGGGGGTCAAGAGCAGGTAGAGTGAGTTGTTAGGAGGCTCTCAGGAAAGGCTGATGTGGAATAACAACGTGGACCTCAGGGAGAAAATACTGGAACTCCTGTTTAGATTAATACTTAGATCTTTGGTGACTCTCCCTCAGCGCACACGTTAGATGGCCCCGTCACTTTCAGCACTCAGGGTAACTTGAGGAAGGAGCCCAGATGGGTGACAATGGTGCCCTTGTTAACTTGTCCCCTTTTGGCATATTGTGATGTATTGCTTTTCTGCGTGCTTGGTTGATTAAATTTACAGATTATATTTTAGTTTAACTTGTCCTCCAAAAATGGACAAGTAGATTTAAAAGATTCATCTAAAGAAACTTCAGCCTTAAAAAAATAGTAATACAAGCATAAGGAAATAAGAAAAAGTAGAGCTGACATTTTCATTCCTAGTAAGGGCTACATTGCAAGGTAAAGCAATGCCCATCTAGTGAAAGTGACAAGAAGTCCATTAAAACAAATTCAGAATAATCAAGTAAGGTTTATGGGCTCTCTTCCATAGTCATTAATGACAGCCCTCATCTAAGTGTACATTTGTAGAAGAACAATGAATAAAATAAATTATTATTGTAAATTAGTGGATGGGATTAAGAAATGAATAGCTTGATTTGGTAAGTGAAGCTAACAGTCACTCCTCCATTGGGTCCACATATGTCTTTGAGGTTTCTTTGCCAGCTATGACAGCCATTAAATTCAGCGTCAAAATAAATCAAATCTGGAACCAGACTTGTAAATTGCTGTATCACAGAACATTAAGCACAATTTAAAAAATAAAGTATACTGAATCAAATTTACCTCATTAAAATGTTAACATTTTAATAACAATTAGGAATATATTTTAGTAATAGAATAAAATATTGTAAACAAATAAATATAGGGGTGCCTGGGTGGCTCAGTCATTAAGCGCCTGCCTTCGGCTCAGGTCATGATCCCAGAGTCCTGGGATCGAGCCCCACATGGGGCTCCCTGCTCCGCGGGAAGCCTGCTTCTCCCTCTCCCACTCCCCCTGCTTGTGTTCCCTCTCTCGCTGTGTCTCTCTTTGTCAAATAAATAAATAAAATCTTAAAAATAAATAAATAAATAAATAAATAAATAATGTAAAAATCCTATTTAATTGTTAAAAATTTGGGGAAATGCTTTTAATGTATGTAATAAATGGGACAGTAATACATATATGTTACTGACAAATGTGTACATGTACATATTATGTTGAGTAAGTATAATCAGATGTTTTTAATGATTAAGTACGTAATCAACCTCCTTTGGAGAGAACTTGGCCAGGAGTGAGTTGATGGAAGCTCAAGCTAGTGATAGCCATGAGGATGGAGAAAAAGGAACAGATGCTTGAAGTATTTAGGCAACAGAGCAATGGGACAGGCGATTATTCCTTTGAAAATGCACACTGGACCATGTCCATTACCCCCGCCCTATTAAAACCCTTAGGATAAAGAGAACAGAATCCAAACAAGGCTCCCGTCCTCAGGGGAGCCTTCCTGACTCCCAGGCCAGTGCATGTTCCTCTGTTCTTCTCACAGAGTCACGCTCTGAGTTCTTTTCCTCTGAGCACTCCTCTCCGTCTGTAATTTTCACATCTACTGCCAAGATCACCTGAGGAATATTGGCCTCGCACTCTAACTCCAAGCTCCATGAAAGACCAGCAAAATGCCTGGCACTTAGTAAATGTTAATCGAAGAATTAATTAATTTGATGTGAAGAGTAAAGGAGACAGCCAAGATACTCCCCTTCTCCCAGCTCGAGTGGTTGTGCCCCTGGTGGTGCTGTTTCCCAAGATGGAGTCTATAGGAGGGACCCTTTGGGTTGGGGAAAGATATGATGAGTTCAATCTTGGACGTGTTACATTTGAATCAAAAACTTTGAGCATTTAATTTGTGTGTGTATGAATATATGTGTGTATAAATAACTATAAATACATACAACAGAAGACTATCAGTTTTACATCTCTTGTTAAAATTACCCCCTTTGTGATTATGAAGTAGCTTCGTATGCCTAAAATAAAACTGAATAAAGAGTCCTTCAAAAGGGATATTTCTGGGTATTTCCTATTTTAAGAACAATCATTTAGAATAGAAACTTATTTTGGTAAAGCGTGTTACTCAAGTCATGAATAGGACTCTTCCCCCTAAGTACTGCCAGCAGTAGAAAATAAGATAACATAAAATAAAAACAAAAAACAGCCCCTCCCTTTCAAAGCTATCTTTTCATCAGAAAAGGCAAAAGCTGCATTTCCCCCCCTGGTATGGCTGGAGAGCCTCCAGCACCGTGAGATGACCCAGCTCTCATCCTGCCCTGATAGCTCATGCCATGCATTTCCCACAGGTTTCAGATCTTCTTGCCTCCTGATCTTATCATTCATTTTCTCCTTTTCTTGTCTTTCTTATCTTTCCCTGATGCCCTTCAACCACTTCCCTATCACTTTCCTTTCTCTCACTCTTGGATGCAGATCCTCTCTCCAGCTCTATTGCCTTTGGACACCCAAACTGATAAGAAAGAAAGAAGGATCACATTGGATCAGGAGAAAGGAACAGTTAGCCCTGTATCCTGTTTCCTAAGAATCTCTAGGGGCTTATGGAGGGTTTATAGCTCGGCCTGGCCACTGGAGCATTATATTTCAATCTGTCATTTATGAATTTATGTCATCCTTGCTTTAAATGAATACTTGGGGGAAGAAATGAATACTTGGAAACATGCTTTTGACCTTTACTTGCCTGATTCCAAAGCCTGCATCCATGCCCTCTCTGCTAGTAGTAACATCTTTGTGTACTATTCTTAGGGTACTGATTCTCAGAAGTGACACCAATGAAATCTAAGTTCCTTCTACTTATTGCCAAACTGTTTTCCAGTAATAACTTTCATTATTTGTTGAATACTTAAGATATGTTGTGAACTATTTTAAGTGTTTACACTTACTAACATACAAATTTCTTATGAGATAGGTATTATTTTTCATTTCTGTTTTAAAGATGAGGACACTGAGGCACAGAGACATTAAGTAACTTGCCCAAGGTCACAGAGCTAGTAAGCTGTGGTGTCAGAATTAGAACTCAGGCAATCTGGCCCAGAGCCCACACTCAATCACCTAATTTGCTACCCTACAAAAAGTTGTACCAATTTCCACTGGCACCATTAGTAAGTACAGATGCTATACTGCTTTGGAACACTTCTACTCTTTAATTAATACATTATTAGGTAGATCCTAAACTTCCCTTTCTCTCCTTAAAGATAAAGCTGAGAGCTGAAGTGGAGGGCTAACTGTTCTCTAATACCATCTCTCTCCCCATTCCCACGGTGGCAGAAATGGGAATAGAGGTGTGGCTTGATCTTCAGTATGGGGTGAGGACAGTAAAGTACTTTGCGCCCCTAACTTTGGTAAGTACTCTGTAGACACTGACTCATTTGACCATCAGATGGGTATCATTACCCCATGTGGCAACAAGCTAGGGAGATACACTCACAGTTGACTTGCACAATGATGCATAAATGTGAGGTAAATTAAGACATCAAACCTTCAGGACTGATCATCAGCCCTGGGTCTTTATCTTGTCATACAATCACAATACTTCATGAACCCTACTCCCTGCTCCCCTAAGAGATAAAACAAACAAAAAATGACCCTACTAAGCTGACCTGGGCCAAAATCAGAGGCAAGAGACACTTTTCTAGAAGCCCACTCTGGGATTTTAATTAAATTCAGTTTAGAGTCAGTGGCGATTGTTGACCTCCTGCCAGAACCCATCAATTACAAATCCAGTGAGGTTGGGCGTCTGGGTGACTCAGTCAGTTAGGCATCTGCCTTTGGCTCAGGTCATGATCCCAGGGTCCTGGGACTGAGCCCTGCGTCAGGCTCCCTGCTTGGTGGGGAGTCTGCTTCTCCCTCTCCCACTCCCCCTGCTTGTGTCCCTCCCCTTGTACCCCCACCAAATAAAAAAAAATAAAATCTTAAAAAAAAAGAGAAGAAAAGAAAAACAAATCCAGGGAGGTAGAATGTTCATCTCAGTGCTGGAAGAAGTGACAGTAGGCTCTGTCCATCACAGTGCTACTGAGAAGGGTGAGTTCACACAGTGCTATGTATCTGCAGAAAGATGGCCAAGAGGACTGGGAACTCCCTTAGTTGCAAATTACTTTTTCCTGTGGCTGTTTAACTCCTAGAGCCAAAATATTGTCACCTCTGCAGAAGATTATCCAAAGAACAAGAATGGTAAAAAGGGTTTATGAGGCAAAGAAATGTGATCACATCAACAAAAGGAAAACCAATAATTAAAAAAAAATTTTTTTAATGATTTTTTTAAAGATTTTTTATTTATTTTTTGACACACAGAGAGAGAGACAGTGAAAGAGGGAACACAGCAGGGGGAGTGGGAGAGGGAGAAGCAGGCTTCCCCGCCGAGCAGGGAGCCCGATGTGGGGCTCCATCCCAGGACCCTGGGATCATGACCTGAGCCAAAGGCAGACGCTTAACTGACTGAACCACCCAAGTGCCCCAAAACCAATAATTTTAAAGACCATCTGTTATTTTAGACATTCCTATAAATAGGACTAAAAACCTGATTTCAGAATAAATAACTTATTTTCTAACAAGGTAGGTTTTGTTCACAGATGGCTGTACTGTTTCTGTTACAAGTAGAAAATGTACAGGACGCTTATTCTGAATTAACCTCACCAGTTGACTTTTCTATTTTTCATCGTTGTTAAAATTCAGACTGTCCGAAAACAGTCCTTTACAGATTAAAAGGAAAAACGACATATTCAGAAGAGAGTATTTATCCTATGACTCACAATGCATCCACAAGAAGTCTGCTAGTAGCGGGGCCAGATGTATTTGGAACGTTTTGAAACCCTGCAGAGGAAAGCACGGTGTCTCTGTAAGTGCACAGCTAGCTGGGATCCTTCCAGCTATCCTCACGGGCAGCCCACATGGGGAGTGAATGCGACCCGAGGTGATGACAGGATGAAGCTGGATTGAGAGCAGATGTGACTTAAGTTCAGGCTGAATCCTCTTTGGGGCTCTTTCTCCACAAAGCCACCCTTCCTTCCTGGAGCCATTCGGAAAAGACCTGTGGGGCTACCAGAAAACCCAGGTGACCCCAGGTGATTCAGTTCTCCTTTCACAGTCTAGATTCTTTCTCCAGCATCACCTTCAGAGCAGACACAGAAATGTTATTTTCTTGGTTTCATAGGGCAGCCCGCAGTACAACCTGTGAACGTGTCCTGACTACCTTCCGTTCGGGGAACATTAGATACCACGGACAATGCCCTTGGAGCTCACAAACCCAGTATAGAGCAAACGGACTCCCTGGACTCTCTGGAAACAGGGCAGTGGTTCCTACCTGAAGGCAGAGTGGCCTGGGACCTGTGCCACCTCCTGGCTCTTCAAAGAGGGTTCTTCCCACATTGGGGAACATTTTAGAGCCAGACACAGAGAATCAGCTTTGGAGTCAGATCGGGATTCTAGAGCTAGATGGGCCAGTTAGACCTGTCTGAACTTGGGCTAATTTCTTCAACGTCTGAATCGGGGATTAGGATGGTCTGCACCTCTTAGGAATGTCGTGAGGATTAAATAAGAAGCCATCTGTGAAGGGCTTGCCCTGCTGCTTATGTCTCAGCAAGCACACAGTGACTGGGGAAGCTGTCATCATGACACCCTTTGCCCCCATTTGAGACCACAGCAATTGCGTTTAGGGGCTGAGCTGCTGAAAGGAAGTTACGCCTACAAGCAGTCCTGAAGAAAACCACACAGTGCAGTGAGCAGGCACTCATCCTGAACACTACCTCTTCCCTCCTTCTCCCCCCGGTTCTCCACATAGCAGCAGCCCTTCCTTTCAGCCTCCACGTTGATGCTTACACTCTCATTCCAGGTTGTCAACTAAAACCCAGATGAGGGCTGAAGATCCTCCTCAACTCGAGAACCACAGGTGTCTAGTTGCAAGAGGTTGTAGCATCATGGGTAAGACTTGAGCATAGACTTTCAGTTGAGACCTGAACAGCAATCACTTCCTGGCTTCCCCCTTCACCGCATTCTGTCTTAAATGAACAGGGACAATTCATCCTCTTTGAACCTGCTTTCTTGTTTATACAGAGAGGATAATACTTAATTGAGTGGTTGGAGGGATTAAATGAGATAATATTTACATGTAAAGTGCATAGCACAGAAGTTCAATTCATTACTCTTGAATCCAATTCAAGGAGTAAAAGTTCAATTCGTTACTCTTGAAACCAATTTAAAAAATGCTAGGTAACTGCAGTCCTTGGGGTGCATAGAAACCAGCAAATAAGTTGATCAAAGGATGAGCTGGAGATCAGATGCTCTCCAAACAAGTATTGGTGAATATACATTCTGCCTAATAAGGTAAAGATTTCAACAGCCCTTGGAACTATGCTCAGTTTACCTACCTTGCCTGTTCAGATTTCTTTCCTTTTTTTTTTAAGATTTCATTTATTTATTGACAGAGAGAGACGGAGAGAGCGAGCGAGCACGAGCAGGGGGAGCGGCAGGCAGAGGGAGATGCAGACCGCCCCCCTCCGCTGAGCAGGGAGCCCCACATGGGACTCGATCCCAGGACCTCGGGATCATGACCTGAGCCGAAGGCAGACGCTTCACAGACTGAGCCACCCAGGCGCCCCTCGGATTGCTTTCCTTATTTATCAGAATTATTGTGTCAGGCAAGGTGCACACTACTTAAAATTACTTAAAATTAACTCCATACTGAATTAGCTTCCTGTAGGAAAGAAAGGGGGAAAGAACCAACTTTTTGAGGACCTGTAGAATATTGCCATGATCTGGGTACAATTAACCCTCTGTTTTACGAGTTGGGAAGACAGGACTGGGACAAAAGTGAAGCAGGTAAGGCAACAGTGTCAGAGGCAGAATTCGAACGCAGGTCTGTCCGAGGTAAGCTACCATCATTTCGCCCCCTTCTGTTTGCACTGAATTTTTTATTTCTCAGGTTTATTCAAGAACATGCCTTCTAAATAGGGTTCTCAGGACGCTATTGCTGAACCAATGAAAACCACTTGTTGCCATTTGAAGGGAAAAAGGATTTTCGTTATCAGGGGTTTGAAATTTGGTTGTCCTTTAACTTTTCCAGCTGTGGTTTAAAAAAAAAGCGATGGCTACTCCATTCGGTCTGCCCGCTTGAAACGCTTCAGGTAGATTAATTTTTGAATTATGATTCACCTTTCCTTTCCTGTTTTGATGCAACACGGAGACTGAACGATTCCTGTCAATAAAGAGCTCGAGTTTCCACCCCGCAAATTCGCTCTGTAATGACAGCCCAATTGGCTGAGGCGCAGGTGGGATTTCCTGACGCCATTTTAAGGAAACACAACTCCCCTGCAAGGAAGTGCCCAGTTAAAAGGGTCTATGCCTGAAACAAAGAGTAGGCAAAAGACAGGGAAACGGGCCCAGTTGCCCAGGCCCCTGCATCCTGTTCCCTCGCTCCCCGCTGCCCCCGGATTTGGAGCGCCCCTTCGCGCCCAGGCAGCTGCGCGCTCCGAGCTCGGCAATTCTATCGGGTCGCGTCACACCCAGTCCCCCAAAGAGCGCGCCACCGCACCGATCTCGGGGAAGGCTGGCGAGGTCTGCGGGTGTGCTGGATCCGGAAGAGGGGAGGCGCCTCCCACTGCGGGGTAGGGACAAAGGGTTTCCAAAGGTGCCCGGGCGCCCCGCTCCCCCAGCCGCTGCGCAAGCCCCCTCCCTTCCCCCACCAACCCGGGCCTTCTCCGCGCGGTCCCCGGAGCCAACACACCGCCCCAGCGCGGCCCGCAGCTCCAGACACTGCCAGCAGTTCGCTGGGCTGCGCGAACCAGCCACTCCCGCGGCCATCCTCACGCTGCGCCCTTCCCACAATGCAACTTCCCTGGCTCCCTCGGCCCATCTGCGCTCTGGCGTACCCCGAAATGCGGCCCCATCGCACAGCCCTCCTCTCCTCCGCCGGCGCCCTCTTAGTCGCTCCCACTTCCATCCCCAAGGGCTCCTGGTCTCCAGCCGCCACCGCAGCCGGCTTCTGGGCCCGCTGCCGGGTCCCCAGGAGGGCGTGGGACAGGTGTCCAGGCTGCGCGCCGCCGCCTCTCCCGGGGCCACCGTCAGTGCACCCAGCACACGCACGCCCCGCAACCACTCCCTCGTCCCTTCCCCGATGCTCAGTCTCCGCCAGCCGCGGTCGCTGCATCCTCTGAGAGCCGCAGGAGGGAATTCGCGAGACGCGGCCGTCAGCAGAGACACCATGTGACGGGCACCGCTCAGTGACAAGCAGCTTTGGTCAAAAAGCGGGCGCGCGGGAGGGGAGGCGGCGGGACGCGGGACGCGGAGGAGTGGCCTGACTTTCCCCCTTTAAACCATCACGAGCCATGGAAGCGCAAAGGCGACGCGCCCCCCAGTAGGAGAATGACTGCGGTTCGAGACCCTCGGTGCCAGAGCGTGTGGATGTAAGTGCGAGGCTAGCGAGCAGAGTGTGGGTGGGGGTTGGCGGTGGAGGGAGATTCTGATGCAATCGGCCCGGAAAGGAGGAGGAGAGCCAGAGAGCGCGGGCTGGGGTGGCCACGCCGCTCTGCCTGAAGGTCGCTGGGAACCTCCGCCCTTCACCTTCCTCGGAAATCCGCCACCGCGCGCGAACCCTCCCCGCCCAGCCCTCGCTGACGGAGGCCACCTTTTCCCCGCGGAGGCAGCCAGACCGTGACACAAAGGACATCACACGGCCGGGGGGAACCCCGGAAGGGCGGACACCTGGTCTCCTTTTGCCACTTTCCCCTTTATTGCCCAAGGTAAGGCGATTCTGCTTTTCCAGGGGGAGCCCAGGGAGCGGTGGCAGGGAGGAAAGGGATGTTTTGGATGCGAGTGGAGGTGGTAACGTACAAGTCACCCAAGCGGGCATGGAAGGAAGGAGTGAGCGGTTCTACCGGCGGCGTTCGGATTTTGCTTGCATTACAGGAAAAGTCCAGATCCTCTGTTCTCCGAACACACGCGGTAGCGTAAGGCGGCGTAGGGGCCCCAGATTTCACCTTTGCGTGGGCTGTGGCTTACTTTTTGGGTCTGTTTCATAGCGGCAGAGTGTGGCACGCGAGCTGGTTAAATGGTACTTAGGCTCGGGGACCACGCGGGTCTGGAGGGAGAGCGCAGCGGCCGAGAGGGCGCTACTGCATACCCGAGGAGTGTTCGAATCCTGGACATTTGGGAACAATTTCCTGCGTCCGCAGGGCCCAGAGGAGAGCATGTGATGCCCCCGGGGGTGTGCGTGGGGCCGGCTGGGGCTGGGGGGACTGGGCGCCGCGGGGGAACCGAGCCGCCGAGCGTGAGTAAACAGGAGCACGTTTGCAGCCCCTTCCTCGAGCTCTGCCCCCTCTCTCAGTAGCCTAGAGTAGGAGGATGCGGGGGGAAGATTACTAAAGGAAGCTGGCGGGGATTCACTGTCCTTTCCCGCCCTGAAGAGGTGCTTTCCAACATGAAGAAGGGGAGAAAGAGAAGTGCTGTTCCGAGAGCTGGATTCCGCGGGAGCTGGCGAACAAAAGGCCACCGCTCGCGCGGGGCCCGGGCGCGGACTGCCCTCGCCTCCTCTCCCCTTCCCTCCTGCGGTCCCTGGCGCCTCGCTCGCGTCCCTAAACGTGGCCACAAAAGGCCTTTGAACTCGCCGCGTCGGTGCCGGGAGGAAAGCGCTCCTTCGCCCTAGTGCGCCCCCTGGGGCGCCTCCCTGAGCGTCTGGCTCCTCAGCACCCACTGGGACCCCGCAGGTTACGGGGCTGCCTGGGCGCTGCTTCCCTGCGGAGTCGCCCGCCCCTGGGTTTAGGGTGAACTGTATTCGGAGGATACACAAGAGCATATGGCGGCAAAAGGAATTTCGCGGTCACCGCCTCACCGCATTTCGGGATGCCTTTCACAGGCTGTCTCGGGCTTGGGAAGGTGGTGCTACAGTTGAGAGCCCTTTGTGTCTCGCTCTGCGGCTCGGACCCAGTTTTTATAGCACTGTTTCGTGGAAACCTTACCGCCGCCAGGATCACGTACTTTTTCTCAGACGAATCCATGGTGATGTGTGTAGTTAAGAGTGAAAAAGACCCCAGCGCTAAGGAACGGTATTTATTTGTATGCGAAGGGGGTTTGACATCTCTGCAGTGGAGTTAATTTTTTTTAATATAAGGGGGAGGAGAGAATAAGGCTGTGGTTTGCAGACTGCGGAGAACAGCAAGGCTGTAATTTGTCACCTTGATAGAAGAAACTGTGCAGCAACTCGTGCTTTTTCTGACGTCAGAAGGACAACGGAAATAAAACCTGAGCTAGGTGGCTGGCTGGCCTCATTGTTGAAACATCTCACGCTGGGTGGGTACTCCTGAAATCTATGCGAAACTGTCAAGATGAGGCACTGATCCTGGATTTTGCTTCCGCCCCAGCCTCAAAATGGCTTTACTCTTCTGAGTCACTTCAATTCTCAGCATGTCACCTTAGGTATTTAGGAAACTTGCCTAGTTTGGTTTGAGGTCTTAAAACCTTGATGAGGTGTGTTAACCCCCCTCATCCCCCCCAAATATTCAATACATATTTCCTACTGAGGACTTATTATATGGAACTAGATAAAGTTTGTGCTTCTGTGGAGTTTCCCTTCTCCTGGGGGAAAGAGACAATAAATGCACATATAATGAATTTCAGGTATTTGTTAGGGTAAGGGAGAAATAAAACAGGATCATGTGATGGGGGAGGGCACTAGAAATAGATGACCGTCGAGCAGGGCCTGTGTGGGAGGGTGACGTTTGTCCAGAGACTAGGAGGCCAGGCATCTGTCTATTCTAGTCTTGTATTTTTCCTCCCTCTGGGTGATACTTGCGGGCGAAAACCAATCTTACTCATTATTGTTCCCCTAATGCCCAGCACAGAGTAGCTGCTTAATAAATGCCTCTCAGATTGAGACTTTAGTCATCTCGTTCACTTCTTTATGCTGCTGTTGACTATCCCTTCCTTTCTAGATCCCATTATTCCTCTTTCTCCCAAGCGAAGATGTGAGAGGTTTCTTTACTCTGCTTCTCTTTCCCTCTTACCTTCTCCCCACTTCTGAGCAGTTACCAGGCCCTTGCAAATGCCTCTCAAACCTGTCTTCTCATCTCCATTCCCACTGCTCAAGTTCAGGTCCCTGTCATCTGTCCTAGACATGGCAATGCAAGTCGTGTGCTGGGATACAAGGATCATGAAGCAGATGTGGAGGTTCCCTGAAGAAACCAGTGCTTCACACAAGCACAATACGTGGTGAAGAGTGAAGCAGAGAATTCATGAGGTAGAACAGCTTTCTAGTTGCTCTCCTTGGGTACCAAACCCTGCTCCCCTAATTCAGTCTCCACACTTCCATGGGATCTGTATTTCTAAAACTCAGTTTGCATTTTTCTAGTGACTTTGCTTCTAAAAACCTTCAGGGGGTTCCCCTGGCCTAAAATTAAAGTCTCAATTCCTTAGCTGGGCACTCAGGACCCTCCACGGTCTGACACCTCTTCTCTTTCCATCTTTCTCACAGTTCACCCTGTGCTCTCCCTGTGGCTTTTCTGCCTCAGTATGAGTGTTGATTCTGGACTAGAATGCCTACTGTCATTCTGTGTATTTGTGAAGGCCTAGCCCAAATGCCTCTTTTCTCCCTTTTCAAATCAGTGTTCACTGAGCATCTCTTAGCATTTTCATAAGGATTTATCTTTTCCTTTTTGCACTTTTGTCTCTCCAGGTGATGGAAGGCAGGAGATGAGGCACAGGCTGGGTTCCAACTTACCAGCCCAGGGACACTGGGAAAGTTTTCAGCATCTCTAAACCTTAGTGTTTTTGTTTTTAAAGATTTTATTTATTTATTTGAGAGAGAGAGCTGGGAGAGGGAAGGGTGGGGGGGGGAGGGAGAGAGAATCCTCAAGCAGACTCCCTGCTGAGTGTGGAACCTGACATGGGGCTTTGTTTTTTCATTTGTTAAATGGGAATGAAGATAACGGTGGTGGTCGTAGTGGTACCTATCTTACTGAGTTATCCTGAAGATTTAATGAAGATAATGGTGTGAAGCGCTCGGCACCATGGTAACACTCCATATATATTGAATTAAAAGGGACTTCAGGTTTCTCGTCTATCAGAGGTGGTGGGAAAGTCGATCAGTAAAGTTCCCCTTACCTCCAATATTCTGTGCATATTTAATCATTTAAAATACTTTTCTGAAAATAATATCTTAATGGAAACTATGAAGGGTGATGTGGGGGTGGGGGGAAGGATGTGTGTCAAAGTAAGCACTTTCAAAATCGCACCATAGACTTCAGAAAAAGACACCTTGGACCACTGACCCTAAACCGCGTCTTTTAAAAACAGTTACACTTACTTCTGAAATTTGATCACATTATAGTCATTGGTTTTCTAGTACCCACCTATGTGTTAGGGTTACTTAATAACAGTAAAGGAATTCAGTGATCAGGAAGGCCCTGTGTTTGGGGGAAACTTTGCAAAAACCAGGCTTAAAATCAAGGAACTCTGCCTCAGGTAGAGTTACAATGTGTCTTCGCCAATAATTAGCTGGGTGCACTTGTGCAAATCATTTAACATTTTTATGCCTCATTTTCTCATTTGTCCAATGCTAATAAATAGTGTCCAAGCTGCCTAACTCACAGAGTTTTGAAGATAAATGAGAACAGAGCTGAGGAAATCCTTGAACAAGCTAAAAGAAGTACTCAAGATGTTAATCATCTGGAGTTAAATGTGCTGCTAAACCACAGGTTTAGGGGACGAGTTTAAATTAGTGATTCTCCACTCTGCCTTCACATTAGACCCACTTGGGTTCTTTTATTTTTATTTTTTTATTTACTTTTTTAAAGATTTATTTATTTATTTATTAGAGAGAGAGAATGAGAGCGTGCAGGAGCAAGTGGGGGGAGGGGCAGAGGGAGAGAATCCAAGCAGGCTCCCCACTAAGCCCAGATCCCATGATTCTTGAGATCACGACCTGAGCCGAAAACATGAGCTGGACACTCAGCCCACTGAGTCACCCAGCCACCCCCAACTTGGGGTCTTTTAAAAGCTACCAGTGTCCAGACTCCATTTCCAGACCTTCAGATGTAGTTGGCGTGGGGTGGAGCCCAGACTTGGGAATATTTTTAAAAACACCCAGGATGATTCTAATTACAGTGGCTTAGATTTTAAAGCAAACAAAATAAAGTCAGAATTTAAATGAAGACCTCCATATGTTGTCTGATAAAGTCTAAGTTATTCAGAATTGTGAGCTTGACTGACTTTTCCCCTGATTTGACTAAACCAACCAGTCGTTGACGTCATGGAACCACAGCCTTAGGTTACAATTCACAGCCTGGATTTTCCCAGGCATACAATCCTGTCCAGTGATACAGCCGGGGCCACATGAAGATTTAATGTGTGGATCTCAGTTTCCATCTTTTAGGAGTGATGAAGAAGACTGGAAAAGAAAGAGACAATGGAAAGGAGAAGGAAAGGGATAGGCTCTGACCCAGGTATGGGAGGAAGAGGCTCTGAATAGGAGAGACAGGACAGAGCACAGAGAAAAAGTCGTCTTTGATTTATGGAATTCGTTTAGTTGAGGTTGCACACTGCTGGCTAGAAAGCCAAATAAAGCCCGTGGGTACATTTTGTGTGACCTACACTTTCTTTTAAAATTGTTTGGAATTAGTTGTCAATATTTAAACATCTGATTCTCACTTAAAATCTGGATTTCTGGCATTTCTTTTTTTTTTTTTTAAGATTTTATTTATTTATTTGAGAGAGAGAAAGCAACAGAGATAGTGAGAGAGAGCGAGCACAAGCAGGGAGGAGAGGGAAAAGCAGGCTCCCCGCTGAGCAAGGGGCCTGATGCGGGGCTCCGGGATCATGACCTGAGCCAAAGGCAGAGGCTTAACCGACTGAGCCACAGGCGCCCCGAGTTCTGGCATTTCTTGGAAAAAAAAAAAATCGAAAGATCTGGCTTATTCCTACTGAAATAGGTGGGATATGTGTTCTCCAGTTTCTTACGCCCAGTCTGCGTTGCTCATTTGTCACACGTACCTGGGCCCTCGTTGCATTTGCAACCCTTAGTCTACATCTATCTGTAGATGTTAGGACTTGCTGCACATTCGAATCCCCCCTGTAGAGCATTTAAACTATCCATGCTTGATCCCACCCTAGACCAATTAAATCGGAAACTGCTGTGTGTTAGGTTATTTTTTTTTTTAAATTCCTGAGGTGATTCCTCTGTCTAGGTCTAGAACTGAGGACTTCCAGCCTAGGTCACCTATTCAGAAGATTTGTCCACAAGCCCATTTCTTATCTCTGAAAATGATCCATTAAGAAACACTGGATAGAATCATAAATTCAGAGGGTTTTAAAACTGGAGATCTTTGAGAGAACGTTGGTTAATCAGAATTTCCTATTTTAAGGTGAGAAAACAGGCCTAGAGGGAAGAAAAACTTGTCCAAGGATTATTACATCATTTGATATTGGGGCATAGTGTGTTTTATGATGTTTTCTATTTCCATGCAAAGGTAATTTTTTTAATAAATGATCCTCTTTACATGCACCACTTTGTGATGCTTAAAATTGCCATTATTTCTTGAGTATTTTGTTGGGAGCTAGCTATCATAGCTTAGCTAAGCCTTAAAAACAAAGAAAACCCCATCCAGTGTTTTTAGTTCAACAGCAGTTCTTGATCAAAAACATCATTAGAGCAAAAACATGTATGTGCAAAGAAAGAATTTTCTCAAACTGTTCCAGGCTGTTTTCAACTCTGTGTTTTTAGTAGTTATTTAAATCTATGAATTTTCAGTTGATGAGGAAGATTTTTAGTTTTGTGGTACCCACACTGCTCAAATACACTCACTGTTCTCATTTATTTAAGCAGCAAGGGGATTTTTTTTTTTTTTATGTACTGTACAGTTTGTCCCATATCCAAAGTTACAGATTGACTTCGTTAACTTCTGGAGTTTATCAGTATCTTCTGTCTTAGAGAAATCAGAGTCGTTTTAAAACATCTGAATAAGGATAGGTTAATTCCCAGACATCATAGGCTGGGCATATTGATAACAGACATTTGAAAGATCACATAGGAACCAGAAGAGAAGGGGAATTCTGGAGCAATGGGTGCAGGTGTCAGGATACTGTGAACAAGTTAGGATGCAGGGGTCCACCTGTCCCGGGAAGTGAGCAGCTCATCTCCCTGCCCCACGCAGAAATATTTGGTACTTATCCCCTGATGAGCTTCCTTTAACCTGGGGCTTCTCTCCCTGGGCACTGCTGACACTTGCAGGCAGATAACTGTTGTAGACTGCCATCCTGTACATTGTATAATGTTCACAGCATGCCCCGACCTCTCTCCACTAGAAGTCTGCAGCATCCCCTCATTTGTGACAGTCAGAAATGTCTCCAGACATTGCCAGAATTGTCCCCAGTAGACAACCACTGCTTTAATTAATTCCACTTTCTCTGGACCTTTAGAAATCATGCCAAGAATTCCTAAACATTCCAAGCATAGCGACTGTGATGTTCATGATAAATACTTTCCATTTATATAGGACTTTACAGTTTTAAATGTATTTTTACATAATTCTCACATGCCCAGATTAAATGTAAAAGGAAGTAAGTGGCACACTTCATGAAGGAGATGAGGCTATTCATGTTGCTTCCTTTATCTTCCCATTTCTATTTTGTTTTCCTGAGAAAGTGTGTTTGTGAGGATCGTTAATATATTGTCTGCAGACAGATGATCATAGCTTGCTTTTTAAATTTAGTCATCATTATTATTGTTAACGTATTTGCTACTACCATGTGCTAGGGAGCTATGAGGTCTATGACCCCTGTCTTCGAGGAGTTGACATTCTAATTACGGAGGATGATAAGTACACAAGAAGACTATTAACATATATAAGAACCCTTGTATAAGCCAATGAGTAATCTATACAAAAATGCTTGAAGAATTCATGACAGGTAAATAATCAATCATGGGTTGGTCATTGGAGAGAGATATCACAGAGAAGGTTGGTTTGAAATTTAAAAAAAAAAAAGCATGAAAGCAAACAAGCTGGGCTCTGAGAGAAATGTACTTACATAGGAATGGGCTTTACAGGAACAGGGAGGGGAGTGTGTTCAGGGCCAAAGGAATGGTGTGAACAAAGCAGAAAACTGTATGACTAGATCCATTGAGGGAATGGAAGGTTCAGGAGGAAGGTCATCAGAGAGCAAATTAAAGAGATAGTTATAAGCAATCTGGGATTGTCTTGTAAGGTTCCAGAGATTAGACTTCATCCTGTAGACATTGGGTGGGAAATTATGATTGGCAAGAAGAGAAGAGCAATGTGCCAGACATGTATATTCAGGAACAACCTGACTCTGTAGGGGGGAGAAGGTAGGGTCGGCAGGTAGCATGGGGGAAAGCGAGTTAGGATTGTGGGCAGAGAGGAATGAGGGTTAGGGAGGGGACATATGAAAGAATGTTACTGGGGCCTGGTGACTGATTAGATATTCAACCGCATTAAAGCAATACCCGGGCTCCACGTCTGAGTGATGAGGAGAAGGAACATTATCTTTAACAGGAATAGCAAAGCTGATGCGTGAGGTCAGTGCTGTGTTCAACTAGGCATGTGGAGTTTGAGGTAATGGCCAATATCCGCGTGGAGAAGTCCAGCGGGCAGCTGGCGTCTAAAAAGAATTTGTGGAAATTTTTCTGAGCAGGAAGGAAACTGAGAGAGCCTCTCTCCCTCCAGCCTTCTCGTTTTACAGCTGAAGAAACATGTGACATGTTAAGTGACTTGATCATTATCAAGTAGTATCCGTGAGGGAGATCCTATTTCATAATGCAGAGGAATGCTAGTTTTATAAAGTGGAAAAGACTGGGGAAGAAAATCTGAAAGATGCCTTTGTGGGATGAAACCTGACACTCCAGGCTTGAAACCTTAGAAAGGAAAGCAGCTGGAGTGTGTGCGGGAAGGAGCGGCCCCTACACCACCCTGCAGGCGGGAGAAGCAAGGCGGCGGGCAGGCGAGGCCCAGAGGCAGCGCTTAGGAGCTAGCAGGTGGGGGTCAGGAAGCCGTGCTCCCTGCCTGCCGCGGGAGGAGCTGGAGAGAATGGGAACCGAGAAAGCGCCGCCCGCCTTGCCGAGGCCGCGGGAGCCCAGGAGACCCAGCCGGGCACTGTTGTAGGTGCTGCCCACGGACCCGAGCGAGGAATCTTGATAATGACTGCAGGAGGTGGGTGTTCTTCATCTCCAGTTTACAGATTCAGAAACTGAGGCAAAGAGAAGTTAACCTACTTGTCTGCGGTCAACGGCTCCCAAATGATGGAGCCAGAATTGGCCAGTTGAGCATGGTTTCAGGGGAGCGATGAGGACGGGAGCAAGTTGTTCAGGTTGCTGGCAGTAAAGGGCCGGTGCGGGGCGGGGTGGTATTTCAAGGTTATAGACAAAGTCACTTTCGAGAGACCGAGCTGAGAGTGATTGGCGAAAGTCAGGGAAGTGCGAGGAGAGGAAGTGGTGATACGGAGTGCTAGCAGAGCTACCACAACTTGCATTTGGTTAAGCCAGTGAGTCTTGAAGAAGAGGAGAGAAAACACCTTGAATTTGAGATTGCTTACTGGCTCCTAGGCTTTTCAATACTAAAGGCCACTTTTATTATTCCCCACCTCCCAGAGATTTTTCTCAAAGATTTTGAGTATCAATTTTAAGCTTTGGGGTTTTTAAAAACTGATGAATCACAGACCTGTACCTCTGAAACAAATAATACATTATATGTTAAAAAAGACAAAAAAGATAGTAGGAAGGGAAGAATGAAGGGGGGGAATCGGAGGGGGAGACGAACCATGAGAGACTATGGACTCAGAGAAACAAACTGAGGGTTCTAGAGGGGAGGAGGGTGGGGGGATGGGTTAGCCTGGTGATGGGTATTAAAGAGGGCACGTTCTGCATGGAGCACTGGTTGTTATACGCAAACAATGAATCATGGAACTCTACATCAAAAACTAATGATGTAATGTATGGTGATTAACGTAACATAATAAAATAAAATTTAAAAAAATTTTTTATTTAAATACAATTTAGTTAATATATAGTGTATTATTAGTTTCAGAGGTAGAATTTAGGGATTCATCAGTTGCATATAACACCCAGTGCTCATTACCTCAAGATTCCACACTTGGGTCCGTGGGCAGCACCTACAACAGTGCCCTCCTAAACGCCCATCACCCAAGTGCCCCAAATCCCCCACCCGCCTCCCATCCAGCAACCCTCAGTTTGTTTCTTATAGTTAAGAGTCTCTTATGGTTTGCCTCCCTCTCTTTTCATCTTATTTTATCTCTTCTTCCCTTCCCCTATGTTCATCTGTTTCGTTTCTTAAATTCCTCATATCAGTGAAATCATATGGTATTTGTCTTTCTCTGACTGACTTATTTCACTAAGCATAATACCCTCCAGTTCCATCCAATGGTTGCAAATGGCAAGATTTCATTCTTTTTGATGGCTGAGTAATATTCCATGGTGTGTGTGTGTGTGTGTGTGTGTGTTGTATACACACACACACTACATCATCTTTATCCATTCATCTGTCGATGGACATCTGGACTCTTTCCATAGTTTGGCTATTGTGGACATTGCTGCTAAAAACATTGGGGTGCAGGTGCCCCTTCGAATCACTGTGTTTGTATCCTTTGGAGAAATAGCTAGTAGTGCAATTGCTGGGTTGTCAGGTAGTACATAGCAATACAGTGTATAGCCTTTCTCAAGAAACAAGAAAAGTCTTAAATACACAACCTAACCTTACACCTAAAGGAGCAGGAACAAGAACAGTAGGAGAAGAGAAATAATACGGATCAGAGTGGAAATCAATAATATAGAAATTAAACAAACAAACAGTAGAACAGGTCAACGAAACTAGGAGCTGGTTCTTTGAAAGAATTAATAAGATCAATAACCCCCTCGCCAGACTTATCAAAAAGACAAAGGAACCAAATAAATAAAATTATGAATGAAAGAGGAGAGTTCACAACAAACATGCAGAAATACAAACAATTATAAGAGAATATTATGAGCAATTATATACCAACAAATTAGGCAATCTGGAAGGAATGGATGCATTCATAGAAACATGTAAAGTGGGGCGCCTGGGTGGCTCAGTCGGTTAAGCGACTGCCTTCGGCTCAGGTCATGATCCTGGAGTCCCTGGATTGAGTCCCGCATCGGGCTCCCTGCTCAGCAGGGAGTCTGCTTCTCCCTCTGCCCCTCCCCCCTCTCATGTGCTCTCTCTCTCTCATTCTCTCTGTCTCAAATAAATAAATAAAATCTTTAAAAAAAAAAAAAAAAGAAACATGTAAAGTACCAAAACTGAAACAGGATGAAATAGAAAACCTGAACAGACCTATAACCAGCAAAGAAATTGAAGCAGGAATCAAAAATCTCCCAGCAAGCGAGTCCAGGGCCAGATGGCCTCCCAGTGGAATTCTACCAAATATTTAAAGAAGAATGAATACTTCTTCTAAAGCTGTTTCAAAAAATAGAAATGGAAGGAAAACTTCCAAACTCATTCTATGAGGCCAGCATTATCTTGATCCCCAAACCAGACAAAGACCCCACCAAAAAGGAGAATTACAGACCAATATCCCTGATGAACATGGATGCCAAAATTCTCACCAAGATACTAGCTAATAGGATCCAACGGTATATTAAAAGGATTATTCACCACGACCAAGTGGGATTTATTCCTGGGCTGCAAGGGTGGTTCAGCATTCGCAAGTCAATCAATATGATACATCACATTAATAAAAGAAAGGACAAGAACCATGTGATCCTCTCAATAGATGCAGAAAAAGCATTTGACAAAATACAGCATCCTTTCTTGATAAAAACTCCCTGCAGTGCAGGGATAGAGGGAACATACCTCCATATCATAAAAGCTGTATGTGAAAAACCCAGAGAGAATTATCATCCTCAATGGGGAAAAACTGAGAGCTTTTCCCCTAAGGTTAGGAACACAACAGGGATGTCCACTGTCACCACTGTTGTTCAACATAGTACTGGAAGTCCTAGCTCAGCAATCAGACAGTAAAAAGAAATAAAAGGCATCCAAATCAGCAAAGAAGAAGTCAAACTCTCACTCTTTGCAGATGACATGATACTCTATATAGAAAACTCGAAAGACTCCACCAAAAGCAGAGTCGCAGGATATAAAATCAATGCACAGAAGTCAGTTGCATTCTATACACTAGCTTTTGTTTTAGTTGAAGTGTAATTTATATGTGATGCAATATCCAGATTGTAAGTATACTGTTTAATGAGTGTTTACAACTTTAATATATTAATTTATTTCCTGGTTTTATTACTCAAAGAAATATAAAATTGCCAGTCAGAATTTAGGATCATCACACCAAGTTAATGCAATCTAGCCCAAAGCAAGGATACCTGACATTTTAGTCAACCTATTTGGCCTGTTTGAGGCCTTTTGAAATACAGAAAAGCAGCTCATAGATTCATATTATTACCATCTAGGAGCCAGGTGATCCAAGGATCTCAAATGGGTAAACCAGCTCAGTTATGGGTAGAGATGGCAGGAAGAATAGGACCATCATTGGCCTTAGGCCTAACACTTTCTCAGAACTACTGACGTAGCTACCATAATTGATTCTCAGCCGTTGAGCTAGGAAAGGTTTAATCTTATTAGTTTTACAGAAAAGAAAACCAACAGTGATTCATAACAATTTTAAAATTAAGTGTGTGTGACTGGATATTATTGATAGGAAGGCATTACTGCTATTTTTTTAGGTTTGGTAGTGATCTGGTGGTATTGTTTTATTTTTTTTTTAAGATTTTTTTTTAATTAATTAATTTATTTGAGACAGAGAGAACGAGAGAGAGAGCACATGGGGGGGGGGTTTAGAGGCAGAAGCAGGCTCCCTGCTCGGCAGGGAGCCCGACGCGGGCCTCGATCCAGGGACTCCAGGATCATGACCTGAACCGAAGGCAGTCGCTTAACCAACTGAGCCACCCAGGCGCCCCTGGTGGTATTGTTTTATAAAAGTGTTTTTTTCAGAGATAAGTGCTGAAATATTTATAGGTGATAGGATATCTGGGATCTGCTTTAAAATAATTCTCTGTGATGGTGGGGGTTAAACTTCAACAAGACTGGCCTGAATTGATCATTGTTGAAGTTGGTTCATGGGGGCTCATTTGATTCTGTCTACTTGTATATATGTTTAAAATTTCCCATAGTAAATTTAAAAGGGGGGAAAATAAAATGACGAATATCAGTTAGGGTTTAGTTGCATGTAACAGAGATCTTTCTATGTATGTTAAGTGAAAGGGATTTAATACAGGCAATTAAGTGCCTATAAAATTGTCAGAAGAGATGGTAGGGCAGGCCCTAGGCTGGGCCTCTAGGAATAATTACTGGGATACCACCACTTAAACTTGTCTGCTAAGGAAACTGCTACTTGTGCCTCCATCCTGAAGCCAGGGAACCAGGAAGCCAGTTTCTCACTGTCTCAGCTGCATGCTCCAGGAACACATCATTTGAGCCAAATCTGATGATCAGGAATCCATAGCCACAATTGTTGGTACCAGAGCCATCTGCTGCACCGGCTAGAACTGTACCAGCAAAATGGATGCCTTGCTCCCTACCCCCGCTCTCCAATTGGTGGAATCTAAATCATACCTAGAACCCTAGCTGCAAATGGGAAATATAGCTCTCGACTTTCCATCTTCTACGGAACTGGACTAACAAGTAGAACAAATACTGAGCAGGCCAATCCACTCTGAAGTATATTAGCAATTGAAATTGTATTTATCCCAAAAAGTGATTTTTGACATTGTTTAAGTTACAATATATTCTTTGGTTTGGCTTTCCCTCTACGGTATTTTATTTTATTTTTTTATGTGTTTTTCTAAGTAGGTTCCATGCCCAGCATGGAGCCCAGTGCAGAGCTTGAACTCATGACCCTGAAATCAAGACCTGAGCTGAGGTCAAGAGTCGGATGCTTAACCGACTGAGCCACCCAGGCGTGCCCCCCCACAGTCTTCTAATCAGCGTTTACCAAAGCTGTAAAAACCAAAGCTGTAAAACTACTCAAGAACATGTACCTTGCTCCCTCTGCTCTAGCTAGGTTCATTTGAATGGTCATGCAAGGCCTGTGCTATTCCCAATACAAGTGATGCCTTCCCAATCCCCTGGTCTAAAGCTACCTGTTTTTAGACATAGTTCAAGTCCTAACTTTGTAAAACCTTAGCTGATTGCTCCAGGCCCCATTTTTTGTTTCCTTCCTTCCTTCCCTCCTGCCTGCTTGCCTGCCTGCCTTCTGTACATCTGTATGTATGTATATCTCTGAAATCTTTCTGGATTTATTCTTTGTTCTGCCATATAGTTGGGTCTCTATCATGCAGATATTTTATGGTATACTGTCACTTTATACGGGATGGTCTTGCTTGCTTAAATAGGGTGTAAGCAATGTAAGGCTAGATGAGTTTCTCTGTATCCTCTCCTTTGATATATAACACTATGAATAGTAGAGACTTAAGTCTTTATGTTGGTACTCTTGGTAAATAAAATGTACCAATCAGCATACCGAGATAATGCTTGCTTAAGAGGACCTCACAAGATTGTGGTAAAGACCAAAGTTATGTTCTGTGCCGATAAAACTTTAATTTGTAACCCATTATAAATGTTGAGAGATTGTAATTATAGTTGGGCTAACATCAAGATCTTCACACAATGACCCTGTTAGGCCTTTTCATTAATTGTATTCTCTGATAATGGCCTCTTATTTCAGTGAAGGTGTCATTCTTTGCTTCTTGAACTCAACCTGCACTTCCTGCCCATGCCGTTGACCATGTTCTCCTTCACTGAGAAGTCTCAGCTCAGGCCCCATCTCCACCCATCAGTTTCTCGTCTGCCAAGCAGGGTGACTGTCCAGAAGTAAAGGGTTGGGTATCAGTTTATGGCACAGTCCAGCAGATAAGCAAGCATTTGCAGCGATTGTGTAGACCCGCGTTTACTATCTCGACGTAACTCAGGATAGGAGATCGTATCTTGTTAAGCAAAAAAATACGTGTTAAAAACTCTATGGTATGATTTCCATTTTTGTAACCGCATACCTGTTTTTTATTTGTACTCACTCTTTTCATTTTACAGATATTTATTGAGTGCCTACTGTGTGCCAGGCACTATATCTATGTGCATAGAAAGGCCCTGGAAGGTCAAAGGTCATACTCCAGGATATATATCAGTATATACATATATATATATACAGCGATCATCTCTGTGTGCTGACATAACAGGTGATTTTTTTCTGTTTACTTGTGTCCCCCTTCATTTGCAAACATATATTTTCTAATTTTTCTACAAAGCTTGTATTATTTATTAATAAGGAGCTAATATGTTTTTAAAAAACATTTCTGTTCTCCAAAATGCTTATCATGTAATGCTACATGAAGAAGAGTAGGTTAAAAACAGTCTAAAGTGCCAATGTTAAAAAAAAGAGAGAGGAAGAAAGAGGGAGCAGAGAGGGAGAAAGAAAAAGAAGGAAAGGATAATGAAGAAAAGAGGAGAGGAAATACATCAGAGTCTAACAGTGGCCCAGTTTGGGGTGGTGGGATCTTTTATACAAGGTCTGTTCTAATGATTCTGTGGTGAGTATGTATTAGTTATAGAATAAGAAAAAAAATTTCTTTCTCAAGGACTGATCCAGATGTGACTTTCCTATGAAGCTGCCTCAGATTCCCAAATTTGACTTTTTAAACTTTGAAATCCCTCATTACTGAACCTCAATAAATAGATGATGAATTGAATAGAGAGGAATTTCTAAGTGTGGCCTCAGCTTTGGTGAGAGGTGTCACTAACTTTGTTAACTTACCCCATCCTGCAGTTTTCATTTCCAAGAATGAGTTAGATTTCAGAAAGGTTATTTCATAACAATAAAAATGTATTCTAAAAAAAGGGGGGGGGGATATTAGGACACAGCAGCAAGACCACGTGAGGACACAGAGAGAAGGCAGAGCCATCCACAAGGCCTCCGAAGAAACAAAACTTGCTGACTCCTTGCTCTTGGATTTCTAGTCTCCTGAACTATGAAAAAAACTTTCCCATTTAAGCCAAAGCAAAAAACATTTTTTCTATGTGATTAACTTAGTGCTGTTATTTGCCTAATACTGACATAATTTTAGTGGCCAGGACGTCCTCTGTTCTTTTTATGCTTTTGCCTTTTTGTCCATTTATGTAAATGACCATATATGTATGTTATTTGCACACACACACACACACACATATATTGATACGAAAGTTCAGATTCAAACAGTAGATTCCAGATCTATTATGAGTCAGCCTTTCCTCTCCTCAGAAAATTTTTGTCTAGTGTCCTATTTCCTACCAGTCTGTAGAGAGGAAAGGACTCAGCCCAAACTGCAAACACCATCCACTGACTCACCTTCCCACCAGCCCCGTCGAATCACTTCAGACTGTGAGGAAGCTGTCCAGGAGAGAGCCAGTGTGGCAAGACTGCTGGAAATTACCCAGTCTAGCCCATCTGGGCAGCTTTCATTAAGGCGGCCAACAAGTAAGAATATGTGTTAGTGCCCTGCAACTTTTGTCCAGTAAAGACAGGTTGTAAACCCTTCTGCTGTGTGAAGGCACTGAGAACAGTTAGATATGGCCCGGTTGCTAGCACTCCCACCCTGGCTAGAAGAATCAGCCCTGAGCCACCAGGTTTGCCTTTGCCTGGGAGACGGGGCGCTCGACTCTCCTGGCCCCGGCTTCCTGCCCTCCAGGAGAGGCCCTGCCTGCCAGGAAGGTGAGGCTCCCAGAACCTGAGGTATTAGGAAGTATTTTCTTTCTTTCTTTTATTTTTTAAAGCCCATCTTCCCCAGTGCTCAGTGAGAGTGTCTTCACCAGCAGGGGACAGAGATGCCCCCCTCTCTCTGGGGGTGTGTAGGAAGCTCCAGGCCCCCACTTCAGGATCCATTTAACCTGGCCCCAGACGGCGGGGGCAGTCTCTAGCACACCCAGGGCCGCAGGTTTAAAATGTTCTGTAATTGGCTTTTTCTCCAGGATTTCACATCCATTCCTGGTTTTTAGGTTTTTCCCCATCCCCTCATTTGGGGGTCCAGACTCAAGAGGACAGGCACAGGGGGAGGACAGGCACTAGGGGTCCCCAGCACTGGGGGAGTCTCCCTGTTGGAAGTTGTAAAGGATCCTGGAACCAGGGGAGTTTCATGCTAGATAGGAGTCTATATGAACAAAGAGGAATACTGTGTGGCCTGGTTGTGGGAAAGAGAAGAAGAAAAGTTCTAAAAAATTATCATTCTAAGGTACTGTCTATGTGTCCTGAAAATTGTATCAATTAACACAATGCTTCTTGGGATTTCCTAGGTTGCTTAGCTGGGCACATTAGAGTTTTGACTCTTCACCAGGCTATAGTCAGCTTATGGAATTCAGGATCAGACAAAATGCCATCCAGAGGGGTTTGCCATTGGCGGTAAAAATAAAAACTTATTGGCGTTCTACTTCATTCCGTGGTCCCCATCCCCTCACCCGAGCTGACCCTGTTTGGGCTCCTGTCCTGACACAGGCCTTGCTTTTCAAGTTGTGTCTAGCTCGTTTTGGTCGCCACCTGCTTCTTAATTTGTGATGCTGTGTGTCTGAAACTCTTTCCCCCCCTTATATACCATTGAAATCTAAGTCCCAGTCATCCGCGTCGGGGAGACTATGAACTCTGCAAGTCTTTCGTTTCTGGAGAGGAAATATAGTTTTAGGTGGATTAACCTAAATCCCCTGAGTATGAGTTTTTAATTCCCTAATTCCCTGACATAGAGTGATTTCATTGAAGAGATTGATTTAATCTCTTGCAGTTGATGGATAAAGTGTTTGCTAAATTTCAAACCACAGATTTGTCCTTTGCTGCTTGACCTCCAGGTTGCGCGGTTGATCTGTCATGATGCCGTTTATTGAGGCTTCGCATTTTTATTAAACTGGGATTGCTAAATCCGCGGTGCTTTTGTGTCTGTGTAGTCTGTACACATTCTAAGTGTGCCCTGTGATCGGATGCATTAAAATAACGGCATCACTTTCAATTTAAACACACTGTTTCATAAAAGGCATCTATATTGCCCGCAGTTGACATGGTATTCCTATTAACATGCACACAATGATGGGACAAGACTCATTTTGTAGTTAAAATGGAGGGAGATTTAAAACAGGCATAAAATTTAGAGATAAGCCTCTATCACTTGATGTACAAAGATCGCCCTAATGCATTGGATGGCAAGATGGATAAGTTATCAGTAAGTTAACTCTTTGTTTACTTGTAATAGTTTATCTTTCATTGATGGTGATAGTCCTATGTTTAATTATTTTTCGTTGTGTTGTGTTCTAGGGGTGTCAAGCTTATATTTTTGCTGCTATCCATTTGTAATACTCTCAGAGCAGAATTTGGACTAATTTTTTGACTACGGATACTTTGTAAACATGATGCATTTCAAAAGTGGACTTGAATTAACAGAGTTGCAGAATATGACAGTGCCAGAGGATGATAACGTTAGCAACGATTCCAACGATTTCACTGAAGTAGAAAATGGTCAAATAAATAGGTGAGTATTTTTCCGCTGACACTCTCAATCCCATGAAAGAAATGTCTCTCAAATATTATTCTGGTTTTCGGTTATTCTCCTGAATTATTCATGACTAAAGTTATGCTCCATTTGAAGACGTAATTTGAATTTCTTATGTGACATCTGTTGGGCACAGTCTGTAATAGCAGAGGAAGCAAATAGGAAAGCAATTTATTCATCCTTTCAAATCTTTCAATTGAGTCTAATAAAAATACATCAATACACTGGACCCCAACCAGCCCTAACTTTCCGAAAGCTCTGTGCTTGTGAATCAGACAGACTGCTGGAATCGGGCTGCACGCCGTATGGGACCGTGTACCACAGTCATCTGCCCTAACCCACGTTGTCACCCACCAACAGCCAGCACCCCCTTTGCCAATGACCCCATTTCAAAACTACAAGTACAGCATCACGAGCATCATTTGTAACATGAATTTTAAATAGTAATAACCAGAGTTGGGCCCCAGTGGCTCTCTTGAGAAACTATAGTAGAGAATTAGTACATGAAACAGAAAGAAAAGATAGCATGAGTCAGAGGAGGTAGGTGGGAGGCAGGTGGGAAAAATCGGCCCGCCAAGCTCTCAGCCCCAGCCATGTCCTCAGCAGGTCCTTGCAACTCTTGGGTCCTGTGTTTCTTAAGTTAGAAGAGTAGGACCAATGTCTTTTTTTAAAAAGTCATCTGGGCCATTCTCTGACATGACGATTTTGTAGCCAGGGTTTGCGGGTCATTTCACAGGAAGCTCTCCAGCTTGGGGTTCGGTGATGTGGTTGGTGTAAAGCATGTAGCCTCCTAAAAGGCCAGGAGAAGAGAGTGGAGTAGGCAGGACCACTTATTAGAACACCAACGATGTACACATTTGGGGGGTGGTCAGAAGGAAGTTGGGATGGAGGAAGATGAAAACATAGGTCAGCTAACCAGGCATCTCTGTGGACATCATTTCTGGAAATCTGCTCTAAGTTCTGATATGGTGTCCTAATGGAAGTCCAGCAGAGGACTCTGCTGCCACCATTTACCAACTCAAAAGTTCCAGTCCTGCCTCTTCTTCTCCCTTTTCCCTTCCTTAAATGTTCTTAGAGGTGAAGTGTGCCACCCAGACACTTCCTCAGTATCACCCAAGTACTATTCACTGTGTTGGGATATGTCTTATTGTTGGACTCAAATTTGCTTCTTGCACCCTTTCTGAGTAATTATCAATAATAACTACCATTTCTTGAATGTCAGGTGTTTTTACATATATTGCCATTTTCCCTTATGACATGCAAAGCTTTCTTTTGCAAATAAGGAAAATTTAAAAATGCATTTTACAAATAAGGAAGCCGAGGCTCAGAGAAATAAAATAACTTGCCCAAGGGCACACGCAGGTCTGTAGAAATACCTGTCTTTCTGCTCTGTCCCGCTGCCTCCAACTATAATGCTGGGGCATTGAAGAAAAAGAGTCTTTACTAATTTTATTAAAATACCAGTGCTATTTTAAGCTCTGTGCACCCAGAGTGTTCTGCAGTCACTGCTGACCTCCACTTAACAGTGGAGGGGAGTCTAACCATCTCACAAGTAGGACATTTTGGTTGTATAATGAAGCTTCATTCCCGAAGCAGTGCAAACCTTTGAGGGGACCTTAAAATGAGTCATTATACTGTTCCGTTTAGAATCTGAACTTGATCTTTAAAAGTTGTACTTACTAAACTAAGAATGTTAGGTTTTTGAGGAGATTACAGCTTGCAATAGCTGGAAGCACCCATTCTTGCCTGGGGCTTGGGCACCTTGCCTGGGTGAGCTCACTTCCTCCCAGACTGTGACTAAGGCAGTAAGCGGGGACAGCGGGTGTTGACCACTTGCTTTGTGGAATCTGGTTCTGCTACCGCAAATACAGTGTGATGCATCTCTTTCACTGACATGAATTTTGCTTCCTTTCTGGCTCTAGGACAATTCAAATTAAAGACAGCATGTGACAACATGAAGCCAAGAAAGGCAAAAAAAAAAAAAAAAAAAGACCCCCATCATGATTCCTGCAAGAGCTACACCTAAATACTTCTCCCTCTTCTTGTGGCTTTTTCACATGGGTGCGAGGAAAGTAGGCTCAATTATAGGACTCTAAGAGAGCCCTTTGCCAGAGCAGTGAACTTTTAGGCCACAGCACCTCTTTTTAGGAAGCTAGAGAGAATGTTGAAAGCAAATATTGATCTTTGCTTACCTGGCGTGTAACTGATAGCTTTGCCAGGAAAGTCCCCTCTAGAATACTATCAGAATCACCTTTTTAACTTTACTTAAAAATAGAGTAGAGCCACTTCAGTATTAGGACTCCTGCCCTTATTCCAGTTCAATTTGTTTTATTTCATGCCCTAATTTTTGGTTTGTAGCCATGGAAATCTATACCTGAAACAGCAAAACCTTTCAAAATGTCCACTAGACCAGCACTGCTGATACTTTAATGTGCATACAAAACACCTGGAAACCTTGTTAAAATGCAGATTTGGGTTCAGGAGGTCTGGGATGGGGCCTGAGCTTCTAATTTCCAACCAGCTCCTAGGTGATGCCCATATTGTTGATCCAGGGATCATACTTGAGAGTAGGAAGCTCTAGACTCTTTCTAGATATGAGCTTCTTGAGAGAAAGAGCCATCTTAATCATCTTTATGTCTCTTGTACCGTGTAATGATATGATAATAGTGCCTAGTACAGGGTGGATGTTACAAAATATTTGTTAAATGAGAAAGAGAGAGATTCAGACAGACAGACAGACACACACACACACACACACACACAGTGCATGGTTTAGATTTAGATTTGAATTGAATCCTGGCTCAATCAATAGATCTTGTGTGATCTCATGCTTTAAGCCTTAGTTCCATCCCTGTGAGACAGGGATATAATAATAATTGACCTCATGGGATCGTTGGGGAATATTAAATGCAATACTGTTCTACTGTTTGTAGGTTAAGAATTCAGGCTCTGCATCGGGTTCAAATCCTGGCTCAGCACTTAATTTTTAGCAATGTAACTTTGGTCAAGTCACTTAATTTTTCTAAAATGGAGCTAATAATAGTCCTGACCACATGTAAGTATTGTGAAAAGAGATGAGAAAATCCATGTAAAGTACTTGGCAGAGTGTCTGGCAATAGTAAGCCTTTTAGGATGCAAAAAGTCTGTATCAATAATAGTGCAACTCTCTTTCTTTGGGAAGTACTTCTGTGTTCTCCACCCCAAGGAATAACAGTATCGATTTAGCTTTTGGATGGTTGCTGGTTATTGTTACCTTAAAGCTGTTGAGGTATTAAAGTTGTCGAAACATTAATAGATTATCCTAGCTGTATCCATGCAAATCTTCATGTATGTTGTCTACTGTTGTTCTCATCTCTATGTAGAGTTAGTGTTGTTGTGACCCCAGAAGCATCTAACCAAACTTGAGGGTCTTTCAGTTAAAATTTTTCTTGAAAGGATCTGGGGCAGCTCTTGTCACTATACCCTCACCAGCCTTTGTTTGCTTATTTTGGTCCCTGTGTATCTTTCAGAATTTATGTACTAAATTTGTATCACTCAGAAGGACCCTTGAAAATGTAATATCTTTTCTACCCGTTAAGGAAGAAGTTTTCTACCACTTCTTCCTATCTTCAGTTTTCATGTCAGAAAATTCTTTCCTTGCTTTAATGGCTCCTGTTCCAATTAAAGTCTGTTTTCTTTTCAGTAGAGTTTACCCATCAAGTAAGGCTTTGTTTACCTCTCTTCATTTAAAAGATTTTTTTTTAATTCAAGTAAAGTTAACATACAATGTTATATTAGTTTCGGGTGTGCAATATAGTGATTCAGCAGTTCTTCAGCAATTCTATACATTACTCAGTGCTCATCAAGATAAGTGTACTCTTAATCCCCATCCCATATTTCCCCCATCCTTCCAGCCCCTTAAAAGTACAACTTTTAAAGATCAAGTTCAGAGGGTAACCATCAGTTTGTTCTCTATAGTTAAGAATCTGTTTTTTGTCTCTTTTTTTCTTTTTTTAAGATTTTATTTATTTATTTGACAGAGAGAGACAGCTAGAGAGGGAACACAAGCAGGGGGAGTGGGTGAGGGAGATCTTTTTTTCTTTATTTGCTTGTTTTGTTTCTTAAATTCTACATATGAGTAAAATCATACAGTATTTGTCTTTCTCTGACTGACATTGTACTTGGCATAATACCTCTAGGTCCATCCATGTTGTTGCAAATAGCAAGATTTCATTCTTTTTTGTGGCTGGGTAATATTACGTTGTATGCATGTACCTCCGTCTTCTTTATCCATTTATCTATGGATAGACGCTTGGGTTCCTTCCATAATTTGGCTATAATAAATAATGCTGCAATAAACATAGGGGTGTATGTATTTTTTCACATGAAGGTTTTTGTATTCTTTGGGTAAATACCCAGTAGTGGGATTACTGGATCATGTGGTAATTCTATTTTTAATTTTTTGAGGAACCTCCAGACTGTTTTCCAGAGTGGCTGCATGCACCAGTTTGCATTCCCACCAATAGCTCACAAGCGTTCCTTTATCTCCACATATTGTTTCTTGTGTTTTTGATGTTAGCCATTCTGACAGGTGTGAGGTGATATCTGATTGTGGTTTTGATATGCATTTCCCTGATGATGAGTGATGCTGAGCATCTTTTCACATGTCTTTTGGCCATCTGGATCAGTCTTCTCTTTAAATGCCTTCCATTTCTTTCATTCTTTCATGTTTTCCAATCTCTTTGTTACTTGCTTCTTTCCTCCTATTTTCTTTTCCTTTTCCTTTTTAGTAGAGTGTTAGGATTTCAGGGAAAGAACTAGCAAAGGTCATTCAAGTTCAAGCAGTCGTTTCTTTTGTGTTATGAGTCCTCAAATGAAACACTATAATCTAGTAAGAACCTGATTGGTAGAGATTACAATAGGAAGATTATCTTCCTATCATACAACCCATCCTTAATTGGATTGTTGTTGTTGTTGATTTATTTTTGGTTTTAAATAACTGTTCTATGTTTCTCGCCTCCTTTCACACTACCTCAGTATAACGCCTACATCCTTTTCAAGGCTTTGTCTGTTGAAGTCCACCACGACAGACGCTGTAGGTTTTGTTTTGTTTTGTGCACAGAACAATTGGCTACCTAAGAGGTGGTTGAATTCTGCCTTGTAGGTACAGACCGACCCTGTGGAAACTCTTTTTTAATAACACTTTCATCATTTGAGACCACATGTCAAAGGCACCCTTGCCCACAGCCCATTTTTTAGTCAATAAAGAGAAATTTTATTTCAATCTCTTTGCCAGAAGTCAATGCTTTTTAACATGCAATTGCAATTTTTAGACGGTGAGATAATAGAAACTTGTAATAAGCTGTACAACCTAGTTATTTTGAATGGACTTTTCCATTACAAAAAAGGTTGGTTTTATTTGTTTTAAAAAAAATTTACAGAAATACAAAGCAAAGATATAAAGACTAAAGAGAAGAAAAATTTGGAACAACACAAAGAGAATAAAGTACTTCATTCTTACTGAGCTAGATTTCCCTGCAGCCTAAGAGACTCCATACTTCCTAAAAGGAAGATGAATAGTCGGGTTATGGAGGGTCTTCTGAGTCGCGAGTGCGTGGACAGGTACACAGAAGAAGGATAGGGAGTGCAGGCACCACATAACCACTCAGGATGCAGAATGACCTCATGGCTCCATCTGTGCCACGGAAAAGTAGTAAATGGGTCAGAGTCAGAAAACTCCATTTAGACGAGAGTATAAGAAGACTCATGGAAGATGAGGACTTTGAACTGGCAGGACGGCACTGGCTGACAGGAGGATGGAGGGTCTCCTGAGCGGGGGCAGGGAGTAGATTCCTACTGTAGTTGACCCTTGAACAACACGGGCTTGAACTGCACGGGTCCAAATTTTTTTTTAGTAAATACAGTACAGTACTATAAATGCATTTTTTCTTCCTTGTGACTTTCTTAATTATGTTTCCTTTTCTCTAGCTTGCTTTATTGTAAGAAAACAGTATGTAATACATATAACATACAACATATGTGTGCATTGACTGTTCTTGTTCTTGGGAAGGCTCTGGCCAACAGTAGGCTGTTAGCAGTTAAGGTTTGGGGTAAACTGCAGAATGCCCTGGCCTGGCTTGTCTCATCCTCACCAAAATGAAGTTCATTTTGAGGAGCAGGGGGAGATAAGACTGGGGCATTGAGACAACATTAAATTAAGCAGTGCCTGGGATTGCTGGTGAGGAATCTGTATTTGAAACTTTGTCCGTGGGGGAGCCAGTGAAGATTTGGGGGAAAACCTATAGAATCAGGGAGGCAGCTGACAATGTTTTTTTAATGTGCTTTTTAATGGTGACTTATTACCACAGCTCTCAAGTCAGGTTCATTATTCTTATCCTGCAGAAGTTCTGCAGGAAAGACCTGGCAATCATGCAGGGACTTTATTCTTTATCCCTTTCTGTGGCCCAATGTTTGACCCTACTAAATGCCCCTGGGGGTCATGGTGCCTGCTTCCCATTCTTCTCTGCCCACCAGTCCTTCGCCACCAATTTTGAGGCGCGCTGCCAGGCTTGGAACGCAGATCTGCCCTAACAGGCAGGTTATTGGTGTTTTGTTTGGTTTCTTTGACCATGGCGGGGCTTTTCTCTTGATTTAAAAATAATGGGAATGCTTTTTGGAAAACAAGTCCCTCCATAAGAAAGGCAAATGGGGGACATTCTGGGTAAAGATTTGGTTAGACTTGAGTTGGTTGTTAAAGTTAGTCTGATTAAATACAGTCTTTTATTTAATAGCAACACTAAATAGGCAAGTCCAGGACCCACAGTTTTTGGGGGGCTCGCTGTGTGAAAAGGAAGGTAGCTTTCCCTTGCCCCTCTTCAGCCAGATCTGTAAATCTCAATTCTGTGTAAAGATTTAAAATGTTAAGGGCCAGGGCACCTGGGCAGCCCAGTTGGTTAAGCGCCCAACTTCAGTGTCCTGGGAGCAAGCCCTGCGTCAGGCTCTGTGCTCAGCGGGGAGTCTGCTTGTCCAGCTCCCTCTCTTTCTGCCCCTCCCCCAACTCATGCTCTCTCTCTCTCTCTCTCTCTCTCTCTTTCTCTCAAATAAATAAAATCTTCAAAAAAATGTTAATGTTAAAGGCAAAAGAAAGGCCACATCAATCAATAATAGCAAAAGCAAGGCTATATAACTGCCAGGTTGGTCTCCAAAGATACTGGTTTCCTTTTGTCATTCTCTTGCTAAGAACCTGCAGTACTTTTTCTCAGGCCTCTGCCTTTAAATTCCCTCTGGCTAATACCACCAATAGAGGAAGCTTTTCCTTCTCTGGATTCCTTATCTCATCTCTCTTTCACACAGCCAGACCTCCCCACTCTGGCTTTGTTTGTTTGTTTCTTTGTGTTTTAAATATTATTTATTTATTTGAGAGAGAGAGAGAGAGAGAGAGCATGAAGAGGGGAGGATCAGAGAGAGAAGCAGACTCCCTGCCGAGCAGGGAGCCCGATGCGGTCGCTTAACCAACTGAGCCACCCAGGTGCCCATCCCCACTCTGGTTTTAGCTGGCACAGTCTCTCCTGCGTTTCAGGAGACCGAGGTTGCCTTCTACTTCCTTTTGCCCTCTCACTGTAACTGAATGGGTTGAAGGCATAGGCGGATGCTGAAGGGATAAACCGCAGATTGTGCTGCTTATATGAGGTGATGGCCCCAAGGGAAGTTCGTAGTATATATATCGCCTTTCTTTAGTTTATCCTGACAAAATAAGGCGAACTTGGAGAAGTAATGCCAGGGAGAAGCCAGACCCCTTGGTTGAAAGACGAAAAAGATAGCTAAATTAAACCAACGTTGATGAGATATATCTTTCATTTAAAAATGTTTTATTGTGGGTTGCCTGGGTGGCTCAGTTGGTTGAGCATCTGCCTTTGGCTTGGGTCATGATCCCGAGGTCCTGGGATCGAGCCCCGCATCGGGCTCCCTGCTCAGTGGGGAGTCTGCTTCTCCCTCTCCCTCTGCCTGCCGCTCCCCCTGCTTGTGCTCTCTGTCAGATAAATAAATAAAATCTTAAAAAAATAAATAAATAAAAATGTGTTGGTTTTTTTTAAAGATTTTTGTCTATTTAATTGACAGAGACACAGCGAGAGAGGGAACACAAGCAGGGGGAGTGGAAGAGGGAGAAGCAGACTTCCTACTGAGCAGAGAGCCCAATGCGGGGCTCGATTCCAGGACCCTGGGATCATGACCTGAGCCGAAGGCAGACGCCTAATAACTGAGCCACCCAGGCGCCCCAATAAAAATGTTTTATTGTGAAATATAGCATCATTCAAAACACCATATGAAAATGTAGTGTACAGTTTAAAGATACTTGCTTCTTTAAAATAGTCCAATTCAAGTTGCTTTACATTTATTAGTGAAAAATTCACTGTGACTAGTTCCTGCTAAAACTGGACAATTAAATATTCAGAAGAGCTAAAAAGCATCCCTAACATGTCTTACTAATCCATGCAACAGTTTACCTATGAATGGACTTTTCTTTGACAATAACACTTGTTTTGTTAATGGGGATTTCTTTAAAATATTTTATTTATTTATTTGAGAGAGAGAGAGAGAGAGCACAAGCAGGCCAGGGGAGGGGCAGAGGGAGAAGGAGGAGCAGACTCCCTGCTGAGCAGGGAGCCTGACAAGGGGCTTGACCAGCTTGACAAGGCTTGACAAGGATTTTCAGTCCTTGGTATCAGGACCCTGGGATCATGACCTGAGCTGAAGGCAGGAGCTTAACTGAGTGAGTCCCCCAGGCGCCCCGGGTTTTTTTTTAACTAGGCTCCACACCCAGCGTGGAGCCCAGTGCAGGGCTTGAACTCAGGACCCTGAGATCAAGAGCTGAGCTAAGATCGAGAGTCAGACGCTCAACTGACTAAGCCACCCAGGAGCCCTGGGAATTTTTTTTTAATTAGGAATTTAGGCCATAAAGTTCTCAGATTAATTGTGAATATATTTGATGGTTTTAGAGCTTTCTGAATTCCTGCTTCTATGTCTGTATATAGTTTATGAAGCCTGTCTGAGTCTTTCCCATCCCAACTTAAGTCCCACCTCCCCCATAGAGAGGAGTGATTAACATCTATTGCTATTACTCTGTGCCCGGAGCTGTACCAATGTTTTACACATGCTCTCTTATTTAATTTTCTCAGGAATGCTGTGAGATAATATAATAGTGTTACTCCCAATTCACAGATGAGAAAACTGAGGTCTCGTGCCTCGTCCCTCAGAGCTAGCGAGGATTCGAGCTCAAGTTCTAAGTGCCATGCTTTCTTAAAGCCCTAGCTCTGCCCCTACCCATGGACTATATGCCCTGCCTTCCCCCACCATGATCTCTTAGCCTGAACTCCTATAGCCTAGTGTCTGCTTCACTTAATACATATTTCCATGTCTCCCTTATCACCTGGCCTGCTGACCTGCAGATAGTAGTTGCTGAAGGAATGTCTGATCGGAGAAGAATTATTTTCTTTTTTGCAGCAGAGGGAATGCTTATTTACTAAGTTTGTACGCCAGGGATGTGAGCTCAGAAGGAGGCCTGTTTCCAGGATTCTTTTAAATGCCAGCTTTATAGTATCCTTGATTTTATCGAATTTTCAGTGAGAGAAAATTCTACGTAAAAGTTAACTTACATTGCATATAGTGTTTTAATCTATTAGTATTGAAATGGTTTGAGATTATCTTTCTTTTTGATTTATGGTTGTCTTTCATTTCATCTCAAGATGAGCACCTGCTATTAGCAGTGATTTCTACAAAACCAGTGAAGCAAAGTGTCTGCCCCTTGGGGCACTGAAGAGTTTATTTGGTAAAATGAGAGCGGAGACAACTCAGACTGGCAAAAAACAAAGCAAAACAAATCAAAAAGGTGGTTGAATTGGGCTGTAAACTCTTAAGGGGCCGACTGATAACTTTTCATGTGTGATGTTTTGATAAGTAATAATGTTAAGCTTCAATCATTATTGTGAAGTTAAATGATTATACATGTCTTTACAGCAAATTTATTTCTGATCGTGAGAGTAGAAGAAGTCTCACTAACAGCCATTTGGAAAAAAAGAAATGTGATGAATATGTAAGTGTCATTTATAATAAACTATGCTTTTTTGTTTTAGTCACATAAATTGGGACATGTTTTTAATTCGGGTAGCATAATACCAAAAGTGTAGCTATTTATATTCACCAAGATAGCCTATGTATTTTCTCCTGAAACCCATTTTAAAAAATAACTAGACCACTCAGGAAGTATTTCTTGAATTTTACTTCCACACCGGTTCCTAATAGTGCTTTAAAGACTTTGGCATGATGAACTTTCTTGAGGACTGTTTTGCTTATGTTTGTCTCTCTGTTTAGATTCCAGGAACAACCTCCTTAGGCATGTCTGTTTTTAACCTAAGCAACGCCATTATGGGCAGTGGGATTTTGGGACTGGCCTTTGCCCTGGCAAACACCGGAATCCTACTTTTTCTGTGAGTGTTGACACTGCAGTACTTTCCATGTAAAACTGTATTTTCTGTATGTTTCTGTTCATACAGAAGAAATTGGAAATATTTCTGAATAGTTTTTATGTTTTTACTAACTTGGTTAAGTTATGAGTACATACTTTTATATCGTTTGTTGGAGTGATTTTCCAAGTTGCACCTAATGTTTATAAGAAAGGGGAAATAGAAAAATCTTTTTATTCACCAAAAACACCAAAATAAGCCTTTATAAAAAGGATTAAAAATTTTCAAAATAAGATTTTTGATATTTTGGGATTCCTTATACCTGTCACTTTAAATCTCACCAAAAAGTCAAAATATTTAGAGGTGTCTAATCCAACCACTCAACATTTTGGTATTTGGATTGCAATGGAATATGTACTATATCCAAAGGTAATTGCAAATTTGTTTGTAATAAATAGCCAAGAAGCACAGATGAGAAATTAGCATGTACTTTTCCTCTGAGAGTTAGTTAAGAGAAAATAGGCAGTTTTGTTTTTAAATAACTTTTCCTCACACTGTTGAATGGGACTTTCAGCAGATGTACAGAGGGCTTCTTTTCAGTTGGAACAAGATGAAAACAGATCATAGAATTTATACCAGGAAAATTCTCACCCAGCCTGATTCCCCTCTCAAGACCCTACGGAGTATCAGTGGTGTTTTGCCTGAAGAGGCAAGGAGGAAATTCTCTTCTCCAGCCTTTTCCCCCGAGACTGCACTCACGTTCTTCATTGGCCTTGCTCAGTAGTCTTCATTGCTGGATCTTGAGATGGGAGCATCATTTTCTTGGAAGCAGTGACCAAAATGGCTAGTACTCTTACAAATTGTGTATATTCCTTTAGAAAGACTTAGAAAATTGTGATGCAAGTACACTGCTTCCCATTCCATTACCCAGGGATCAGTGATGTCCATCCATGCTGGACCATATGGGTCAGTAGCACTAGGGGTTAATATTCTTCCTCTTAACGTGTAAACACACTAGACATGTCCTTCCTAGAATTAAAACTCTGTATAGGACAGTGAATTCAAGACGTTTTCTTCCTTATTGTCCACCCAACTCGGTAAACCCAACTATAGCCTCCTCTTTTTATTGTGCTGGGTGGATCATTCTGTGTGGCCTTTCTGTTTATGTATATCTTGAGCCAAGTGCCAGGTTTTAGGGTAAAAGGATGGAGTTGGACAAAATATTTCTATGGTGACTTTTTTGGTACGCGTGGAACTCTGACCCTCTGAGGATACCATGGGGTCGCTGCACTTGTGATTTTCAGAGCAGTGACCAGAGGCACATGACTGCTAGTCCCAACTCCTCTTCTGAATGGCTGTGTAGTCTTAAGCAAGTTACTTAGCCACTCTGAGCTGCAGTTGCTTACTCTGTAAAACAAGGAAATTGCACTAGAAAAATCTCAGAACTCTGCCAACCTCTAAAACCCTTTGATTCTGTGACTATTATCAGTTATTCCAGGGCTGGAAAAATGTTCAGTTCAGAAATGTGTTTTACATTGATTTATTTATTTTTTAGTTATTGCAGTATTAGTTAGTTCTATGTTAAGTAGTTGAAGAGTCAATTCTTTGATGATGGTAACAACAGTCCTCGTACCAGGTACTACTTTAAGTACTTTATGCTGAATCCTTGCAAGTCTCTGAAATAGGTACTCGTGTTAGTTCCCTCCTTCATGGATAAGGAAACTGAGGAAGAGGGAACAGACTTTTATTTTGGAATCTCTCTTTGTCACCATTCTGGGAATTCCCTTCTCTGGGAATCCCCTTCGCCTCTCTTCTCTCCTAGATCCCCTGTTCCCTCTATTCCATTTCTTCCTTTTTCTGGATTTACTTCCTTGCTTTTGTTGCTGAGAAAGGATGAATAGAAATATGTTTTTCAAGGCCTTCATGTCTGCAAAATGTTTTTATCCTACCTTCACCTTGGGTTGGCAGTTTGGCTGGATATAGAACTCTATATTGGCAGTATTTTTCCATCAGAATTTGAAGGTATTGCTTCACTGCTTTCTAGTTTCTTCTGTTGTGAAGTCCCATATCCTCCTGATTCCTGATCTTTTCAGTATAGCCAGGGTTTTTGTTTCTTGTTCTGGTTTGTTTCTAGGAATTTGTTGAATCTCTTTGCTCCCCATGTTCTTCAGTTTTATAGTGGTGTGTCTTGATGTGGGCCTTTATCATCCACTGTGTCAGGCAGTCAGTACCTCCTTTTCTTTTAGAAGTTCATAGTCTTCAGTTTGGGGACATTTTCTTACACATTATTGTGTCAATGAATTCCTTCCTCTTCTTTCCCTTTTCTCTGTTTCTGGAACTGCTCCCCAGATTCTGGACTTTCTGGACTTGTCCTCTCAGTTTTATTTTTTCTTTTCATTTCTTCAATTTTTCACTGTAGTTTCTGGGATATGTCCTCAATTTTCCCCAGCTCTTTACTGAATGCTTTATTTCTGTTATTATTTTTTTTTATTTATAGGAGCTTTTAAAAATTCTTGGAATGTTCCTTTTTTATATCATTTTGTTTTATGATTTCAGTGTTTTTTCTAAGGATTCTAGTGATAGTTTTGGAAAATTTCAAGCATAAAATGGGAAGAAGAGTATAAAAGATTCCCATGTTCCCTTCATCCCATGCCTTACTTTAATCATCCCCCTCATCTGTATTGTCTCAAAGCAAATCCCAGCTCTAATATCATTTCATCCATAAATATTTCAGTGTATTTCTCATTAAAATAAGGATTGTTTTAATAATTATTTAATAAGGATTTAATATTTAATAATTATTTAATAAGGATTATTAATACATAACCATATTATGTCACACCTAAAAAATTATCAGCAGTTCCTTAATATCATCAAATATCCAAACAAAATTTGAACTGTCTATTTATCTCCTTTGACAAAACAACAACTGGGTTTTCCAAATCAGTACTCAAATAAGGTCCATATAGTGCAATTGGCTATGTGTTTTAATCTCTTTTAAGCTGTAGGTTCCCTGTTTCTCTCTCTTCTTTTTTCCTATACAATATATGTGTTGAAGAAACTGAGCCATTTGTCCCATAGAGTTTACCACAGTCTGAATTCCGCTGACTCTATCCCTCTGGCGCAAGTTGATTTTTTGTTTGTTTGTTTGCTTTGGACCCCATCTTTCATTTTAGAATCTTTCCTCAGATGTCAGGTGGTCCTTCTTTGTCTGTTATATTCAAAAGTAAGGGATGGTAAAAACAAGTGTAATTTACACCCACTACACGTGAGTAGGGCTTGTTGGCGATAGCTTCACATAAGGTGTTGTCACAAGCCCTTTACTTGGGGAACCAGCAATGTCACTCTTTGGCTGTTGGGATCACCCAGCATCTTCCAGTCGCCTGCCTGGAGGGTCTGAGCATTGCCACCATATTTCTGGGAACCAAGTTGGGGGCAAGGTTTGGGGTGGATATCTCAGTTGCATGTGTTTACCCAATCACAGTTTTCCTGACAAGTACCCACCCCCCTGACAATTTGTGCTGGGTCCCTCACCCAGAGACCTGTATTTTATACTTGACAGAGAATGTGTCTTCAGATATATATCTTTTGCCAGATGGGGAGGAGCAACCACTCAGCTTTACGGAATAGGTGCCTGGTCTGGGAATCTAGCTATTCCTTGAAGATCCTCTTTATTTTAGCTCATCCCTCCCATTGTTCCCTCCTTCCAGTAATGCCACTGGGGCCTTTTGGGAATTCTGTGGTGAAAATTGGATTGGTCTTGTTTTTCTCCACTGCCAGTTTAAGGTTCAGCTTTGTCTACTTTCCAGTTCTGAAATTTTGTGCTTATTATCTCCTCTCATGTTCTTAGGAGGGAGCAGGAGTTAAGTTTATATATTCAATCTACCATTTCTAGAATTCAGTTGATTTTTAATTGTAGTGATTCAGGGATAATTGATCTCTTGTCTCATGACTCTTCAGTTTCTGACTGAAGCAAAGAATTGGATAAACTTGACTCTTACAGTTGCAGGAAGACTTCCCTGCATAAAACTCTTATAAATCTTTTGGTTATTTGCAAGATGTATGAATAGCAAGCGCCACACACCAAATCATCAGGTGAAAGCTCGAGAAGGTAGCTGTATAAAGACCCAAACTTACAAGCTTTTCACAAAATGTAGAACTCCCCTACCTTAGACCAAGGACTCACTCTGTGTGTTGTCAAACCAGCTGCTCCAAGCCAAGAAGCAGTTGGCAGGATCAAGGTATCTCATCTGGTACAGGGCCCTGTTCCAGACTCATATTAGCCAACACGGAAAAAGAGTCCAAGCCTGTCCAGGCTTCTTTAGAAAAGCAGCTGGGAAGGCTCCTCTGAGTCTCCCCGAGGCTGGGTGCAGAGCTCTTCACTGGGGTCATCTGAAAACTTGTGGGAGTGATTTCTTTTTCTTGGATGAATTTGAGGCTCTTTTTTTTTTTTTTTTGACCTAACCATAATGGCTGTCATCCCTGTTTAACACACCTCTGATTCAGTTGGATTCAGTGAACTCTGCCCCATTGGAAGAATGCAGTTAGGTTTTGTGTTTCCCTGAATTCTGAAGCCCTATAATTCCACCCAAGGAACAGGAAGTATGGGAATGGGGAATCTCCACTTACAGTTGTTCTGACAGTATCTGTTCTCTGTTGGAAACAAAATGGGGCTGTACCCTGAGGCAGCAGTTCGGGGATATGCTGAGGCACGAGTATCTCAGGGTAAAATGCACACATTGAAATGAGTTTTCCTAAAATTGGGGATCCAAGGAAAAGGCAGTGGGTGCTGAAAACTTTTCCACTGTAACTCCCTGTTCTATCACTGATTTTTTTTTTTTTTTTTTTTTTTACATAGCTCCCCTGTAACTCCATCATGGCCAAAGTGGGATCAAAAGTAAATATTGGCAGGGTGCCTGGGTGGCTCAGTGGGTTAAGCGGCTAACTCCTGATTGCGGCTTAGGTCACGATCTCAGGGTCATGAGATTGAACGCCGAGTAGGGCTCTGCGCTGGGCGTGGAGCCTGCTTAAGGTTCTCTGTCCCCTTCTCCCTCTCCCCCCGCCCCAAGAAAAGAAAAGAAAAGGAAAACAAAGTAAATATGGGCATGGAAGAATGGTGAGGTTTGTTTTGTTTTTTATTTCACCTTACCATCTCCACCACCCAGCCCAAAACAGGAAAGTTATATTTCTAAATGTATCTATTAAAAGCATATATTTTATAGAAAATGAATGTCTTTAGAATGTATCACTTCCTCATAGCAGTAGGTAAATGAGAGGTTTACTAAACTATACAGAATCTGATAAAGCAATAAATGCTTTATATTTTTCCATAACTTCTTGGCAGGTATTATCGTTTATTATTTTAATAATGTAGCCCCTTAAGTGTAAAACTGTAAAAAAGGAGACTATAATTGATGATACTTCTGAGACCTCAAAAGATATGATCATTTAGGGGCGCCTGGGTGGCTCAGTCATTAAGCGTCTGCCTTCGGCTCAGGTCATGATCCCAGGGTCCTGGGATCGAGCCCTGCATCAGGCTCTCTGCTCGGCCGGGAGCCTGCTTCTCCCTCTCCCACTCCCCCTGCTTGTGTTTCCTCTCTAGCCATCTCTCTCTCTCTGTCAAATAAATAAAATAAAATCTTAAAAAAAAAAGATATCATTTATCGTAAACACTGAGTTTATAAACCGTCTGTTTGAAATGATAATTGTGAAACAACATAACAATCTATATAGACAATAGTTTAAATTTTATTTTGGTTGATTACAATTCCAGAGTCTCATTTTTTGAGTCTCATTTGCCATTTTCATGTCACTCAGTTGTGAGGATAAAAAGATAATATAGCTAAAGACACACTTTGAAAAGTGGCACACAAGTAGACATTTATTCATTAGTGCCAGCCCCATGGGACTGCTATGAGTGTGTGTGTGTGTGTGTGCACAGGTGTGTGTGTGTGACAGAGAGAGAAGGGAGTATGTGTGTGAGAGAGAGAGAATGTGTGAGAGTGTGTGTGCGTGAGAGATAAGTGTGTGTGTGTGTGTCTGAGAGAGAGAGAGAGAGAGATGAAGGGAGTACCAGTAGTTCCTGGTATGTAGCAGCACTATATAGGACGTGTTTGTGGAAGTATTAGTTAGGTGGTCACTAAATAAGGGTTAACATTTATTGAACAGTAATTATATATGCCATATTATGTCGTTTAATCTCCATCAACTATGAAGTAAGTATTAGTTCCTTTTTACAGATGAAGTAACGGAGGCTTAATAACAACTTAGCAAGTTGGGGAGCCAGGGTTCTGTCCAGGCTTTTCTGACTCTAGAACCAGTGTGATCTAAAACGCGATACTGCCTTTTAGTGATGCCTTCGTCAGAAACCAAATTTGCATTATTAATGTACATCATCAGAGAAATTTTATTCTTATCAATAGATACTTGCAAGTTAATATTTTAGCTTTAAAAATCACCTTGTATAATCATTCATATTCCTGGACTATTTTACTACTATTTCACCAAGGACCATCGCCCTTATTGTAATGGAAATAGTTTTGCAATATTGCGTGCACCAAATTGTAGGTCGGGGGTGGTCAGGTTCCTGGTAATAGCCAATAAAATACATGCCTATAGTATATCATAAACCTGACATACCCTCTGAATGGCTTCGTGTGTCCCACGTCTACATCCGACTTGGCCTTGTGTGCTATCTGAGACTCCCCGCTGTCTTCGTGAGCCCTTGAATTTAATTCCTTCCAAAGATTTAACTAAATGTTGTTGTTAAGAATTAAAAACCCAGTACTGACAAAGTCAGATAATACCAAGTCTGTTGTTAGAGAATTGGTTCAATAATCATAGTAGTTCCATAAAACAGAATACTAGACAACTATATAAAAGGGTAAACTGGATTATGTGTACTGGTATGAGAAAAATGTCCTAAGAATATTATTGTGTGAAAAAACCTGACTGTTAGGTGGAAGTGAGCAAGGAAGGAGATTGTGTGTGTATATGCACACACCCCACAGACTACTCGGGAGGGTGCACAAATAAGCTGTTGACAGTGGTTACTTCTGGAGAGTGCCTCAGGGGCTAGGGGGGACGTGGGAGTGCAAAGTTTACACTGTATTATCTTTCTACCATGTGTTTTTAGGGAAAGAAACTAATGGAAAAACCCTGTTTTTTAGGGAACTTAAAACCAATGACATAAGACTTTTTTCCCCCACTTACCTACAGAAGACTTTCGGAAAAACAGATTTTCGGTATTGATATTTAAGACCCTAAGAGCGGGGTGCCTGGGTGGCTCAGTTGGTTAAGCGACTGCCTTCGGCTCAGGTCATGATCCTGGAGTCCCGGGATCGAGTCCCGCATCGGGCTCCCTGCTCGGCGGGGAGTCTGCTTCACCCTCTGACCCTCCTCCCTCTCATGCTCTCTGTCTCAAATAAATAAATAAAATCTTTACCAAAAAAAAAAAAAAAAAAAGACCCTAAGAGCGAGAATAAGCATTGATGCTGTGTTACCTATTCCAAACTCTATTTTCAACCCCATCTGCCTTCAGAGAGCCTCCATCTCAGCCACACCAACCTCCTTCTTTTCTGTAAAGGCCACCTACACCGTCCTTGTCACCCTGGTCTTTCCCCCTCTTTATTCCCCTCCTTATTCCCACGCACCTCTGTGCTTCTGAATCCTGACAGGCCTGTGAGGCCCAGTCAGATGCCACCTCCGGAACTGTTTCCCTGATCCTCCTCTACCTTCCCGATTGAACTCTGAGCCCTAAAAGGGCAGGATTAATATCTAATTCTTCCTTGTTCAAATCATCCCAACCCCCCCACCCCCCCCCACCCCCCGCCGGCCCCAACAAGATCTAGAACAGTTGCTTTCATATACGTGATTCTCAATAAAATTTCATTGACATGAATGAATGAATACCTAAGAATTAGATTTTGCAAAACCAAAACAAGGCTTTAGGGCAAAACAATGGCTCTCATAATTGGTGCAAACTTATGGGAGGGCAAATAACAACTGAAATGTTTAGCTCACCCTCAAATTTTCAGTGGGCTGTGGAGATGTTAATGATAATAACAAGGTTAGCACAGCACTCACCGCAAGTGGTTACTTGGTTACTTTCCTGCGAATGCCTCCTTCATTTCAACATTCTAAATAGTTCAGAGCCTGTTAAATCCTGTAAGAGGTTAGTATTACATTGCTAAAAGAGCATTTGTTGTTAAATTGCTATTTGCAAAAAGGAATGTAATTGTCATTTTCAGTTTACAGCAATTACCTCCACTTTGTGGTAAATTGTTTGCTTCAATTGTAGGTGAATTCTGTCTCTCTTTTTCTGAATATTTATGTAACTCTGTGAACCACTAAAAAGATGCAACATTGTATTGCCTATAATTACAGTGTTTACAAACAAACCAGTAAATAGTCATGCCAGTAAGGGTCAATCTATAATATAAAGATTTCTGTAAACCAAGATCAGACTAGCAGGGGCCTTCTCTCTTTTAAGTTCAGTGTTTTACAGTTGAGCCTACATAAGGGGGAGACAGAAATGGAATTAGAACCATAGGTCCATCAACACATTGCCCTAAGTCCTGTTCTTATCTTGTAGGTATTTGATCATTATTAGCCCATCACAAAAAAATGGGCTTCTCATGATATCAGGAGGTTTGTATTCTTAAGTAACTGCCTTAGCATAGCTCTGAAGTCTGACATCTTTTTCAGCAAATTCTACTAAATTGGAGTGAGATTGCAGTGTACCTTCACAAATATGTACTCTGCATGTTCCTGAACTTCATTACTTCATATTCCAGAAAGTTTGAATCACCCCCACCAAGATGATAATTTTGCTCTTAGCAGTAACAGACATGGTCTGTGTGATATTTATCAAGTTATTCCTCATAAATGTTAAGTTGTCTTTCTCTGTGCACTCCTAAGCAGGCAGTTCTTTGCCTCCTGAGGAAAGACCAAACTGGATCTTGTGATCTTAAAAACCGAGTGATTAAAGAGGAAGTCAAGAGGGAAGCTCTACTCTTCCGGTGATCCTAGGAGGAGGTCCATGAGTGTAGTCACATTCATCTTCCCTCTTGTCAATCAGTTACTTGTTTTTAAAATTCTTTGAGTTATAGTCACTGTTCCTTAGAAATGATCTGAAGAGAAAATTGTTGTCCTTCAGCTGGCAGCAAAAATCACTGGCATCAGAGTCTCTTGTTTGGGAATAATAATCCTGGAAGAGGAGAAATGGCACATTCAGGCTTGCCAACATTTGAGATACATGTAAAAAGGACAGTGGCAGTGCCATTGAACTCTATTGAAATTAACTGGATTAAGAAGCTTTTCAGAAATAGGGCAATAGGAAAGTGGTTAGTGTTGTGCTAAAAATGAGGGCTTATTTTGTAAACGAAGAGGGTTGGCAAGTGTAGGAGATGAGTCCCACCCATTGTTTTTAAAAGCTGAGCAGACTTGGTGAGTCATCTAAGATGTGTCTGATAAGGGGTTCCAAGAAGGCAATTCTCACCTCCCGGGAGGTGTGCGGATGTGTGCACTGCGCGCATGCGCGAGAGCGTGCCCTGGGAGTTGGCTCAGTCCTGTCTAGACTGAGCCGAATCCAGTGCGGGTGCTGCGGAGCGACCCAAGGACAACAGCATGGCCTCCATTTGGGAGCACTGTGTTTTTCTTAGCCTGCAAGAGGCAACTTAACTCTACTGCCTAAGGTTTCACCAGTGTTAATACCTCCATGCTGCATGAATGCCTTTTTGTTCACTTTACTGAGTTGCAGTAGGCCAGGTGTGTCTCAGCACAGCAGGTCAGTATAGTCCAGAAATTTGGATTTTCAAGGCTAGCTTGAACTTTTATTACTCACAGAGTCGTAGCTGGTTTAGTAGAGTGGAAAACTGCCCCTTTGTGAGCCAGGTAGTTTTGCTTTGTTCTATGGCCGCAAGCTTCACTTTACGTTGGGTCCATGGTATCAGTGATCTACGACTACATCAGGGGTTCGAAAACTACAGCGTACTGACCAAAACCACCTGTAGCCTCTTTTCGTATGGCTTGCCAGCTGAGAGTAGCTTTCATTTTTTTAGAGAGAAAAAAAGTTGTTATCAAGTATACATGTTCCATGGGATCTATAACAACCCTATTTATCATCCCTATTTTATACGTAAAGAAGCTAAGATTCACAGAGGCTAAGGCACTTGCTAGGATGACACTGTGACTGGTGGTGGGGTGAGGGGAAGGAGGGCAACAAGCCCATGGTATGGTCCTCTTAACTCTTCCATCTCTCCTTCAATGTGCATTGTTACCATGGAAACAGAGTGGGAAGGTATGAATGAAGCCCCAGCTCCATCATTCCTGCTGGAGTGAAGTCCAAAATACCCACTGAGAACAGTACACTCCTTTACTTAATGATTCCGTGGAATTTTTCTGTCACTCGGGAGTTACATCTTAAGAGTATGATAAAGGGGGCTCATTTTCAAAGGTAAGGATCTAGGTTTGAGAGAAAAGGAAGCCAGTTATTCTTGCGGAGTGGAAGAAGAGGAAGGAGGGCATGTCAAGAGTTATAAATGGAGTGCCCGCAAAACCCACAGCCCTCTACCAACGACTATAGGCAAAAACAGGAAGTGGTGATGGCACATGGCTTTCTTTCTTACCAGTACGACTTCCTCTTTTAAAGTCAAACCTCCTCCTAACTTTTTAACCTTACAAAGCATCAACTAAGTTGATAAAATTCTAGTTCTGTCTGCATACCTCTTTTAAGTACTTCTTTCTCTTTAGGATCATATTAGATCTTATTTGATTTGGTCGTCAGTGAGGCATATTTCTTTCATTAGACAACACAAAATACCTAACCAGCAATGAGGCTAGTTTAAGAGCAGCTTTGCACCCAAAAAATGTAGATTTACCTACAAGGAAAGAAATGGTAGGAATTGTACAAATAATTGATCCCTGCCTGTTCCCAGCTCAGCATTTAAAAACCATCCCTTTCACTCTCTAATGTGTAAATATTACAAATAACTGCATGCTACCAGATCCTGGTGTGCTGGTTCTCTGACCCTCAGAATGTTGAAATTTAGTCACAATCTAGTGACTAGGAAGTGCACTTTGGGACTGAATAATTACATGTTTCTGCTCCTTTCTTTAAATATCTTGTGAGTTCCTTAAATGAAATAGGGACTATATTAATGACCTTGGAGTTTAAACAAATGCAACTCTTCACCCCCCCCTCCCCAAAGGGAAGAATTGGAATAATACTACTATCATCTGAAAGGTTCTTTACATTTTTCATTTTAATGCTATTATTGTAAAAGTAAGAAAATCATTAAAGACCATTTTGAAAATGCATAAAATAAATTAAGTATAAAGAAATCACCCAAAATCTCACTGTTAACAGCAGGTTGTGTTAGCCTTGTGATGTATTTCATTCTAAGTTGTTTGTCTCCTGCTTACACTGTTGTTCCTCTGTGGATATTTGACTTTGGCAGACAATATAGCATGGGTGGGTAAGGACTTTGGAGTCAGACTATGAGGGTTTGAGGGCTCTAATACTAGCTCTGACCTTAGACAAACTACTTAACCTCTCTGAACTTCAATTTCTTTATGTAAAATGGTAATAGTAAATACTCATAAGTGAAATATTTTAAAGTGCTTAGTGTGGGCCTGATGTATTGAAAATACCCTAAATTTATTGGTAGTAATGATCAATTGTTTTATTAATTATATTGAATCCCTATTGAAGTAAAGTTGTATGTAAAAGATAATTTTGAATTTTCCAAAATATTTAAAATTTTCACCTGGATTAGGGACTCAGAACACCTGGTCCCTCTCTCCTCACTTTCAGGCACGTCTCCTCCCATTTGGGCTCTCATTAAATAGACAATTCTTCCTCCATGGCACCTTTTTTTTTTTTTTTTTTTTCCACTTAAGCTTTCCACTAGCATGGCTTTCCTGGGCCAGGAACCATGCAGCACCACCCTGCCTCTGCAGTTACCCTCCAGAGGGTCTATTTCTGACCACAACCCCCTCCACTTCCAGGCTCCTCCCTCGGGTACTCCCACTGTGCCTGTCCTCCAGTATCATGGAGAACCTCTGTCTCTGAGAACCTCAGGGAGAAGCACACTTCCTTCCCTGTCCAGCTCAGGTGTCACGGCCTTTCACTTGAAAGCCCCTCTCTTTCCCACACTCTAAAATCCCCTTCTCCACCAGCTCTCTGTCACAATGGCTGGAAACCCCCGAATCTGAGCTCCTTAACCACGCAGATGGGTAACTTATTCAACATCCTTGCTTGGGTTCTCCATCTGCCCAGCCCTCCCTTCATCCCCAGCTAATGCTCTGCTCTCTGCAGCAGTGTTTTTAGATCCTTACTCACTTCATATAGATATGTCCCTTGGGAAGAGTTGGCAGGGAGCATATGGAAGGGCAGAGAGAGTTAGTAGAGATAAGAGATGAATAAAAAAAGTAGAGGGGGGGAAGACAGGAAGGTGGAGATAGTTTGGAAAGGTAGGAGAAAGTGAAGGGGTAGAAGAAAGTGAAAGAGAGGCCAGTAACAGAGGGGAAGGACTGGAGAAAGATGGTTGGCCAGAAAACAGTGTGTTTCCTACAGTTTGTCCAATTGGCTTGTACTGGAATTTTAGATTTTCTTGTAAATATTCTGCATCAACCAGATTGTGTGTCTCTGAGTTTTGGAGGGAGGGGCTGTGGATTGGTGGGAAGTGATGGTAGATAAAAGACTAGTGAAAAAGACTACTTTTCCTCCAGTGCAGGGAGTTTTTATATCGACTATTCTAATCATGAGGACAGTAAAAGTTTTATACTTTTAACTGGGTTTAAAAGAGGAAGATTTATATAGCGTGGTGAGCCTCAGATCCCTTTTGGCAGGAAAGAGACGTGGCTGGGGTGGGGAAAGGGGTGTGGCACTGAAAATAATTTTATTTACTTATTTGAGAGAGAGTGCAAGTGAGCACGAGTTGGGAGGGGGGCAGACGGAGAGAGGGAGAAGCAGACTCCCCGCCGAGCAGGGAGCCCGACGCAGGGCTCAATCCCAGGACCCCGGGATCATGACCTGAACTGAAGGCAGACGCTTCACTGGCTGAGCCCAGGCGCCCCTAATTTTAAAATATATATGTGGTGAAACAAATAATGCTCTAAGACCCTGAGCAAGTCGACCAAAGAAAGTAGGCCAGACCTCACATTGATGCTGAGAGCCAGTCAGCGTCCCAGAGGGCTGATAACGATTTAGCTGTAAATGCTTCCCCTTCACTGCAGTCTCCCCTGGACGGCTGTGGGGTCTGTGTCACAGGCAGTCGCATGTGATGGCGGCATGGCACCCCAGCTGCAGACAGTGTGGCAGGCCACGTGGCACCAGTTCAACAGTCGTGAGAAACAGAAGCACCGAGACCTGCTAGCTAACGGGGCCAGAGCTGCAGCTTTAAATCCTTGCTACTGCAAGTGTGGCTCGTGGACTAGCAGCATCCACGACACCTGGGAGCGTGTGAGAAGTGCAGAACCTCAGGTCCCACCCCACATCTACTGAACTAGAATCTTCAATGTAACAAGGCCCTAAGGAGATTCGTATATACCATTGAAGTTTGAGGACAGCTGCTTTAAACTTCGGCAAGGGAAAGGACAGGGGGAGTCATGCAGGGAAGATTGGGAAGGGTTCTCTTATTTTTTAAGAGGAATGGGTCCTGGAGGAGTTGAAAGCACTCAGGTGCATGGCAGCCCCAAACACCCCCATCTGGTCACCCCCGTGGAAGCTGTTTCTGGATCCAGAGTTGTGACTGCTGCTTCATCTCCCTCTCTCGAGGGCTCTGAGGCTGGGTGGGGAGTATGTCATACGATTTCTTGTTGTTTAGCTAGGCTTTTCTTTTTCTTTTTTATTTATTTATTTTTAAAGATTTTATTTATTAGAGAGAGACACAGTGAGAGAGGGAACACAAGCAGGGGGAGTGGCAGAGGGAGAAGCAGGCTTCCTGCGGAGCAGGGAGCCCGACGTGGGGCTCGATCCCAGGACCCTGCGATCATGATCCGAGCTGAAAGCAGACGCTTAACTGACTGAGCCACCCAGGCGCCCCTTAGTTAGGCTTTTAAAAGATAGTCTCATCGTCCTTGAAGTGATGTGGGGTTGGTCTTTTTTTTCTTTTTAAGGTATAATTTATATACAATAAAATTCTCCAATTTAAAGGATAGGATTTGTAAGTTTACTCAAATATAGTTATGAAGTCACCACCACAGTCATGGCATATACATTTCAATTGCCCGGGCACCTGGGTGGCTCAGTCAGTTAAACAACCGACTCTGGATCTCAGCTCAGGTCTTGATCTCAGGGTCATGAGTTCAAGCCCTGCATAGGGCACCACACTGGGCATGGAGCCTACTTAAAAAAAACAAAAAACAAAAAACGAACATTTCAATTGTCTTAAATATTTGGTTCTGTTGTCACCATTTTCCATTTGGTTAGCATATAGTACTTGAAGAAATGGAATTTATTATAATGTTATCCAAGTAATCTTTGGGTAAGTTAGGGTAGAACAAAGAATTACAGTTTTATCAATGTGATTCAAAACAGTAACAAATAAATGTTTTTAAAATAGATGCTTAGATGTTACTGTTTAAGGTAGGAGCCAAAATTTTCTTGTACCAAATACAGTAAATATACCTAGGATCCCTGTCAAAAATATTTAAGAAATCATGGAAAGCAGGAGTATCGCCAGAGGACTAGAAATGGGCAGATTTCATCCCAACTTTCAGAAGTGATAAAAAGTAGATCTCAAGCGTAATTCAAGAGCAAATTATTAGATAGCTTTTATGTGCAAATACTGTAGAAAATATTGCTCCATAGAGGTCAATAGGGTCTTCCTTAATCGTTGTGCTAAACTAACTTCATCTTTTGAGATAATAGTGAACTAGTAGGTCACAGGATTGTCTTAGGAAGAATGTATCTTGATTTTAGCAAGATGTTTGGCATAATCCCATATGACTTACAAATGAGATACTAATCTGTAAATTCACTTATTCTTAGCTAAGAGTCTGTTTGGTATTGTATGTAAATTGGCAAACAGGATGGGCTACAACTCTGAATTAAACCGTCATGGCCTATCCTACAGTCTAGTAATGGAGGAAAATAATAAAGCAATGAAATAAAAACATTACTTGGGCTGCTAGGTGGAGGATGGATCAGAGAGGGCAAGAAATGAGAGACAGATACAGAGTACTACAGTTGCCCAGAAATGAGAGGTGTTGGTGGCTTGGATCAGAGTAGTAGCAGTGGAGATGGAAAAAAAAAAAAAAGGTATATGGATTTAGGAACTATTTTGGAGTGAGAAGTGATAGGACACTTGCCAATGATTAGATGTGAGGGATGAGAGAGTAGATAAAAGATCAAGGGTGACTTCCAGGTTTCTGGCTGGATCAGTTGATGGGGCAGGGGGCCATTTTCTAGATTGGGGTCTTGTTCTATTCAAAGTTAGCACCAGTGACTTGAATGAAGGCAAATTCAAGATATGAAGCTTGATGAGATAGTTGATACATAAGTAAAAAAGATCAACAATTTTAAAAGATATCACAAGACAGGAAAGACAAAATATAATGCAAAAGTGCAGAATCCTTTAAAAAAAAGTATACACAGGATAGAACCAGGAAGAGTAGCCTAATATGAGTTTCCAACAGAAGCTCAATAAGAAAAGTGTGGCTTGGTTGCCGTAAAAATGAACACGAAAATAGGTTGCCTTCAAGGAAGCATGATGTCCAGCTCAACTTAATAATCTTAACGTGCTTTGCGCTATATGGACCAAAACTGATGTGACGGCGTTGTGCTTTTCTTTGGCATACAGCCATGACAAAGGATGGTTGAGGAACTGGACCATGACTGAGATGTAAAGAGCCTGAACTTCCCCATCACAGGATGAAAGCTGGAAGAATTGGAGAGGTGTAGGTCAAAGGGCACAATCTGAAAATGAGCGCCATCAGATGGACTGTTTGGTGGAAGAGGGTTTCGATTTCAAGTAGATTCAAGTAGGTCCAAAGGGTGAAATGGCAGTGGTAGTTTCAGCTCAGCCTCAGTTCCTGTGCGTGGCACTTTCCAGAAACAGGATGGGATGGGTGGCGTATGTGTCCCCTGTGACACACCTTGCAGACCTGGATGCCTGTGTGTTGGATGCAGCAGAGAGGTTTCCTGTGCTGGGTGGGAAGCTGGACAGGGTGGTGTCTAAAGGTCCCTTCCTGATCCTGGAGTCTAGAATTGTTTCCTAACAGGCTCCTTCCCCATAGGGGACACAAACTCTCCGAGGATGTCCCCGCACCACCTCTTTCAAAGTGTTGCTGACAACGTGAGGGTTCTCAGAAGTTCCTGACCACATTCTTCACTAGATAACTCCCCTGCCGCTGCTTCCCCAGTGCCCATGTCCAGCTACAAGTTCTGGATCCCCTTCTCTTCAAGGCTGAACATAAGTCTGAAATACCAACACCTTGACAGCTCAGTTCCTATTGCTGACGTTTAGTTGCCACCCAAACGCCTTTTTCAAGTGGTTTTTGCCATAACCATATTAGAACTTGTCGTCAATGATTAGAAGTATGAAAGCGAACATGATGTCCGGATGAGATGAAAAAAGGAATCACTCATGTTCCTCTTAGCACAGGAATACCGGTGTATATTTCTCTTCCAGCAAACCACAATAATATGTACAAATATCTAATTGGACAAATAGAGGTACAATCACGCTCAAGACAGGAGAAATGTTCAAATAAGTCATTACATTTCTCGCAAGTCATTCCTCCTGCTCTTTCTTCTTGATGTTATGTTTTTTTGTCTTTGACATCTCTGGATGCCCTTAAACTATTCTAGCATCATTATAGCCAATTAGACAACTTAGAGTTTCTTGCTAAGAATCTAAACAAGGAGATGCACTTCTCTAACTTTTAATTCCATTAATACTTCTAGATATTTTTTATAGCCTAAAGCGGTCTTAAAATTTTACATACAGGTTTTGCCTCTTACAACCTCATAGAAAAAGGGTTTTGTTTTATGTTAGTTTTTGGTTTTCGAAGGGAAGCTCTATATTTTGGGAAGGATGAAGAAGACCGTCTTCAGAGGTGGGGTGGTTAAAGGCAGAGACTGTCAGACTCTCACTCCAGGTCCTTTTGTCTGGGGCGCAGTGTTATGTCTCTTAAACATAGGAGCAGGGGGGTCGTTTTCATCACAGTGGGAGGACCTCACTCTGCTGTTGGTAAGTGTGGAGGAGAAGATAGATGAACTCCCTGCTAATCTCTTCCCTGAAAAACACTTTTCCCCCCAGAAAGAGAAAAAGAGGTGATGGGAGTTTATGAAGAAATCCTTTACTTCTTGCCAAGGGCCACAGGTCAGCTGAGCATCACCTACAAAGACATTCAACCCAGTAGAATGTGTTGGGAGGCAACCATGTGCAAGAGCCATGTGGTCCCAGGGGCTGCTAGCTGAGGGAATGGATGTTTCCTTATAATGTTTCTTTTGCTAATAAGTACCCAGATCTCCTAGGCTTAGGGCCTTTGGTTAATCATTAGGTAGACATGAGTAATTGTCCCACCTGCTAGGCACATAGTTCCTGCAAGGTCATACTCTCTACTCATTAGCCTGGGGCCCCGTGGCAGGATCCCCTCTCCTCTCTAGGTCAGTCCCAGGGGGATAGACTCAACAGGGCACGTGGTCACTCCAGAGCAGCAGAAACTTGCATCTCTCCTATCCCCAACTGGAAGCCCATGCTAGTCCACATCACGCCCAAGTCCTCTATGGCTTGCCGCATGCACACGTAGGAGTTGCCCGTTCGTGTTCATTGTCCCTAAAAACATGAGTGAACTCTGAGCAAAATTTGAAGCTTGCTTCTTCAGAATAAATATTGTTTATCTCTTACAAGGTGAAAGAAAAATCATACCACAGTTGGGTCCTGTATCTTCCTCTCTGGCAGAGCATATCAAATCGTGTTCCATTACATATCTCAGAACTACTGGATGGGTGAATAACTGCCTGCTCTCAGTTTCTCCTGTCCCTCAGCCAGAATAGATAATAAGGGACTTACCTTCTTAATCACCCTCCCACTCAAGGATCTTAGCTAAGTCAATATATGTCTGAATGCACTTCCTTACCATCATATCTTCACCTAAATTCCCCTTTTTTTAAAAAAGATTTTATTTATTTATTTGACAGAGAGAGACACAGCGAGAGAGGGAACACAAGCAGGTGGGAGTGGGAGAGGGAGAAACAGGCCTCCCGCTGAGCAGGGAGCCCAATGTGGGGCTCGATCCCAGAACCCTGGTATCATGACCTGAGCCGAAGGCAGACGCTTAACGACTGAGCCACCCAGGCACCCCTAAATTCCCCTTTTTATTAGCTGGTCAGTTTGGTCTTCACCCAGAGTGTTAGGTTTTCTGTTCTTTCTCTCAGTGTTTGTTTTTACCTCTGCTGACCTCTGTCCCTCTTTTATGTTTTGTGACCAATCTCTGGCATTCTGTCTGCTCTGCAGTTGATCATTGTGTACTCCCCCATTGCATATAGGAGAAGCAAAACGCCGTAAGACATGAGAGAGCCACGGAACTGTCTTTCTGCCTGGGGCAAGGGAAGTCACCTAAGGAGGTGACATCTGAGCTGGGCCCAAGGACAGTGGTTCAGTGGGTATGCGGGCTGGGGGATGAGGTTGGGAAGAGAGAGCCCACACAGAGAGAATTGCATGATGCACCAAGTACCTCTCAATGACACTTGCTAGAAAAATCTTTGCCTTAATTACTCAAATGTGGAATCAACTGCACTAATATATTGTTCTAGGGATATATTTCCCTACATCAGGGAGTGTGTGGTTTCATTTGGGGGACTGGAATTTTTTTTCTTTTTAGCAAATAGGTTTTATTTTCAATTACCAAGTCTGTTTTAACCAAATGATTCAGAAATAATCTATGTAATCTCCCACATCATTTTAACTGTGCTTTTTCTTGAGGAGGGTTTGATAATGAGCCAGATGTACTAAAACAAAAACATGAGTTCGTCATTCAAAAAAGTCTTTTCATTTTGCTTGTCAACATTTTCCCATCAGTTAAAAGAAGTGCTTAGTCTTTAAGAGGAACCAGGTGCAAAAAAAGTGAATTATCTCAGTGGTCCAGTATATAGATTCAAAAATAGCCATGGAGTAATTAGATGAAAAGAACCTTAGACTTCATTTAGCTTGTGTCTATGTTATAGGTGAGGAATCTAGGGATGGGAGAAATTGAGCAAGTTGTCTAAAGTTACATGGTCATTGACAAGCCTTTCCCTCAGCCCCTACCCCCCACCCCCAGCCCTACACCTCTTTCACACTTTCTCACACGGATGTAACAGAAAGTACATCATAGACCATAAAAGCTTTCTTTCATAATACTGTTTGAAAGTCATTTCAACTGAAATGACCTCAGAGAGCTATTTAGGCTTTGAATTAAGGTAGAGGATTTGCACAGTTAGGGTTACTCAGATTCTAATGAGTAGCTCTTTATTTGGTAGAACATTTTTATTGAGGATTTTAAAGAGGGTGTGACCAATAGTTTCCAAAATTTGGATGCAACCAACAAACAGTGTTAACCATATAAATAAGCCTTTGTCCTTCTAAAATGTAAGGTCCAAGTATGTTCTTTTATAGTTATTACAAGACTTATTTTCTTTGCTTTAGGATACTTTTGACTTCTGTGACACTGCTATCTATATATTCAATAAACCTTCTTTTGATCTGTTCAAAGGAAACAGGTAAGCTGATAATATGTCTAATTTTGTTAAAGCCAGGGTGAATGATTTGCATGGTGATATTGTGAATGAGTGATATCCTCCCCATTCAGCAACTGATTATTGAACAGTACTTTGACCTACAGTCCCTCAAAAACCTATGGTGGCATTTACCCAGAGAAATAGATACAGCACCATGGAAATTAAATTGTCTTGAACACTGAGAGAATAGTGTTGCCATTTAAAGCACACCCCCAATTATACCTATTTTTCTAGTTTAAGATGACTTCATTTGAAAGGCTTCAGTTTTTCCTTAGGTCTTTATAAATTCAGAACAAGGATCCCAAGTTTTGATATTATAGACTTCAAGATTTTAAAAGTAAATGGAGCTCTCATTCTCTTGTGTGTGTATTCCAAGGAGAAAATGTTACACCCGAGGCAATGTGGGAGCAAGGGTGCTGTGGAAAGGCTCTAAGTTCTGGGGAGTGTAATACCTGAAATGTTTGTTTTCTATTCCTGGGACAAATGGATTCTGTTTGTAATACTTTGACTTTTACTTTAGCTAAAACCACATTGGCCAACTATTACTGTACAGAGACGACTCCATTTAACTGGGACATTTTGTAATAGATTGAGGATCTACAATTGTCTTGTTTAAACACCAGTCTTATGAGAGATTAAACAAAGTTTTAATTATAGTCTGACCCATATTGCTTTCTGTGAACATTTTGAAAACGTGAACCGAACTGTCATAAAGAAATATAAACATGTTTTTTTAATGGATGGTTTAGCAGTTTAGTATTCATTGAGATGAGACAGTTGAACATGTTAGGATTTTGCTGTAGCCAAATTATTCTTTTGACAGATTTATCTATTGGTCTCTTTTCTGAGTTGCATATCTTTGAACTAAGTTTTACAAATGATCAACGTTCTGGTGTTGACTATCATATGTTTGTTATTGTGTTTAGGACATATGAGGCATTCGTGGAATGTTATTAAAATAATCCCTTGTTAGCCTCATCAGTTCACATAATTAATTCAAAAGGAAACTTTCGTCCCAACTATAAGGATTTTTATTTTTAAATCAAATCTTTAATGATATGCACCAGATTGAGAAGGAGATCAGAGTAGGAATCTCCACCCTCCTCCCCAAGTAGGAAGACTCTTCGAGATAGTTAAAAATAAGCCTTTTATGACCTAATAATTGAATTGTAAATGCTTTTGTAGCCAACCTGAAAAAGGAGAAATGGTGGTCATGTCTGACATTTTATTTTATTTTTTTTAATTTTTATTTATTTATTTTTTTTTTAAAGATTTTATTTATTTGACAGAGAGAGACACAGCGAGAGAGGGAACACAAGCAGGGGGAGTGGGAGAGGGAGAAGCAGGCTTCCCGCAGAGCGGGGACCCCGATGCAGGGCTCGATCCCAGGACCTTGGGATCATGACCTGAGCTGGAGGCAGTCGCTTAACCGACTGAGCCACCCAGGGGCCCCATGTCTGACATTTTAAGATGTCACGAGGTTGCAACACCTTAACCCTTGCAAAGCCCAAAAGGCTACGTGTGTGGTTTTGAGAAAGACGGACTAACTTGGGGAATAGCCCGTAGAGTGCAGAAGTATTGGCTTTCTTTCACTTTTAGATCCCTGTGTCACTTCTTGTGTTCTCAACTATGATTTTCAAATAGGCTGCATGGTTTATGAAAAGCTGGGAGAACAGGTCTTTGGTGCCACAGGGAAGCTCGTGATCTTTGGAGCCACTTCGCTACAGAACACTGGAGGTAAAGGAACACGCTTCTCTACCCCCGACTTTAAAGTATGTGCCTATTATTATCGTCTCTAAATCCGGTGGTTGGGTGGCCGCATGAATTTTAACAAAGTGGAAGCAGCACCGCTCTCCTTGCTAAAATGGCACATGGAAAGTAAGGCAGAAAGTAAGAGCAGTCACTCATTTGAAACCAAGTATACTGGGGCGCCTGGGTGGCTCAGTCAGTTGGGCGACTGCCTCCGGCTCAGGTCGTGATCCTGGAGTCCCTGGATCAAGTCCCGCATCAGGCTCCCTGCTCGGCGGGGAGTCTGCTTCTCCCTCTGCCCCTCCCCCTTCTCATGTGCTCTCTCTCTCTCTCTCACTCTCTCAAATAAATGAATAAATAGGGCGCCTGGGTGGCTCAGTCGGTTAAGCGACTGCCTTCAGCTCAGGTCATGATCCTGGAGTCCCGGGATCGAGTCCCGCATCGGGCTCCCTGCTCGGCGGGGGGGTCTGCTTAAAAAAAATAAAAAATAAAAAAAATAAAACCAAGTATACTGAGTAGCTAAAACTGTCTTTGTGTCTCATTGAAGGTCAGTCTAAGAACAGGCTGGCAGCCTTTTATATAGCTTGCAACATGAGCCTTAGTATCTTCTTTCTAAAAATGTTCTCATTTTCCTCTAGCAATGCTGAGCTACCTCTTCATAGTAAAAAATGAACTACCCTCCGCCATAAAGTTTCTCATGGGAAAGGAAGAGGCATTTTCGTAAGTTATAGACCATTTTTTTTGTAAGATAACGAAAATATTTTTAATGTAAATGTGGGCTAACCAAAGTTTTTGTTTTATGAAAACTGGAGGCACCTGAGTTTTCCCTGGGTTGTTTTTTTCTTACTTTGTTGTTCCAACAAATTTCTCTGGGGCTGTTATATAAATGAAAGAAGCAGGGAAAGCCATTTGACTCTGAGCATCTAAAAGGTAGATTTATCTGTCAGGCTGCAAACAGTAGATGCTGCATCTCCCAGAGAGCCTGAAATCTATATCTAGTTTCTACAAAACAGAATGGATACAGAGTATTTTTAACACAGACATATATTTAACACAGAAGTGGAACACGCAAAAACATTAAGACCCTAGTCTCTTTCTTAAAGAAGGGAGCAAAATTTACACGAGCCGACTTCATTAAAGATAAGCTTGGAAAATGTTGGAGCTACACCTGGCACGTCCACTGTTTTCACTCCTTCTTGTTTAACAGTTCTTGTCAGTCTTAGTTTTTCTGTCTTCTTTCAAGGAAGAATCATAGGAGCCAGAGTTCCTTGTGTTCTGTCATCAGGACTCAAGGTCAAATACAAGAGGTTAGGGAGAAAGCGATGCCTACCTGTGTTGACTTGTTTTTCAATGGTATTAGCCAAGCAAAACAAAAAGGAACTTCTCCTTAAATAATTGATAAGACATGTTGCTATCTGACAGAATGCAGTGTGTGCATTCAGCTTTGAAATCACGTAAATTATTCAGAGGAATGCCACATTTAGCTGATGGGGGAGGGAAAAAAAATCCCTTCTTCCATCACTTGGGAGAGAGACGATAGTAAATGGGGAGTGGTTGGGTTAAAGTGTTTGGATAAACCTGAATAATGATAGAAATTAATGGTAAAAATTAATAATGGTAAAAACTCATTAAAACATATTGTGAAATTTTACATTTGAGAAAAAGTGTGACTTTCTACGGAAATATGACCCAACCACTTAAATGCCTTTTTCAGAGCCTGGTATGTGGATGGCCGAGTTCTGGTGGTGGTAGTTACTTTTGGCATAATCCTCCCTCTGTGTCTCTTGAAGAACTTAGGTAAGGAAAGAGCTTGCTTTTATCATAGTCTCTACAGTGCCCAAATGAGTCAGAAACCTAATAAAAATGAACAACTTTGCCCTCTCTACTTTCACTTGTAGGGTAAAGATTAAGTGAATGATAAATTACAAGTATTACTCAGGCTTGACTTTAATATAGCATAAAAACACTGGTCAGTATGTGACCTCCTAAGCAATCCCTCTACTGAGCTGTAGAGGGGGGCAGTGAGGTTCTGGGGCCAGCAACAGACACAGTGCCACATCCAATAGCACAATTTACAGGCTACTCTGAGAAAAGTACAGAAAATGGAATTCTCCTTATACAAGGTCTTAAGTATCCTGATTATTTAGAGAAGTAGATTTTCAAATCTAGCAAAACAGAAAGTTGCTTATATTTATCCCCTGAAGTATTATGAATCACTCTTAATTATCAGAGTCTAACCAATCTCAATTATTTGCTTCACTGAAGGGAAAGAGAGAAGTGAAAAGTCAAAGGCTGCAGATAATCACCAAGTCCTATCCACTTGGTTTTGACCTTTTTTGTGTGTATGTTTATATTTGGAGACGAGTGTGTCTCATGTTATGGGAATTGTATACATTGAATAATGTGGCCAGACTGCTATCCAGTCCAAAACGCATCTCCTTTAATTCTGGGCTAATTCAAGGAAGACATTTAGGTTAAAGTTCTTACCCCAAATGATTGCTAACCATAGTGTTTTGTTTTGTATGAAAAATATCAAGTCTCTGTAGCTGTTATGTAAGATCTAGAAGTAGATCTTGAAAACGACTTAATTTTCTGGTTTCTAGGTCTGTGTTTCGGCTTCTCTGTATATATACATGTAGCTCTTTTCAGATTAAGGAGGGAAGGGCTCTTCTTCTCCAGGGAAGAGAATAGTGCAACCTCCCAGAGACCACTTACTCTGCCTTTGTGGAAGTTACAGTGGTTGGGGGACTTCAAGGGGAGCAAGGTGAAGATCCCCAGATGCTCAATTTATTCCTAGAAATCACTTCATCTCCTCTCTGTATGCCCCTCACCTGGGATGAGAAGTATTACGTAGCTGATATTCAGTATGTATACAATAAGTCCATAATAAAGAACTATAGAGTAGATCAAAGAGTAAATGCATTTGGCCATAAGACTCCATTCAGAGTAGATGGGACGCCTGGGTGGCTCAGTCGTTAAGTGTCTGCCTTCGGCTCAGGTCATGATCCCCGGGGTCCTGGGATCAAGTCCCACATCGGGCTCCCTGCTCAGCGGGAAGCCTGCTTCTCCCTCTCCCACGCCCCCTGCTTGTGTTCCCTCTCTCGCTGTGTCTCTCTCTGTCAAATAAATAAATAAAATCTTAAAAAAAAAAAAAAAATGACTCCATCAGAGTAGAGCAACAAAGAGCTATGGCCAAATTTGGAAGGCTCTTTTTTCCCTATCTGGGAATCTTCATTGTCTAGTGTATCAGGGAAAACGGGAATCAAAGCGGTAATATAATATTTTTATTTAAAGTCACCATTATTTTGCCAAATAAAGGAGCACTCTCAAGTAATAAATCTTATATTCACATAGGCATATTTGTATATTATTGGAACTATGCTAGAAATAATGCATTGAGGGGCGCCTGGGTGGCTCAGCCGTTAAGCGTCTGCCTTCGGCTCAGGTCATGATCCCAGGGTCCTGGGATCGAGCCCCACATCGGGCTCCCTGCTTGGTGGGAAGCCTGCTTCTCCCTCTCCCACTCCCCCTGTTTGTGTTCCTGCTCTCTCTAACTCTCTCCCTGTCAAATAAATAAATAAAATCTTTTAAAAAAAAGTTAATGCATTGAAAGAAACAAGGTGATACGTGAAATAATAACAATAAATTCTTTCAACTTTTCTTTTAGGGTATCTTGGCTATACTAGCGGATTTTCTTTGAGCTGTATGGTTTTTTTCCTGATAGTGGTAAGTGCTGATGAAAATGGTTGGTTTGGTTTTGCCATAGTACAATGCCATGCAGCAGTTATTCATTGTTTAGCTTTATTTGATAATGTCTATATTGTTTCTCCTATATTTCTTAATACCAGGTTATCTACAAAAAATTTCAAATTCCCTGCATTGTTATGGAGCTAAATTCAACAATAAGTGCTAATTTAACAAACCCTGACATGTGTACACCAAAATACGTTACCTTCAATTCAAAGGTAAGTTTCCTTATATTTTAAATATAAAAAAGAGCATTTTACTAAGAGCATTATCGTTCTCATATTTGTTGTAATTAAACTGCTTTGAAAGTATTCGTTCTCAATAGAGCACCATACCACTGCTTCCCAAATTCCATAATTTGGAGACCTTTGAGAAATAGGCAAATATTACATTTCTTGCTTCCTCTTATCCAGTTTACATAAAGGACAACCTTAAGCATTCTCTGTGAAAATCTCTTTCTGGATCATTGTCTCAGCTCCTCTCTTCCTTGTAGATCTTTAAAAACAGATTAATGCCATCGTTAGCCCACTGCTCTTCCCTGGTGGTGACAGAAAGGCATCCCTCAAGTTTCCCCAGCTCACACAGTTGAAATACAGATACACAAATTGACACTTAGCAAACTTTCATATAGTTGGGATGCTGCTAATGGCATGGAGAACAGTGGACTATGGAACCAATCACGCTTGGATTTAAATCCTTCCACAAGTTACCAAACCCCATGTGGAAAACAAAGATTCTGTTCTGTCTCTCACAGGGTTTTTTTTAGAATGGGCCTGGTCCTGTGCTTGCACAGACTTAAAGCATGAGAAATGTTACTTTTCTTCCTTTTTTTTTTTTGCATCAGAAGTTGTATTGAGTTTGAGAGTTTTAAAAAGTCTTATCTAAGAAAACTAAAGAGATCTCTCTCTCTCTCTCTCTCGCAACTCTAAGGACACAGCCAAAGTAGTGACTGAGGAAGTAGTTGTCTTTTTAGATGCCATCTGTTAAGTCTGATTTGATGCGCCCTATAGAGCAAAGAGCAGTGGAACAGAGATGGGAGAAGTCCTGGGCATGTCACCTAACCTGTTGGAGGGAGTCGGGAGAGCATCAGTGGTCTGTCTACTGCTCAGGGTTGTTGTAGAGACTCCGTGAAATAATGCAGGGAAAGTCCCCGGTGACTGGCCAGCGCCATGTAAATATGGGATGATGCTTTGCCTGAAGCAGTAAAATAGGATGTAGGTGAGGCGAACCTAAAACCCCTGTGTGCCAAGTGCCTCACGTCTCAAGCTAGATAAGCTCTCTTAGAAAGGTTGCTTCTATTTTTGGTATCAAAGCCCTCCTAATAACCGAATAATCCAGGGATTCTGAAGAGCTGTCAGAGAAAACGACAGTGCAGAAATACTGGAGCGGAATAATTTTTAGAGTAAAAAATGCTTCTTCTTAATGTTTATTTTTCTCTTTCAAATAGACCGTGTACGCTTTACCAACCATTGCGTTTGCTTTTGTCTGCCACCCGTCAGTCCTGCCAATTTACAGTGAGCTTAAAGAGTAAGAGATTTGCTTTTTTTTTACCTTAATCATTTTTTACATCCCCTCATTAGTACACAAGTACTGTATTAAAATAAATAGATTTGTATAATGAACCTCCATGGACTCATCAGCCGGCTTCAACATTTACTTTCGGCCATTCTTGAGCAAGTACTATATTAAAGGAAAAAAAGAACAAGAAAAATCAGAAATCTGCAGTATGTTTTGGCCGTAAATATATAAAGTGGCCAACTGTGTGGACTTTTTTTGTTAAATTGGTTTTTTCGCATACTATATTACTTAGGAGAGTTCAAGTATTTCTGTTGCTTTATGTCACTTATGCTTATTTTGCAAGTGTATAATAATAATCAGATTCATGTATAAACTGCAGAATGCGTTGTGTCTGATTTGCCTCTTACTGGTTTAGAGGGAAAAGGCTGCGAAATCAGGCAGAAAGAAATTAATGTTAAGGCCACAAACTGGACAAGAGAATATTATTGTTCATTTTAAACTATTAAGATGATTCTATGGATTTGTTTTTGATTGCTGTTTTAGAGAAAACTAAAGTCCTGCTTATAAATTTCCTCCTGGGTTCTCATTTTAGCCTACTGTTAAGCAGACTTTACAGATAAAAATAATCTTCATGGCATAGTCTTAAGCTCAGAAAAGATATACAATATAGCTGTCTCTTTCCATTTTGAAAAATAAAATATCATTTAGCATTGATTCACTCATGACTCTTCCTCTTTCATATTTAATTGATATATGGGTAAGTTTTAAAATATCTACATCTACCTATGTGTACATCAATCCTACCTTATGATCCTATACTTAGGACATTTATAAATATGTCTTTGACATCTTTTAAATGTAATAGTCCAGCTTTTAGTTTGTAATTTTCTGATGTGTGTACCTATCAATTTTTCCTGTTATGACACAAACAAATGTTATGACTATCGTGGTCTGTTATTGAGTACAAGTCTTATAAATGAATTATTTGGGCCATTAAAAAAACTTAAATGTTCACCCAAACTCCCAGACTAAACTTGACTTAAGAGATAGAGCCCTTCATCATCACAGTTGTGATCACTTGGGTACTTATTGCTCTGGAAACATAGACTTCCAGGTGCATCCCTGAAGCTACTCAGTGGGAAAAAAGGAACCTAAATAAGAGCTTTAGCAACAGAACACCTGAGGTCAAGTTCTAGCCTTGCCTCTGATCTCTGGGCTGGGAGATTTGAATTTATTCTGCCCTTTTCCCCGTACATGCTGAGTATGGAGATAATATCAAAAACAAATATTAAAAAATATTCTCTGCCCTTCAGATGAGAACCTGATATTCTTTCAAAAGAATGGGGAAGGACATTTGAGGGATTGGTAGTTCCATGAATCTCTCTCTCACATCCCCCTTTGGTATAAAAGAAGTTATTTTAAATTGCTGGGGGCAGGGGAGGTGGAAGGGGGGTAATCTCAGCTGGTCATATCTTCCCTAGCCTGATAGAAAGTTGTTAGTATTCTTCAGTGTTAACACCGGTACTTAAATTCAGTAACATGGTTTTTAATTTTTAAAATTCCCTTATCTTTGTTCCTAGTCGATCACAGAAAAAGATGCAGATGGTTTCCAATATCTCCTTTTTCGCCATGTTTGTTATGTACTTCTTGACTGCCATTTTTGGCTACTTGACATTCTATGGTAAGTGACTTCTGTTAGCACATAAATAGAGGTGTTTGTAAATAAATTAGTGAAAATCAGTATCCAAATAACTTTTAACATTTTAAAAGAGATTTATGTATTTATTTTAGAGACGGGGGGGGGGGGGGGGGAGGGCGCGCGTGTGTGCGAGGTGGGAAAGGGCAAAAGGGGGGAGAGAATCCTGAAGCAGACTCCCTGCTCAGCCCAGAGCCCGGTGCATGCGGCTCAATCCCAGGACCCTGAGATCATGACCTGAGCTGAAATCAAGAGTCAGCTGCTTAACCGACTGAGCCACCCCAGCACCCCAATATCCAAATAACTTTTAACACGATAACCCAAAAAAAGCAACAAACCTACCCATTGATTTTGCTGGTCTTTTCGTCTACATAAAGCCAATGGTGATGATTCCTTTACATATTTGTGCAAACAGCACAACAGAATAATTACTGAAACAAGATACTGTAATTTTTTTCTCCTAATACTGTCCTTAAAAGAAACAGCATTTTATAAGCATGCCACCTTTACTGAGGAAAGTTTAAAACTAGACCAGAGAAGGCTCTCCTAATTGGTGTTGCGAATTGAGTCAGATTCCATTAATAGAGAAGAGAGACAGAGACAGATGTTGAAAGTGAGAAAGAGCAGAGTGTTACACCCATGACACTTGTGTTAATTAAAAATAAAACACCTGATTGTTCACTGGAAGTTGGAGCCCTGCAAAGATTTGAAGGAATGGCAGAGAAGGTTCAAGGGAATGAAATCTGAAAAAGAGAACAACTGGGTTTCATTTGTAACTTATTGGCCCCGTAGGAATAGTTTTCCTTCTTTTATTAGGTCTTCATCCTCTCCTATTCAAATGATCCTCAAGCTGTATTTAACATCTTTCATTACCATTATATTTTGGGACCTGATTTAAATTTAAATACATATACCTCACATTGTTCTCTATTAAACAATATTTCTTTGAGGCATTTTTTTTCCCATAAACACAAATGTCTCAAAATTTAAGCTCGTTTGGAGATGATTAATTCAGCCTGGAGAGCATGGCTACCCTGGTTATACAGTTGTATTGTTTCCATTTTCACAAGCAATGGCAGACAGCATTGTCCAATGAATCCATAAATGCCACGTTGAAGTTTTGCATAAAAATAGTGTTTCTCGATTTTCTGCAGAGTTGCAGGGCTGGGGGTAGGTAAAAGGAGGGAGGGAGAGCTTCATGTTCGTTGAACAATCTCACTGTTACCTAGTCCACGCCATGAGTTTTCTTTGCAAATCCATATTTCCCCCGCCTCCCATAAAATAAAATGCCAAACCCTTTTATACTCTTTGGTTAAAGAAAAAGGCTCAGCTATTTTTAGATGGTTATAAATCTTGACTCAAGAAAATTAGAACTAGTGAGATTTTTATTATAACCTAGGCTCCTTTTCCAAAACTGAGACCAATCTATGGCACAGAATAGAATTGGAATTCCACCCTTGGAACCTTGAGACTGGTACAGTGAGAAGTCCTTACAGGAGACATGGCAGGAGGGGAAGAAGCTCTTGTCAAAGCAGTGAGCATTCGCAGGGACTGCCATTAGAGCTTTGGTTGTCTTTGAAATCACATTTGGAAGTTCAGAGTTAAGAAAAAGTTCAAAGTCGTACATAAGCTAGATCCTTTTTTTTTAATAAGAAAAACATACATGGAAGAGAATTCTTTCCTGCTGGTGGTGAAGTTCGTTTGACGAGTGGCACCAAGTGGGGGAAAGTCTAGATGAAGAAGGGTTTTGTGCGGGCCACCTGGGTGGCTCATTCAGTGAAGCATCTGCCTTCGGCTCGGGTCATGATCCCGGGGTCCTGGAATCGAGTGCTGCGTCAGGCTCCCTGCTCACTGGGCAGAGCCGGTTCTTCCCTCTGCCCCTCACTCCACTCGTGATCTCTCTCAAATAAATTTAAAATCTTGAAGAAAAAAAAGGAAGAAGGGTTTTGTGCTTCAACTGTACGTTCTTTTTAACCCCAGTTTACGCCTAGATTGAATCCAGTATAAACCGAGCATCCCCACACGGTGTAGCTGCTTCTAGCGATGACTGTAAATTCCTCTTAAAGTTACATATGGACAAGTGGAGCCTGTCTCACACAGGGCATTCTTCTTCTCAACTTCATAAATTGTTTTAATAGTTACTTCGACACCCAGAACATTGCTTCCCTTGCCCTTTATTTAGGTTGCGAGTTTGTTGTTCGGATAAACTGTCATTCAGCAGTGTGCCTTGTTTCTCTCTCAATACTCTCTTTTTCTCACTTTAGAAAAGGTGCAGTCAGACCTCCTTCACAAGTACCAGAGTAAAGATGACATTCTCATCCTGACAGTGCGGCTGGCTGTGATTGTTGCTGTCATCCTCACAGTGCCAGTGTTATTCTTCACGGTGAGTAACGGGCCTCAGGGCCCTATAAGAAAAGCTGAGGTCCTGCCCTTCCTTCGTGTTCCGAGCCTGCTCCAGAGAAAGCCTGCTGCAGGGAACTTCCCGGTGTCGCTGGAATGGTACCAGGGAGGCATCCCCGAGACTCGGTTAAAGCTCTTCGGAAAGAAAGTAGGGTCAGTGAGATAGGGCGGACTCTGCTGGGATGAATCTTAATTCTCATTTATCTGTTCCTTCTTCGCAAAGAAGTGTAGACAGAGTGTTTGGATCTTGCTTGTGCATGATGAGAGAACAGAAAGGGACCGGAGGAGCATACTTAGTCATAGATAAAAACGGAAATTATCCCCCACTGGAGCAAACTACCAATTTGTAAAAAAACATACTTTCCTTAAGTCAAGCCCCCCTGCCTATAATACTGCACAATGTTTTACAAAACGTTTCCCAGATTCCTGTGCACCAGGACGTGAGTTTCTGCTGAGGACGCGAAGGTTGGCATGCTGGGGGTCCTCACAGAGCCTTTGTTTTCTTTTCCTGTAGGTTCGTTCATCTTTATTTGAACTGGCTAAGAAAACAAAGTTTAATTTGTGTCGTCATATCTTGGTTACCTTCATACTCTTGGTTATTATCAACTTGTTGGTGATCTTCATACCCTCCATGAAGGACATTTTTGGGGTCGTAGGTACGGCTTTATGAACTTTACACTTATCGTTCTACAACAGCTGTTTAGAAAGCTAAAATTTCACCGTAACAACTTCCTTTTTTTTTTCTTATTTTACAGGAGTCACATCTGCTAATATGCTTATTTTCATTCTTCCTTCATCTCTTTATTTAAAAATCACAAGCCAGGATGGAGATAAAGGAACTCAAAGAATTTGGGTATGTCTCAGGCCAGCCACTCTAATTTAAATATACCAAATGAATAGCCCACCTCATCCTACTTTTAGCAGCCTCAGAGGGGGAGCAGCAGTCCTGTAGTTTTCCCCTTTGGGAGATTTAAAATATCGTATCAGACTCTGATCTGTTCTCTCAAAATGTGTTACTGTGCCTTAGCTTTTGCTCTGAGCTAGGGTAGGGCCAGCTGGGAAACTGGACGTTTGTCATCCTGCGTCTCTGTAAGGCGATGCCTTGTCTTTAACCACCTAGGAAAGGGAGAGGGACTCGAAGACTTAATGCAGCCCACTGTTTCTGTACCATTCTTAGCCCCGTAACTCCCTCCGACAGCCCAGGGCACATGGGATGCCTTCATTAAAACGGCTGAGTTCTCTTCAAGAGCCTTCTTATGATTTGACAGAAATATTTTGGAACAACAGACCTGGATTCAGAAACTACCTTTCTATATTGGGATTCCTGTTTCCAGGTCTGGTGAAGTTCAAAGGCATCTTGAAGGTGGTGCACTGGGAGCGAGTGAGGGAAGCAGGGGTGATGTGGCTACTGCCTGAGTACCTCCTGGAGCACCATTTTGTTTGGCCTCGGAGAAGGCTTCTCAGCCACCCTCCCAGGTAGTGTAAGCGCTCCAATTGCACACATGACCCGAGTCAACAGACCCAGGTGAGAGTTGTAGGCAGGAGGGATCATCCTTGTGCATTTAGGAGAAGCCACACTGATGTTGGTACAGCGTCTACTTCCCCAAGAGGATTATCCCTGAAACCGTAAGTCCCAAGTCCTTCTAACTCATACCAGTAGGGGAGGGGCTCCACAAGGACAGAGAAGGAGCAGTTACTCTGGCATAGCAGTAAAATATAGTCAGATTAAATCTGAAAGTGCTTAGAGGCCTGTTGCCCATGAGTTCTCTGGGCCTCCCCAACCCTGCTCCCACCTTAAAACTGGTAGTAGGATCTAGCAGATAGCATTAGACAAGGGCTCCTGTCTATGTGGGACCCCACGGGGAGTTAGACCAGACCTATGATGGAAAGCCTGTGTATAACCCCACCATTTGCCTCTTCTCCTTCCCTTAGCTCCGCCCTCCAGGTTCCAGTCCAGCCCCCTAGGCTCTCATGTTACTTCATCCTTCTCCCTGCAAAGCTCTCCTTGGATACTTTGAAGGCCAAGCAATTTCTAATCTCATGTTCTCCAGATTCTGGTTTTAGTAACCTGTCCCCCCTTCTGGCCTTCCTCAACCCTTACAATAAGTTAATTCTGGACACCCATTTCCTATTTCACTTGATCAAATAGACTTTGCTTTTATGTATCTTTTTTTCCCACTTTTTCAGAAAGAAATGTTTGCCTGCCACCGATAACCTCGGTTGGTTGGTAAAAAGTAACAAAACAACCTCTATGTTTTCAAAGGCCTTTCTTTTTTTTTAGTTGTAATCTTAGTTTGAAAGAAACTGTAAGGATAACCAGTGAGTTATAGAACGGATTTGTTCTGAGATGACCGTGAAGTCAAAGAACAGAATGTGGAGGATGGCCCTGCATAGCTAGTTCTTGTTTTCCCATCCTTGGAGAATCAGACCCTTACAATCTTGGAATGATTCTCACAGTTCAGCAATGGTTGTAACAAACTCCAAATACAAGGGGACACAAAAAGAGAGGGAAAAGCATTTCTATTTTTTTCCCAGGTGTATGTGGGAGATGTTGGCTTCCCTGAAAATAACCCATGCCTTTATGTTGCTCCAGGCCGCCCTTTTCTTGGTCCTGGGGGTGTTGTTCTCCCTGGTCAGCATTCCCTTGGTCATCTACGACTGGGCCTGCTCATCAAGTAGTGACAAAGGCCACTGAGACCAGCTGAGGACAGGAAACGTTCCGGCCCGCGGCTCGGTCACATCACCACACATCAGCAATCTCTCATCACTTCTTTCGCAAGTTTACAGAAGCAAAACAGAAATTCACAAGATACTTAAAATGGAATAACACTTCGGTAGCAAAACAGAAACCTGTTTCTATAATGGTTCCTGTCCCTCTAAGAGTTGGGATCAATTTAAGGATTGTGGATTTTTTTTTTTTTTTTAAACTTCATGCAATTGTATTTCTCAGTACTCTTCACAGTCAGTTATTTTTCACTCTCCTAACTCTATTTTTTGTGACTTCATGGTCCCTTAGAACTTTGAAAACATAATTATCGATCATGTTTATTTATTATGCATACAAGTTTCCAAAATGATTTTCCTGCCAATGTTCTGTTCATGCCACTGGTACCTTTTTAGAAGAGAAAAGAATCTCGAATTGTATATAGTTATTTTGCTTTACAGAAAAAGAAAATGGTTTCATAAATATTTTGCCTACTTTGGTTAACATAGCACACGGGGGTAATCATGAGAGAATGACGGGGTGTGTGCCCTCGCGGGATCAGAGCCTACCCAACATTCGAGGTGCCCTGGTCAGCCTGGCCACCAGGCTCTGGTGGCCCAATGGCCTTCACTGGTACTGCATCCTGCTTCAGGCAGAGACCGTCTCCAATGAGTGTTCTTTGCTGGGAAGGGGGTGAGAATGATTTCTTACCTTGGTAAACATCTTAAACTACACATTTGGGTCATCTAGCAAGTGAAGTTCTGTTTCCCTCTTGGCCAGTTGTGTCAGAGTTACTCTAATCTGAGTCACCTTCCACTGAGGGAGACCCATGACACCTTTGTAATAAATTGAGAAGCATGAGTATTGCAAAAAGAGCATACAAAATGCCTAAGAAAATATTCCTGTGATGCAAAAACCCTACATCTGTGTTGTTGGAGGGAGAAAAAACACTTTCTTAAATTATAAACCCAGCAGCTTTTATTCATGTCCACCAGCTTTTTGCACAGGGAATAATGTGTATCTAACCAAGGATGATCTAGGATAAGTAATTCCTGTTTTGTATTGGGTACTTTAGGGGGGTCTTTAAAAGACTTGTTTTATATCTATAAATTTAGGTTATTACAAATACAAGATTTTTGTACGTTAAATAAGCCTCATTCCTATTTCTTCTCCATTAACAATCCACTCAGAGTCTTGGGGAAAAAAAAAAAGGAAAGGAAAAGAACCCTCAGAGACTGCCTTTGAGAAGAACTTGTGACAGAATGAGTATACCTTCCTTCCCGCAGTTGGGGACTTTGGTGCCTGTTCTGTCTCCTCTTCTCATCCCTAACCAAAGGGTGGGCCATTACCCTGCCCAACATGACCCACACAAGAGGACAGAGTTGCCTCAGACCCCTACTCCAGCCCCACTATCTCCTAAAGAGGGTGGAAGGAAATTACATGGAGACTGAAAAAGAAGAGAGTTGGGGGCAAGGCATAGCTTGGAAAGTTGGGGGGCAATAAGGAAACCCAGAAGCGCATCCTCCCAAAGCTGGACCATCACCTGTGATTGGACTGTCTCTGTCACACAGTAAGAAATGTTTGTGCTCTGTGAGCTGGTCCCTTGAAATAGGACTTGTGTTTTGTTTATATTCCGGTTGAATTTCTCAAACACATAGTTCACCAAGCACAGATTTCTTATCCAGAGATAAGTAGAATCTAACCGCAGACTCTTGGCAGGATTTCCAAGCACTTAGGTCTGGGTTCTGTTCCTCCCTCACTCAAATCCCCAACGGTCTTGCTCACCATTCACTGGGAGTAACAAGGAACTGTCCCCTCCCCCTTTACAGACTAACGTCCCATAGAAAAGGCAGGCATCGAAGCACCTTGTTGTGATCCTCTTGGGGGAGAAGGAAAGGTTATTTCCTGCATTTCTTGGTAGGATCATCATAGCTTTTAATGTACTGTTCCAGAATTATATCCACATTAGGTCAGAGTTCAGGTAATTAGATATGAATACCTACCCGTACGTGAATACCTAACCTAGTAAAGTCCATAGCCACCTCTGGCCTTTTCAGCAATGTCTTCCATATTGGATGAACAGGGAGAGAAACTGAGCAAAACAAGTCTGTTGGCCCTGGGAGGCTTGTCTAGGGCACCGAGTAATGAAATAGCCAGGTAGTGGACTGACCCTCCATTAAAAAAAAATACCTAGTTGAGTTTGCAAGTGATATTATGTTACTTTCTATTTTCCTCATTAATTTCTAACAATTCATTCTACACTTTACACAAAGTCAACTTAGAAAATTATTATTAGCTCTTGGGATAGGTAGTGATATTTTTGGATCTCTGGATTTTATGTGTCAGTACAGGGAATTTATATTATTATTTAAAATATTTATTTAGAGGAGGCACATTGTTGTTGATGTCTGTGATACTGCAGGTTTTTAAAAATCTTCTTTGTATGTTTATCTAAGTTTATTTTTGACTGAATATAATAGACCCTACTGTAATTTGTCAAATACCACGGATTAATTACATCATGTGTGTGGGATTAGCTATAAAGTGTACTGCAATAATTCTTCTTGTTCAGAATAGTGAACTGGTAGCCAAAAATACATGTATCACAGATGTTAGGTAGAATTTAAACAGCAGTCAAGTGCTATAGAAGTTTTTCTGCTAAATTAGTAGACTAAAGAATATTATACCTAAGCCAATGGGAGCAGCACGTTTTCCTTTGGTAGATAGAAACTTAACACTAGTGAACAGTGCCAGTTTCATACTTTGGATTTAGAACTGTTCTCTAGTTATTATAACACAATATACTGTAAATCCCTAATTTACCTAATGTTACTTATTAGGAGTGGAGTAGTAAAGGGTGTACAGGAAAGAAATCTAGTCTCGTTAAATACAGGCTGTCCCCAATTTATAAGCAGATCATGTTGCAAAACCCTGTTAGGTGGTTGTTTGCAACCTGGAATGTATTTTCCTCTAAAAACCAGGTTATACATGGTGTTTAGGCCCCCAGAGCAGCTAGGAAGGATGATGAGACCCATCATTTAGCAGAATAGGATAGTATAACACGATGGCTAAAAAGCCTTAACCACCAAAAATAATGTTGTTTCTAAAGGAGTATTTGTTCAGAGTTGCCAAGAGCACGTCACTCCTGTTAATGGAATCTGGACTGCCCACGCCAGCCACACGCCACCTTCCAGATGGTGGGGGTAGGGTCACCACCAGTTAGTGGAGACCAGCGGGGCCTGAAGCAGGGTCTCCAGCAAAGGAGGGCAAGAAGAAGTCCAGGGCCACTGAAGACCCTGGTGGTAGGAGGAGGGGAAGGATGATGAGGGGGCCTCTTGTGAGCCCGCCAGTGGCATTCCTCAGCTGGTATCCCTTCTTTTGCCTGGAGGTCTCAGGCTTGGCCTGACTTTTCTGTTTGTAGGCCCTGTTGCTCCTATAGTTTGTCTCTTCCCCTGCCCGTTACAGAGCAGGATGTTGCTGCATAACTTCTCCCGTGTGCCAGTCTTGAAGCCAGTATGCAGCACTTTTCATGGGTTTCGTGCTAGGGAACCAGGGTTTAACTGCCTAGTAGTCAGATCGGTGTAAAAAAGCTCTCTCCTGACTTTCCTTCTTTCTATTTGCAGACCCTGTTGAGAAAGGTACCCGGGGTGGATGGTCATGGGGCTGGGGGTGGACAAGGGACTGCGGTAAGGTTCCTGTGTTTGAGAGGACACATCAGAAGCTGCCCCACAGCTGACTTCCTTCTGGAGTTGGACTCAAGCCTCTAAGCCAGTGGTTCTCACAGTGTGGTCCCCAGGCCAGCAGCAGCATCACCCAAGGACATGCTGGAATGCAGGGTTTGGGTCCCCACCCCAGAACTAATGAACTCAGAAACGCTCAGAGTGGAAGCCCCCAGCAGTCTGGGTTTGAACAAGCCCTCTGCCTGATCTTGATGCATGTTAAGTGCGAGAACCACTCCAGGTCAGTTTGTCTCTCACTTCTTTCTCCCCGTTAGTCCTACCTCAGAGTATGGTGCCTAGGAAATGCTGGTGCTGTTGCGCAGTCGACAAGGAAGGCTGCCTGCACTCGGGTCTGCCTGGGCTGAGGGGCACTAAGATGACCTGTTTTGAAGCTGTGAGGAAATGAAAGTGAAGTGTTTTTGTCTTTGCGGAGAAGGAAAAGAAAGCACCCTTTGTAAAGGCAGCCTTAGGTGAAATACTGAATTGATGTCAGGAGTAAGCTCTCCACTGTGTCCGTGCACATTGTGTAATGATTGAGCCTGTCCTCCTTTTAAAGTGAATTCTCTAGAAAGGTCTGTACTGCATAAAGCATCTACAAACTGCTCAGAAAAGGATGTAGAGCTCGGCTCCATCTCAGTAGATCACAATGCAGGACGGCACATTTATTGGGGTGGGGATGAGGCTGAGGACATGATCAGATATTTGATCTCACAGCTTAGGGCAAAAGTCACGAGTTTCCCTCAGTTTATCAATGTAAATGGCTTGAGGCTTAGAAAGGGCAGAAGCTTTAAGAATAGAATTCCTCCATTCCACTTCACTATCACCTTGTAGCCACTCTCAAAACACAGAAGATACGACTGTGTCTAGTGCTAATAAATGGTTTTCCCGAGAGATGGTAGATCTTAAGAATCCTTTAGCAACAGAACATACTTCCTCTAAAATATACAGTGAATTATTTGTGATGACATAGGGCTTTCAGGTACAAATTGGGAATGGGGTGGCTAACAACTGAAAAATATCGCTAAATCTAAAAGGGAACGTTCTTGAAAATTGTAAAATTCGCAAGGCTAGGTCATTTTCCTTTAGGGTGTTCTCAGAGGAAGGGCTGTGAACTGGGCCCATCTGTCTACAGTCTTGAATTTGTGTTTTTAAAAGGAAGAATCTATGCAGCTGAGGTTTATTGTAGGAAATACTTCATTTGTATGTAAATATGTTGTAAATAAATAGGAGGCTGTATATTTTTGCAGTTGTTGATCCACACTGAAATAAAAATATCAAGAATCTAGTATTTGCATATCAAGAATAAATGTCATAGATATTAGTGGTTTTGTTTGGGAATTAGAAAAATTTACATTCTCACCCAGGTAACATCGTTCTCTCAGTGTAAACTTGGAATCTAAAACTCTTACTTAATTGTTTAGAAAGCAAAATGTCGGAGAAATAGTTGCATTGATTTCTTATACTGGTATTAAGATCAATTACTTAAGAGATAATCCTCTGATCTACAAATAAGGACTATTTAGACCCAAATCATTGTCATACAGGGACAGATATACCCCAAATGGCAAACTCTTTCTTCATAATGCTCTTTCGCTATTAACACTGATACCACTACACAGTATTTTTGAAAACAGAAATTGGGGAGAATTTTCTTTTCAAAATTAAATTGAACTGCTACATTTCCCAAATTTGGGGATCTTTGAAAGGGGGAAAAACCTGAACATTAACTGTGAGCACAAATTTGAAGGACAAAAAAAGGACCGTTATCTTATCAGCTTTTGAAAGTCTTGCATGTTTGCCTTTCATTTTCAATGTTGACGCCAACATAGACTGTCTTAAGTCTTTTTTTCCCCAAAACACTTGAATCTTGACCATGGGTACATAATCCACTCAACAGAGTCCAGTTGTATTTTAGACTTCATGTAAGCCCAGGATGTGTAGCACACCACTGTTTTATGAATGTAAAAACTTGTAAATGACTTTCAGATGGGTGATAGAAGTGAGTCACAAGTCACAAAACTTTGCTATTCATGGTTGATCAAATAGTTTATGTCCCCCCCAGGATGTGGTGTAAATAAAGAAATATAAGAAATTCTGCTCTATAATTGCTCTGTTAACATAGTTTTTAAACATTAAAAATGTGAACTAAAAGTATTTTTGAGTTTTACCGTTGTTCTTTCGGGATGCAATACTAAAATGGGGGGGGCGTTTGATTGTTGGAGACAGATTTGCACACATTTGTCAGTGTTCTAGAACATTACATGTTCATGAAAGCTCATATTTACATACCCAAACTTAAAAAAAAATACTTCTGATAGAAATCTATCTGATCTGAAACAGATTACATATTTCTCCATTCCTTGTAATCAGAGTAGGCTGAACATAGTATTTTCTTTTTAAAGTCGGGTTCATCTTTATGGATATCAATTTCTGTACTACATTGTAATAGGGACTCTAGTCTTCCTCTACTCATATTGTAGCCACCTGTAACACAGAAAATTCTATCAACACTTCCATTTCTCTGGAACTTTTAAGGGGAAAGCTTCTACAGCTTGACCTTTTCTCTATCCATCCCTGGCTCCTCCCGCATGTTTTATCAGAACGGCAACATGGCCAGAGTCTGATATCCAGATTCCTTTTGTAGACGGGGTTAGTGCAAAAACAACCTGGGCATAGTATGACCAGGTATGAGGCCCTTCTTGACTCTCCCTGAGCTGCCTGGACGATAGCCCATTCTGCAGAGCACAGGTGCACATGTGGATCTCAAGTTGGAAATTTGGGGCACAGGAGTCCAAGCTGTGTATTCCAATTTAGCTTCATTGGCAATAAAGCTGATATTTTTATCCATATGCATCTCTTTGTCTAACCCTTTGTTGATCAAAACCCTAGAGGCAAAGAGTGTAAGTAATTAGTACTTTCAAACTCAAGCAGTTGTTAAAATGCAAACATCCAAAAGGCCATTGAGCATATGAGCAGGTTTTGTTCTAAATCAAAAGGTTCAATCCTCCAGTGCTTTTGACAGTTCTGACTTCTTCTACTATCATTCCATGAATGTCTGCCAATACCATTCTATTCTGCCCTATTTTACATGTAATTGTCTGGGTAAGGGTTATTCTCTATCTCCCCTACGGAATAAACTATGGGTTTACTAACTTTGTAACTCAGAAGACCTGTTTGCTTACCTTCTAGACTCATAATTGTATTCTGTCTGGTTAGGATAGTCTGAAAGGGGTTGATGAGGCCCAAATAACTGGGCCAATTTTTTGTATACCAATGTTTTATCTTTAATTAGTTTACATTTTAGACTAATCCAAATTGGCAGGACAATCTGTTCTTCCTCTGTGGGCTCAGTGCAACATCAAAATAACCTGTCAGATTATTAAAATGTATTATAAAGCTGTAGCACCTACAACAGATTTTTACTAATGTGGAAATAAATAAATAGATCATAATAGAGAACACATAAATGGCCCAAATAACACCAGAATGGGGGCATTGGAAAGTAAGGGCTATTCAATAAATCATGAAAAAATGACTAGCTTTTTGACAAAATAAAGCTGGGTCCTTGGTTCACCTTTTATATCTAAAGAGAGCTCAAATACACAACATGTGGATAAATATGTTTTTTCACAAGTGTAAATCCATGACTCTCATAAAGCTGGCATATGTCAAAAATTTTATTTAGCTCATTATTAATGAGGGAACAAGTAAGATGTTTTTAAAAAATGGCTCAAAGGATAATTCAAAGAACAGACACATATATAAGCAATTAGGAGAGCTGAAATGAATTTGCTTATAGACACAAAACTGGCCTTATCCACAGGGGGAAATCAGTTGCATCTTCACCAGCAGAATTCTTTTACTTCTCTGGGCAGTAATCATTTCTACATTGGTTTTCCATAATTCACAGGACTATAACATAACTCAAAGCCCCACCCCCACCCAAAAAGGCAAAATGTGTATAGAACCAGATAACCCAGAAGAGATATCTGATATTCCATCAAAGTAGTCCCAGTAGCCTTTTTTGCCCCTTTCAAAGTCTTTCCAATTTCCCTAACAACGTCCCTTTTTGTGACCATAAAAATCTCAAAGGTTATTCTTGATCATAAAAAAAGGGCTGGATTCATTAGGTTTGCCTGATTCTTTTCATAGGTGCAACAAGTGCTAATTAATCATATAGGGTTCCTTGGGTTTGCTTTGAAAATTGAAAGCCATGTAGTATTGAACAGCTACTGGAACCACAGAATTGTACTTTTAAATGTCTCTAGCTCAAGGCTGGGGAAGGAACCCCAAGAAACTACCATATTTTGCTTGCACTATCTATAAATTTGGGTGAATTCCTCTCTACTTGAGTTCTGTCCCCTAACCCCTGCCCCGTTCTTACCACCTTTAGGGTTGGTACTAAGGCCAACTTCCTGGGATAGTTTTGTAGGCATTGTTTCCGTAAGTAAAATCAGCCTTTGTTCCTTGGAGTTGACATAACTGATTAAATGAGCATCATTCTCAAATATGACATTCCAAGAAAAGCCACAGATCCATGATCAATTTTTTCCAATTATATACTGGTAGAAAGGAAAAGATTCTTGTTGAACCTATGCAAATAAGTATATTGCTGTGAAAAAGTAAGGGAACTCAGAGCTTTTTAATTTGGGGGTAGTAGGAAGTTCTATGAGAGGCAGAAAAAAAAAGTTTAATTTCACTTTACAAAAGCAGGGTCTACCGGATTGTTGTAGATTAAAGGTCACTTAAGAAGAAGAATGGCCTGGGTGGCTCAGTTGTTAAGCGACTGCCTTCGGCTCAGGTCGTGATCCCAGGGTCCTGGGATGGAGCCCCACATCGGGCTCCCTGCTCAGCGGGAAGCCTGCTTCTCCCTCTCCCACTCCCCCTGCTTGTGTTCCCTCTCTCGCTGTGTCTCTCTCTGTCAAATAAATAAATAAAATCTTAAAAAAAAAAAAAAAGAATGGCCTCCTTATATATCCAGAAAATAGAGCATTAAGACAGCCTCAACACTACTACAGTTAAATTTCCCTCATCAGCTCGTTTCATCCCGTGAAATTCTGTTCTGTGGGATCTTGGGTTAGCGTTCTGCTTTCATAAAGTTGTCTGCTTCTGGAATAGCGTCCTGGACATCCACCTCCTTGCACAGGTTCAGCCTGAATGTTGTCAGAGCTGTGTCAACTCAAGCTTGTACCCAAGCGTCTATTCTTTGAAGTGTCAATAGTTGAACATACTTGGCACGGTCCAACTCCATGTGATTCTAGGCAGTTTGTCTTTGCTAAAGAACCAGATTTTGGCCTGCAGTTTGTTGCAGAGCCTCGGGCAAGTTCAGGAAGCAGAAACCTATTTGATAATGAGACTGGAAGACTGTGGCTAACATACTGTAGAAATTAATGGATATCCATTCTATCATTGGTGTCCTTCCACGTCACCTTGAAAAGCCGTGTAGTGTACCACTGAAAGATCATCCAGTCATCTTTTTGGCCCACTTCAAAGTCTTTCACAATTTTCCTGGCAATACCTATCTATATCTCATATATATAATATCTTGGGAGAAGGGAAGGCCTTTCTTGGTACAAAACACAGGAGTCACAAAGGACGTAACTGACTAATAAATATTTTAAAACTCTCTATGAATGGGGCTCCTAGTGGCCCAGTTGGTTAAATGTCCAATTCTTGGTTTCGGCCCAGGTCGTGATCTCAGGTTCATGAGATCGAGCCCCAAGTCAGGCTCATGCTCAGCGCAGAGTCTGCTTCAGATTCTCCCTCTCCCTCTGCGCCCCCCTGCTCATGCTCTCTCTCTCAAAATAAATAAATAAATCTTTAAAACTCTCTATGACTCATAAAAGTGACAAAATGGGGCGCCTGGGTGGCTCAGTTGGTTAAGCGACTGCCTTCGGCTCAGGTCATGATCCTGGAGACCCGGGATTGAGTCCCGCATCGGGCTCCCTGCTCGGCAGGGAGTCTGCTTCTCCCTCTGGCCCTCCTCCCTCTCATGCTCTCTGTCTCTCTCATTCTCTCTCTATCAAATAAATAAATAAAATCTTTAAAAAAAAAAAAGTGCCAAAATGAAAAAAAAAAAAATCCAAAAACCCAAATGAGAGATGAAAAACATTTGCCACACATATGTTGTAACTGGTATAATGTGACTTTCAAGTCTCAGGTCACAATTATTCAAAATAGTCCCTCGGTCAAATTACCAGGATGCCCAACATCTCTTTCTTGATATTCCCACCTTCAAATTGTCCAAGAACCCTCGAGGCATTTGGTTCCAGAGGTGCGTGCCTGCCTCCAAATTCCGGGCAAAAGAGAACTAACTGGTGAATTTAATCCGTTCACCTCAGGCCTCTTTCCCACTGCTGTGCAGCTTCTGTTGCTGCCACACGGGGTCACTGTTGAACACCAGCTCTGCACAATTTCTTAACGCGCGTCTACTGTGGCAATAATGCTCTCGCAGGTCCGCAGCACTATGAGGGCTGAAGTGAGGGAGGAAGGATGACCTTAAGCCATGCAGTGCTATGGTACTTGTCACCTTGAGAGCCCAAGCAGTGAATAGTGCCTCAGTTCGCCAGAAGTTTATTCCCAGCTCGTGCCCACCAGGCAGTCTGGCTCAGAAGCGGCTCCGATTATAGCTGTACACTGTTTCAGAGCCAACCCTGTCCCTTTCCCCATCCACGGGCATTTAAACCTGATATTGATCTCAAGTCTTGACTCTAGATGTCCCTCATGGTGAGTTTCACTTTGGGACTCTTAGGACTGTTTCCTGTCCCTTCCGAGATCATCTCAATTCTACAGGAGAGGTTCGAAAACAAAACTCAAAAGGGAAGGCATTGGGTAGAAGACATAATCCTGTCTTCCCGGGAGGCATCCTGGTGCCTCTGCAAATTTGCCTGACCTTTTCAATAGTAACTGTTTCAACATACCAAGGGATGTTTGGCTTTGGACAGTCATAGATAAACCACAAAAATGTTCCAGTTACATTATTCCCTAGGAGTGATGCCTGCCAGTTTGACTCCCATTTAGAACTTAAGAGGGGCCATTCAGATGACTTTTCCTTGTTTAACAGTGACTAAACAGTCTTCAAAAAGAAGCACCTAGAAGCCTCTTAAAGTTCTGCCTACACAGTCCTTGACATAGAGCTAATCTCCTTAATAAATCAAGTTTTAAAAATCACTAAGAAAAACATATAAAAAGCCCAATAGAAAAATGGGCTACACAAATATAAAAAGCAAACAGAAAAAGAAATAAACTTTGAAAAGATGTTCAATCTAACAATCTAAGTCATAGGTAAATAAATGAAAATTAGAACAGCTGTGTATACCTTTTATTTTTATTTTTTAAATTTTTTTATTGTTATGTTCCTTTTAAAATTATTCCTTTCATATTGGTACAAATCAAAACAGTTGCTATTATAGTTCAGGTAAGGATGTAAGGGAAAAATCCATCCATTTTCATATGCACCTGATGGTAGCGTAAACTGTATGACTTTTTGGAGAGAGATTTGGCAATGTCTGTTAATATTATAAATGCTCTTAACTTTGGCCCCATCAATTCTATGTTCGTGAGTTTTTGTAACTCACAAGAACAATATGCTGTCAGATTCTCGGAATCTCTTTATCTCAATTTGTACTCAGGTCTCTCTTTTTCTGCTGTTTCTGTTGTTCTTTATGCTTCTTCGTCTCTTCTCTTTTCTCAATAAGCTCTTGAACATCCCGTATGTTAACCCTCTCCCCAACTAAACCCAGCCCCCTGTCCTATTTTCTATCTTCAGGCTCCCAGGTGGCCTAGCTCCGTATCACAGATAGAGACTAGAGACATTTCTTGGTCTTATGCATCAGAAAATTTCCATTGGTAGATCCCTGTTCAACCACAGCTTGGCTCTTCATAGCTAGTTTCAAAATGGTGGTGGGTAGGTTTTATGTATTTTATGAATCTGGGACAGCTTTAAAACATAATTATGCACGGTCCTTCTTCAGACCAATTAAATTATAATCTCTAGTGGTACAGCCAGAGATGTTTAAAAGAATTATCCAAAATTCAGAAATAAGACAGAGAGGACATAATATTGGACCAGGATGTTATTTACCAATCCCACCCATGTATTATTTAATCATCTAGAGGAATGTACTTTTGTTTGATGTGTTGTTTATTATTGACTAAAGGCCCAGATTTTGTAATAAACCTATATATGTTGTAAAATTATATATTGTAATATTTAAATGTGACATGTAACTACATATTTACATATGTGATTTATAATATGTAATAACATAATTATATATACAATATTTATATGTAAATATTACATTATAATCTATAAACTTTGTATGTTAAATATTAATGTCTCAATTTTTGTCTGTTAGAGATGCAAATGATTTCTGTCTAGGTGAAACATAACCTCCAAAAATTTGTATTTACTTTAGCATTCTTATTCTATCATTCCTTTTAAAATGCCTATAAATAATCAGTTCCTCAAAATGCCCTTTATTTATTTTTGTTAAAGATTTTATTTATTTATTTGAGAGAGAGAGAACCAGGGGAGGGGAGGGAAGAGGAGAGGAAGGGAGAGGAGAGGTGGAGAGAGGGAGAAGCAGACTCCCCGCTGAGCAGGGAGCCCAACGTGGGGCTTGATCCCAGGACCGCAGGATCATGATCTGAGCCAAAGGCAGATGCTTAACTGACTGAGCCACCCGGGTGGCCCTATTTATTCACTTTTTAAGTAACTCCACACCCAGCGTGGAGCCCAATGTGGGATTTGAACTCAAACCCTGGAATCACGACCTGAGCTGAGATGAAGAGTCGGATGCTTAACTGACTGAGCCACCCAGGTGCCCCTCAAAATGCCCTTTAAATTTGTTTGACCATTTTACTTCAGATTGGTTATGTGTTATCTTTGTCTTATTGTTTTTATTAAGGAAACTATCCAAAGGATGTGAAATTCCTATCTTTGTTGTGATATTTTATGTTGCCATATTCACTGTCCCCCTAGAATAGATTATTTTATATCTTTGATTCTCAGCCTTTTATACATAATATGAATACTCTGAAGACAGAATAAATTTTTTATACATTCTTTGTGGGTACAATATATCTTTTATGCAGACAAATACTGCAATTCCAATTTTTAAACATATGTAGCCAAATGAAGCATGTCTGAAAGCAGGATAGGTTCCTGACCACTAGTGAGTGCCTTTTTCCTCAATCAGGCAACTGGCAACTAAGTCTGCATGAACCATTCAGCACTTGGGAGTTGGGCATCAGAGAAAGTATTATGTACTGTCTATACTTTTTTTTTTGTTTAAGATTTTTTTTTTTTAAGATTTTATTTATTTATTTGATACAGAGAGAATGAGAGAGAGAGAACACATGAGAGGGGGGAGGGTCAGAGGGAGAAGCAGGCTCCCCGCCGAGCAGGGAGCCCGATGCGGGACTCGATCCAGGGACTCCAGGATCATGACCTGAGCCGAAGGCAGTCGCTTAACCAACTGAGCCACCCAGGCGCCCTGTTTAAGATTTTTTATTTATTCATTTGAGAGAGAGAGAGAGCACAAGCAGGGGGAGAGGAAGAGGGAGAGAGAGCAGCGGACTCCCCACTGAGCAGGGAGCCCGACATGGGGCTAGATGCCAGGACCCAGAGATCATGACATGAGTCAAAGGCAGCCACCTAACCATCTGAGCCACCCAGGTGCCCCTTGTCTATACTTTTTGAAAAGATAGCTCTTCTAAGTAGTGAAGAAGTTGTCTTTTATGCCTGAGAAAGCATCTTGCTTTCACTTTACAAACATCCAAGTTGATGTTTGAGCTAAAGGTTTATTGTCCTGTAGAAGCATAATGGCTTGGAAGAGCATGAAGGAAAGAGTGAGATACACTTTCCATTAATAGTTTTCAAAGACCCCTTTGGTAGTCAAATGATGTCCTTATCCTGGATCTTTTCTCTTAGAGATTTTCAGTGGAGTCCACTCTGTGATTTGTCTGCCTGAGGATTTACCATTTCTTCCCTTCCCACAGCACTTGACCAATAACTGATGTAAGGCGTCATTGATATTAAGCTGTGCCATAAAGAGCGCAGCAACCTTGCCGGAACGGGGCCAACACGGAGGTGTGCCTACTCTCTGCAGAACTCCCCTGTGCCATGAATCCAGTTTCCCTTCATACTTTCTCAACACTACATGCTTCCTTGCGTGGTTCCTTCCCTTCCCAGCCCCACTCTCTGATCTCTTGTAGGTTCATCTCTTAGGAACACTCCCTAATAAATCACTTTTACACAAATCAGTCTTTTTTTTTTAATTTTTTTATTGTTATGTTAATCCCCATACATTACATCATTAGTTTTAGATGTAGTGTTCCATGATTCATTGTTTGTGCATAACACCCAGTGCTCCATGCAGAACGTGCCCTCCTCAATACCCATCACCAGGCTAACCCATCCTCCCACCCTCCTCCCCTCTAGAACCCTCAGTTTGTTTTTCAGAGTCCATCGTCTCTCATGGTTCGTCTACCCCTCCGATTTCCCCCCCTTCATTCTTCCCCTCCTGCTACATTCTTCTTTTTTTTTTCTTTCTTAACATATATTGCATTATTTGTTTCAGAGGTACAGATCTGAGATTCAACAGTCTTGCACAATTCACAGCGCTTACCAGAGCACATACCCTCCCCAGTGTCCATCACCCAGTCACCCCATCCCTCCCCCTCCCACCCCCCACTCCAGCAACCCTCAGTTTGTTTCCTGCAATTAAGAATTCCTCATATCAGTGAGGTCATATGATACATGTCTTTCTCTGATTGACTTATTTCGCTCAGCATAATACCCTCCAGTTCCATCCACGTCATTGCAAATGGCAAGATCTCATTCCTTTTGATGGCTGCATAATATTCCATTGTATATATATACCACATCTTCTTTATCCAGTCATCTGTCGATGGACATCTTGGCTCTTTCCACAGTTTGGCTATTGTGGACATTGCTGCTATAAATATTGGGGTGCACGTACCCTTTCGGATCCCTACTTTTGTATCTTTGGGGTAAATACCCAGTAGTGCAATTGCTGGATCATATGGTAGCTCTATTTTCAACTTTTTGAGGAACCTCCATACTGTTTTCCAGAGTGGCTGCACCAGCTTGCATTCCCACCAACAGTGTAGGAGGGTTCCCCTTTCTCCGCATCCCCGCCAACATCTGTCGTTTCCTGACTTGTTAATTTTAGCCATTCTGACTGGTGTGAGGTGGTATCTCACTGAGGTTTTGTTTTGTATTTCCCTGATGCCGAGCAATATTGAGCACTTTTTCATGTGTCTGCTGGCCATTTGGATGTCTTCTTTGGAAAAATGTCTGTTCATGTCTTCTGCCCATTTCTTGATTGGATTCTTTGTTCTTTGGGTGTTGAGTTTGATAAGTTCTTTACAGATTTTAGATACTAGCCCTTTATCTGATATGTCATTTGCAAATATCTTCTCCCATTCTGTCAGTTGTCTTTTGGTTTTGTTGACTGTTTGCTTTGCAAAAGCTTTTTATCTTGATGAAGTCCCAGTAGTTCATTTTTGCCCTTGCTTCCCTTGCCTTTGGCGATGTTTCTAGGAAGAAGTTGCTTTGGCTGAGGTCGAAGAGGTTGCTGCCTGTGTTCTCCTTTAGGATTTTGATGGACTCCTGTCTCACATTGAGGTCTTTCAACCATTTGGAGTCTATTTTTGTGTGTGGTGTAAGGAAATGGTCCAGTTTCATTCTTCTGCATGTGGCTGGCCAGTTTTCCCAACACCATTTGTTGAAGAGACTGTCTTTCTTCCATTGGACATTCTTTCCTGCTTTGTTGAAGATTAGTTGACCATAGAGTTGAGGGTCCATTTCTGGGCTCTCTATTCTGTTCCATTGATCTATACACAAATCAGTCTTAAGATTTGCTTCTGGGGAACCCAACCTAAGACACTAAGTTTGCCTGGGCCCACAATGTGTAAAATATATTTGAAATGATCATGTTATTCTGAGCTTTCTTGGCCCATCAAAATCCTGGAGGTTTTATTTGTTTTGTTTTGTTTTGGTCTGGTTTGTTTGTTTTTGGGGGGAAGAGGTCAGGCCTTAGGTAAGTCCTATGAACCATCTTCCCTTTGCCGAAAATCAAACAAACAAACAATACTCCTTCTGGAATAAAATGTCCTTATCAGTTTTCCAAGGTTCTTTCTCTGAATGGGATAGGCACCAAGCAAACTACATGGACAGCACATTCTGTCAGCAGGGTCCATTCAAACGAGCATGGGATTTCCAACCCTTTCTGGAATCCCACTCAGTTGCCCTCTCAGACTTCCCTGAAAACATTCCCAGGCCATTTGAAAATTCTCTTTTTCAATAATACTCTCAGGAGACACTCACTGCAGTGTCTAATGTGTCCTGTGTGGAGTGATTGGCAAATACTGCACTACCTTCAAATTTGAAATGACCAACTAATATTCATCATTGGTTAGTAAGACATATCATGTCATTGTTCAACATCCTCCAATGGTTTCCCATAGCCCTCGTAGAAAAAGCTAGATCCTTTATTTACATGGTCTTCCCAGAATCTCTTCCTCCTGACCACCCTTACCCCACACTGACCTTCTAGTTCCCTGGACATACCAAGCATACTCTGATCTCAGAGCCTTTGCACTTGCTCTTCCTTCTGCTGTCACACTCTTCCCACAGTTACCCACGTGGCAGTTACTTCAGTGCCTTCAGTTCTCTTCCCAAATGTCACCTTATCCCTAAGATCTTCTCTGACTGTTCCACAAAAATTAGCTACTCACCTACCCATAACACTCATACCTCACTTCCTATATCCCTTATCTTGTTTTATTTTGTTGCTAGAACACTTATTACCATCTGAAATGCTTTAGTTAGCTTGTTTGTCTCTTTCTAGCTAGACTGTAACTCTACGAGAGCAGGATTTATGTCTACTCTCTTAAATAGGATAGGTAGGTGTTCAATAAATATTTGTTGAATGAGTGAACCAATAAAGAGTTTACACTGAGTCACCTTCCCTCTGTAAGTGGGATAATTAGATGCAGGATTCAGCATCATGCTCCTTGATGTGTTTTTCTTCCCCCTTTTAATTTTCTTTTTAAGTTTTTATTTTAATTCCAGTTAACATATAGCATTGTATTAGTTTCAAGGGTACAATATAGTAATTAAAACACTTTTTTATTTTTTAAATTTAATTTTAAAACATTTTTCTTGATAGGTGTTTTAAAAATTATAAGCCTCTCCTTGCAACAAGTCAAACATTACAGAGATGTATTAAGAAATGGTTAATAATCTCTGTTTGTTTTTGGAACATCCAAAATGTAACTTTCAGCATGATGGTTACGCACATGGATTCTAAAATCAGACTGTCTGGATTCAAATTTATTGGATCTGCAAGCTCAGATATGTTACTTCAATATCTTGATGCCTGATTTTGCTTTTGTAAAATGGAAGTAATAACAGAACCTTTCTACAGAATTGCTGTGAGGGTTAAATGACTTCATTAAAACATGAACAAAAACTCAGAGTAGTATATATTGTACTGTAAACACTAAGCAAATTATCTAATTTTTTTCCCACTTAACAATAGATCTTGGATTTCCTTCCAACACAGTACCCACAGATTAAACTTATTCTATGACTGGATGAGTTTAATCTGGTATGGATAAGCCAGGATATATATTTTTTCAATCTTTTTTCATGATAGACATACAGATTTTTATGGTTTATAGGCTATAATAAATATCCATGCCTTCAGGACCTTATAAATTTCTCTAGGATAAACATCCCCAAAGTGAGACTGCTGGGCCAAAAGATCTGTTACTTAATTTTAATAGAAATTACCAAATTACTTTCTAAACTACCAGTAATAATCCACACACCCACAAATAATACATATCTGCCCCTTTTTCTGCATCCTCACCAGAAATGGAAGCTGTGACACTTTTAAAGTTTTTAATAACAAAAAAATGGGATCTTGTTTTTAATTTTATTTTAAATTTCTAAACTATTAATGAAATTGATCATTTCTTTCACATATTTATTGCCATTTTCATTTTCTTTCTTATGAAATGCCTATTCACATTCTTTATCCATTGTTCAATAAGATTGTTTATCTTTTGCTTATTAATTTATGTAAGAGGGGCAAAGGAATGCTTTGTTTACTACATATGTTGTAAAATGTTAAGAGCATTTGGGCTATACATTGTGAAAGGAGTCCTGCTATCTAGTTAATTAACACATCCATCACCTCACATATGTATCTTTTTGTGTGTGTGAGAACATTTAATTTCTACTCTCTCAGCAAATTTTAATAACACAAGACGGTGTTAACTACAGTCACAGTTGTTTCATATAATGTCTTAATAATTGGTGAGGCATGCCCCTCTCAATCCTTCTAAAAAATTATTGGTCACGTTTAGATATTTAACCTTCTATCTTCACTCTAAAATATTTTGCCCAGGTTTTTTTAAGCTTATTGGGATTCAAGTTGGAATTCCAATACATGAATCTCATTTATTTGGAAAGAACAGACATTTTTCTTATAGTGAGTCTTCCTCCCATCCAAAATAAAAGTGTCCCTCAAGTTGTGTGAATCTTATTTTATATCATTCAGAGAGATTTTCCAGTCTGTTTCATATAGGTCATATACCTTCTTTTTAAAATTTATTCCTAAGAATTTTATAGTTTTTGTCACTATTAAAACTGAATCTTTTTCTCCATCTTTATTTAAAGATTTCATTTATTTATTTGAGAGAGAGAGATCAGAGCAAAAGAGAGACCACAAGCAGAGGAGGGGGAAAGGCTGAGGGAGAGGGAGAAGCAGGCTCCCCACTGAGCAGGGAGCCCAATGTGGGGCTCCATCCCAGGACCCTGGAATCACGACCTGAGCCGAGGGCAGACACTCAACTGACTGAGCCACCCAGGTGCCCCTCTCCATCTTTATTTCTAACTGATTATTAGCAGACTCTAGATTCTCTGTTTTATTATGTCAGGTAGAAGCAGCATCTCATTCCTAGCATTGTCAAAGTATCGCTGATATTCTTTTTTCTTTCAACATTTATCATTGCTCTAGCTCTAAAAATTTATAGGGCATTTGGAAAGCTATTTCTGTTTTATATCATGTGCTTTATATATAACTCATATGATTTTCCTTTACCAGAAAGGTTTAACATAGTGTTTAGTTTTTAGCTATGAACCAAAAGGTATGCTATGTGAACCAAATCTTTTGAGAAGGAACTCTAAGTATGGAGGATTTGAAGTTGGCCCTACGATTTCTCTGGAAAAGATTGTTATGTGTCTAGTACCTGCCACTTCTGTGTCCATTTATAAATCCTCCCTTCAGTAGTATTTCATAACTTAGTCCTCTGACTCAAGGTAAAATGGCCTCATAGGAATATGAACAGGTAGGGAGGTTAAGAGATTCTGCATGAGGACAGGCTCTTAAGGGAATCTGTCCAGCTGCCAAACTGACTCTGAAGGTTTGGGGAGGTGAGGGAGACCCAGAGGGACTGTCATATCATTTCAGTCATGATCAGCCATCTGTCAAAGCTACAAGAATCCAAGGAGAAAGTGGCTAGGTTCCTCCTAGTGGTGAAACTCTACAACAGGAACTCAGAAGTGATTCCCAGGTCAGGACAAACATAGGCATTGGCCAGGAAACTTCACCAAAGACAAAAGAGCCATAGTCAACTGTCCTGGACTTCAGAGCAATTCTCCACTTCTAGAAGGGACCAGAGTACTAAACAAAGTACTGGTTAGAACTTAGGAACCAGGCCTTAGGCAAAAACCAGTGCCACCAGCTGAGGCAGCAAGCAGGCAGAGCAACAGAAGGACCCAACTATCATATCTGATAACACTAAGCAGTGGTCTGGGAGTAACTCTTGAACCCAGTGTCTGGGTTCCCAGGTCTGACCTCTTAGTTCCTTGACCTCCCCACTCTCAATGACTTTGTCTTGCACCCTATCCAGCCACTCACTCACATCATAATATCTAGATCTTGTCATTGTCAATCCCTGAAACTCCTCCATAATCTCAATTTTGACCTTTTTGACCACCTCCTACCTTTACCTCCTATCCTCACTCCTTCTGCTACCTGAAGGCCAACTACCCTTCACCGTTAGCAGATGACAAGTCCTCTGTATTCTCTCTGTCCTTCATGCCCTTGTGTTCTCTCTCTGTCAAATAAATAAATAAAATCTTAAAACACACACACACACACACACACCTACCTCTGGTCCAGCTAGATATTCTGTGTTTGCTCCTCCAGATCCATCCTTCTCTACTCTGCTCTGTCTGCTAGGAGTTGCCCTTTATAGATGGTTCCACAAGACTCTCTTACCTTTTAGCTACCAGTTAGGCTCAACCAATGAGAGGTGCAGGCAGGAAAGGGAAGGAGAAAAAGGAGTAGGGGTATTAATCCCCTGCTCCCTCCATATCAGGCTGCAGTTCAGCAGTGGCTGAGTTTCTCTAGGGCCACAGCCTTGGACTGACAGGTCCTTCTCCTGTAGTTGCACCTCTCACGGAGTTCTGATAACTACTCATCTCCTGCCCTTTCATCCTGGGCATAATAACGGCTACCTCCTGGTGCCAACCTTGAGGTGCTGCAAGGGTGCTTGCTGGTTCCCTTGACATTGCCCATACCTTTGAAAATTGTCCCTCCTTTAAATTTTCTTCAATTAATTACTCTTGAGAGTGCCTTCCCTATTCTTCCTGTGTTAAATCCAATTCTCAGCCTATTCTGTGTCTGCACCTGTGTAGCTAAATATAACTGGGGAAAAATCACAAACTTGAGACAAGTTGCACTTTAAATTTATAAACAGAAACCACAACTGTGCCCCTAATGCCTACGGGCAACCATACCATACATACCAAGATCGCTCATTCTCCCACTCTCTCAGATAACCTTTTCACACCTCCTCCTCTTTCCTTAAGCCCCCAAAACCTCATCTCCATCTTCATTTTTTTTTAAGATTTTATTTATTTATTTGACAGAGAGAGAGAGAGCACAAGATGGGGGAGCGGTAGGCAGAGGGAGAAGCAGGCTCCCCTGGGAGCAGGGAGCCTGATGTGGGACTCGATTCCAGGACCCTGGGATCATGACCTGAGCTGAAGGCAGTCGCTTAACCAACTGAACCAACTGGGCGCCCACATCTTCATTTTTAATAGGTGATTTTTATTTCCTACTTCACTGAGAAAATGGAAGTATCAGAAGAGAACTTCCCCAGACTCACACCACCTCATGTACTTACCCAATGGCATCATCTCCCACATGCTCAGCTTTCCTGCCTGCGATCCTAAATGAATGACCTGAACTCTCTACAAAGCCAGTCCTGTACATGTGGACTCTGACGCCTTTCATCTAATCAAGGACATTGCTCTAGCAATTTTACTTTGTCTCTCCCACACTTCCAATCTTTTTCTATTAGATCATCCTTATTAGTCATAAAGGCATATTTATATTTCTCCCATTTAAAAACAACAGTGATAACATCTCTCTTAATCCCTTATTAGCTCCTGTCCCATTTCTTTTCCTTTCCATCTGTAGCAGGATTCCTAGAAAGAATGGTGTATATTTACTGTCTCCACTTACTTTCCTTTTATTCCTCTTGAACCCTCTCCAATCATTTACCCCCACAACTCCACTGAAATTGCTTTTGGCAGGGTCACCAATGACCTTCATGTGGTAAATTACAATGGTCAAACCTCAGACCTTCACTTGTCAGCTTATGATGCTCTCCTTCTTCTTCAATATTCTCCCAGCATACCACATTCTCTTGTTTTTTATCCTACCTCTCTGGTTGCTTCCTCTCAGTTTCTGTTGCTGTTTGCTTCTCTTAGTTCATCCTCTTAATGTTGGAGTTCCCCAGATCATAGAACCTGAACCTCTTCTTTATCTGTATCTTGATAACTTAAATCAGTTCCATGCCTTTAAATAAAATCTATATGCTGATGATTCCCATATTTACCTTGCTCTCGAACTCCAAGCTCAAGAACCCAAGTGCCTACTCAACAACTCCACTTGGTTGTCTGACATTTTCAAGACAAATCTCTTGATTTCTCCCTATTCCCTAAACTTGCTCCATGTCAGCCCTCCTCCAACCACAGCCCTCCCTTCCTCAGGTGAAGTCAACTCCAATCTTCTAGCAGCTTGCAGAAAAAAAGTTGAAGTTTTTTTTGACTTTCCCTAGCATTACTTCTTATTTTGTCTCCTTCTATTAGCCTCTTGTTCAATCTGTTCCAGCTACACTGGCGTCCTGACTATTCTTTGAGCATACAAGGCACATCCCTGCCATAGGGTCTTTGCCCTAGCTTATCCCTCTGGCTAGAATGCTTTCTCCACAAATATCCTCTAACTTCCTCCCATCTTTTAATCTTTGCACAATTCTCATTTTCTTAATAAGGCTTACCCTGACCGCTCCATGTAATACCACAACACATAAATACACACACACACACACGTATGTGCACACACCCTGATCTACTTTTTCATTTTCTCATAGGATTTATTGCCTTAATTATGTTATTTGTTGCCTCTCTCTTATACTGGAATATAAGCTCTATAAGGTCAGGGATTTTTCTGTCGGGTCCATTAATGTATCCCAAATGTTTAGAACAATGCCTGGCACATAGTAGGCACTCAAATATTGAGTAGGCACTCACATGTTGTTGAATGAATGGGAGATAATTTAAATACTAAATCCTGCTGGTTTAGCGTAGGAATCTAAATCTGTTAACATCCTGCTTATCTCAGACGAAATGGGATCAGGAACTGGGCCAGGTCAGAGCTTATCTCGATGGGTCTGGACAGGAGAGTCTAGTCAATGCAGAGGCAGGTGGAGGGAAAGAAAAAAAAAGTCCAGAAGTTCCCCCCAACCTTGGAGCAGTGTAAGTCTTAGCTGAGAGGTCCCTTGTGAGTGCTGGTTGGGGTTTGGAGAGTTCTACGTGGTCCAGATGTGAAGAAAATAAGAGAGGTCAAAGGTTTACTCAATGTAAAGAAAGTCTTTGCTAATGATTAAATAGGCATCTCAGAATATATGTGCAGAAAATATTAATGAGTCTAGAAATTATGTTTGTGCGTGTGTGTGCACACACGTGTGTTGCTATTGCTCCCACCTTTTCCTGGATGTCATTTATCTGATCCAAAGGAAATGAAACTATATGCAAGCTCCAGACCAAAGATGGGTTCTCTGTTCAAGCTTCTCTACCTGAAGTTTCCACTCCCTGAGGAAATGCTATATTAGCATCTACAGACATTAATCTCTTCTCAGATGGCTTCAATATCCTTCAAAGTATGATCTGTGGGTTACCTGAATCAGAATAGTTGGATGCCCCTTCAAAATGTAAATTCCTGAGTCCTTCCCAAACCTATTAAATCATGTGGTAGGGCCAGGAATGTGCATCCTCAATAAGCTCCCTAGACAATTTTGATTCATACTAAAGTTTGAGACCCACTGCTATATTTTATTTTATTTTATTTTTTATTTATTTATTTTATTTTTTAATTTTTTAAATTTTTTTTTTGAGACCCACTGCTATAAATGAAGGGAATTGTTTTGCCCTAGATTAATGTGTCTATATTGTTGTTGTTGTTTTTTTAATTCTGTGTCTCATCCTTTTTGTTTCACTTTTAAAAACACAAAAAGAAGCCTTTATTCTGAAAATAACCCATGTTTGGGATGAGTTGGGAAGTTACAGATGAAATTGACTTGATTCAATAATTCCTGCGACCCATTTTATTCTGCTCCAATTACTGTTAGGTAAAGGACAAGACACACCAATCCATATACTAACCAGGCATATAAATTGCTCCTTTCTTCTGATTGGACCCGTGGTGAACTTTTAAATTGCCTTGCTCCCAACTCCACACTAATAATTCCTTCAAATTTATGGATGGCCTCTTGGAGAAAGTGGACAGTTTCACACCAAATGCAAGAACACCGAAGAAACAAGCTAAAATACGACTCCAAATATCAGTTAACTCAAGACCAAATTATGCTAGGCGGACTATCGTCTGTGCATCATCCATTACTTAGAGCAATGCATTCATGAACTGTTGTCCCTGGTTATACTTCCCTTACAAACCAACCCATTGACTAAGCAGCACCCAGATACAAGGTCACATCTAAGAAAGGTCCTCCAAAAGTTATTGCTCAATTTTATTTTAGCAAGTGATTGGATCATCTTAAAATCTTCCAGGATATTTCTTAAAGAGAAGTTCAACAGAAGAAATTTAGGTAATAGAATTCCTATCATTCCAGCTTTTCTCTAAAATAAAACAAGTCAGCTTTCAGCAAAGGGGGTTTCAAAGGAAGCTCTTTTTGCCCAGCTCATCTCTTATCCTTGAGGCTTAAGAGAATTTATAGCAGACACTGGGATAATTCCAAACAGACTCATTTTGGTGTTATCTCACTCTCTAAATATTACGCCAAATACTTCTGGCAATCAAGCAGAATTCCAAAACCCTTTCAGGGAGTAGGAAACTTTCAATATACCCTGTGTCTTCAGAGCCTGGTTGCCTTGAGAAAGAAGAGTTCTGTTTATCACCATTTTAGACGGGTATGCTGAAATGTTTGTCATTTTGGAATTCCTATTCATTCAGTATTATTTTTTATTTATTTCTTAAAGTGGGCTCTACACCCAACGTAGGGCTTGAACTCACAACCCTCAAGATCAAGAGTCACAGGCTTTACCAACTGAGCCAGCCAGGCACCCCTATTCTGTATTATTTTTTAGTTTTGAGTTCTATAAACATGGCTACTTTTCCAATTTTCCTATCTTTGGAGGAGGTGGTCGAATACCTTTGTAATACATTTGTAAATGCATTTGCAAATATATTAAATTTAGGCTAGAATTGCATAACGCTATTTACCACAGAGAGGAATTTGGTAAGCAGGGTCCACCTTATATGGCCAGTTGGTAAAGGGAAGTGTTACCTGACAAAGGAGGCTGTCCTCATAAGGCAGGGTCACCTATCCACGAGTACTACAGCATTGCCTCCAAGTGAAGCCTTAGATCAAACCTCCACATAAAATGAGAATAACACAGGAAACATGTCCTCCATCTTGTCAAAGAGGCATCCATCATACCCTGCTTTTTAGGGAGCTGGCTTGGGCCTCCTGTTTGGAAAGTGATCCTTGGTGGTTGGGGAAGGGGAAAAGCTTCATTCTTGGGGTGGAGAACTGGCCTGAGCAAAATAGCATATCGGGGCCACCTTCCACCAGCAGACGCTTCAAGAACGGACTGTCTTTTGGAGGGAGTTGGTGCCCTAAGCCAAGTAGAGACTCCCCCTCAGTCAGCTCTACAAGTACTAATTCCATGTTTGATTGGAAGCAAACCTAGACTTGTGTGTGTGTGTGTGTGTGTGTGTGTGTGTGATGCCTGATCTTCTCTTCCAGGATTTCCCACCCAGCCCAAGGACAAATGGCTTGCCTAGGAGAAAAGGTAAGGAGGTAGGAACATGGCATTGAACTCAGACTGACCTTAGCTGGAATCGGGCCTCTACCACATACAAGCTACGTGACTTTGGGCAGGTTTCCTTCATCTTTCTCAGGCTCAATTTCCTCAATCATGAAATGGCAATAATCACAGCCACTCCACAGAGTGGTTGTGAGGAATAAAGGGGACAGCACATTGTCAATCGCTCAGTGCAGTACCTGTCACCTAGTAAGCCTGCAGCAAAGGTTACCTATTCTCATTGTGATGCTCTTATCTGTGGGCCTGTGTTCCGCTTTTCGGCAGAAACCAGTGAGAAAACTCTACTCAGCAAGAACAAAATCACTGTTTAAAACACGTTTGAGGCCAGTGTAAAAGCCAAAAGAATGTTGTGGTTAAAAAGAGTCCAAATGCAACCCTAGCTCTTCTGAATTCCCAAATGGGCTACTCATGGTAGAGTTGTCACCGAGTTTGTGACTGGACCATTGTATAAAAGCCAAACACACCCATGCTTTAAAGGAGTTCTTTTCACAAGGGTCGTTCGCAGAGACTGATGCAGTTAAGAGTCAAAGCTGGGTAGAGTCTCATCAAGAACGTGTGCACACAGCAGAGACTCCTGGCAAAGGACCGAGAGCGTTACACTGTGACATCACATTTATGGTCTGCTGAGCCGTAGAAGTAGGGCCGGAAGGGCAAAAGCTTACCAGTAAAAATTAATGTCAGTGGGAGTTTAAGAACACTAGTCTCCAAGAAGCGTGAAAAATTCACATGTGCTGCGGGGTCAGCCCATTCCTTCAGTGCCTGAGATCATTGTCGGATTCAATCTTTTCCCATAATAAGGTAACACCTCTATTAATTTGCAAGATTCCAGGGTGAGATAATAGGAAAAATACTAGATGCTGCGCAAATGGCTCCTTATCCATAACTAGAAATTACATGTGTGGTAATTAGTTTGCTGTAACGAAAACTGCGAGCCCCAACACGTCAATCTTGTACTCCACGGCATTAGATGCTTGAGCAGTTTTATTTTAGTTTATTTTTTAAACTGTCTTTGGCGACTGCCCAATAACACGTGGCATGAAGCAGTACCCTCCCTCCCATTTAGCCTGTTAAACAAGCTTGTTGAGCAATAAGGGCAGAATAGTGAAACCATCCTCACCTTCAGTCAACCTTTCCTTAATTGGGCAACAGTGCACATTTCCATCCCCGACAAAAGAGAAATGCAGTTTTGGTTTTCTGGGAGCATGCTATTAAGATTGCAATTCATTTATCTTGATTCTAGCTTCTTAGGCACACACACATACCACCAAAGAAACGAGCTCGCTGGGATGTACATACTCATCATCATAGTTTTTCATACTTCAGCTTTTTTGCTTTTTTCAGCAAGCAGGGATTTAAAATCATCAGCTCAAATACAAAAACACTCCTAATTCTTAAACATTAGCCTTTTACTCACCGCAGGGTCTTTCAGATTTGCGATTGAAATAAAAGCCAAAAACAGCTATTTGAGTGATTATAATTGCACAAATATTTTTGAAAGAATGATGAACTCAAGACATTAGTGGTGAAGTGTTCTGAATAATTGGTTACACAAGTGTATTTTCAATGGAAAGCTTTCATTCACTTTTATTTTCCCACATAGTAGGTGCTATTTAAGTTTCTGAAGTGGATTTGCAGATTGAAAAGTCACAAGCTGGGCGCCTGGGTGGCTCAGTCAGTTAAGCGACTGCCTTCAGCTCAGGTCATGATCCCGGAGTCCCAGGATCAAGTCCTGCATCAGGCTTCCCGCTGAGTGGGGAGTCTGCTTCTCCTTCTGACCCTTCCCCCCTGACCCTCCCCCTTTCTCTCTTTCTTTCCCACTCTCCCTCTCTTTCTCTCCCACTCAAATAAATAAATAAATAAATAAATAAATAAATAAATAAATAAAATCTTAAAAAAGAAAAGTCACAAGCTACTCCATGGACTAGGGACAGTGGTTTCCAAACATCTATTTGTGTGTCCCAGGGCTGACCCAAGAACTGATTTTCAATGGTCAGGAAAACAAATGAGAAAATGAAGGACATTAGAAAGAAACTTTTTTATATATTTGAAATTCCTCCATTTAAAGAGCTGACCGTTATTCCAAGATTTTTGGTCTTCTATTTATCTCCATACTTCTTTTATTTTTAATTGTACTTGTCCATGAAATCTACATTCTGGGAACAACTGCTGGAATGTCTAGAAATATGAGAGCCTGTCAGTTGCGAATTGGCTGAGCTCACTATATCCATATTATGCCGGCCACAGAAAAGCTGCCAGCTTTAGGTCAATAACAATCTGGCTGATCTAGCTGAAAATATCCCCAGATGATGTCCAGTCTCTTGCCCTTCTCCTGGTCTATTAAATCCACTCCCTCCTGGAACGCTGACCATCACTAGGTGTCTTCATTTTAAAAAGTAGGAAACCTTGGACCAAACTCTTCCTCCATTTAATTCCAAGAAAAGTGAGTGACTGTGGGTAAACCATGCTGAATCCTATATGACAAAATAATCCCTGAATGAAAATGGAGGGAAGCAAATATTCAAATATTCTCTCCTCCCTTAAAAAAAAAAATGATGATCAGCCAACATAAGAAATCCGTATGCAGGCAGCAACATTTTGATTCAGCTAGACATTTTCACACTAGTGGAGAAAACATTTTGGCAAAGAATTATTTTAACCAAGAAGTAAAACACAAAATTCCAATCTTAGCTAAGGCCATCTGTTATAACCCACATGAAAGCACATCGGAAGGAAATCTCTCTATCCATTGCATTGTAGTATTACTGATGCTCACTGGCCCTTTTAACATTAAGCCCCAAAGTGAGTACTGTAACTGCAGCACATCTTGGGCTGAATTGGCTGAGAAATTGCATTCTCTAAAGAAAGGAAGAGCATGACAAACCTCTGAGGAACGGGATCCTAGTGGGAACTCTGGTTATGAGTCCAGCCCACATGGATTTCAGATTGTTTGCAGTGTTTATGGTTCTATCCAGTTTTTCATCATTGAGGGGGAAAAAACCCACTACAAAGTCCCCACTTTATAGAAGATATTTTCAGATTCAGATTTTACATACTCCGAGTTCTTTTACACAGAGAACAAGATACATATAAAACTGTTGCTTTGAAAAAGTTCTAGGGAAAAGTTAATATGATTTTATAATCCTAGCTACTAAGTTTCAGTAGCCACCCTTTCCTCCCTCTCCCTCATAACCAATTATCTGCTCTGGTTAAATAAGAATCTTCACAGTGATTCTTTTGGCTAGATTTTATACCATAAGTAAGGCAGGGTTTCTGATTTGACACACAGAAAATCTTGGTTTTAAAAAGTCTAAGGAATTGAGTGCATTGATTATACAACAGAAGTCTGGGGCAAAAGCTTGTGTCAATCTCCTCTTCCCCTATCTTGGTCATATCAATCTTTTCTCATGTTCTCCTACTTTCTCATGTTCTTCTCCTTCCTTTATGTAGTATTTCCTACTCCTCCCCACTGCAAGGTCTGAGGAGGCATTATTTAGTGTAATGAATAATGGCTTTTGAGTAGCTCTTTGACACTCACCAAGTATGTTCACTTTTCTGCCATATTTCATCATCACAGAAGACATGTACTATCCTCAGCATCTTGATGAAGAAATTGAGGTTCAGAGATGGGTCACAACTCCTAGAAAAAGTGGCAGAAATGGAACCTCTATCAGTTTTCCTAATTTCATATCCCAAGTTTTAACTAGCATTTGAGGCTAAAGAAGAGAGTACTGTCTGGTCTGAGTAGGGATCCCAACTTTGTTGGTTAAACATACTTTCTTTTTTCTTCAAATCTGTAGAGATTTGTAACTCTCTGAGTTCCTAAGACGTGGTAAAACAACAATAACAAATCTGAGAGTAGCCAAGACCTCATCATCCAATTCTCCTCTTCTCTCAGGAAATTTCAGCCAATAGCAGGAAAGGGGCAGTGGGCAAGTCAAGTAAGACTCTGAAAGATACAGGGAAATATACAAAGGCAAGACAAAAGTAGGAGTAGTATTAACCCAAAGCTGTGTCTGGAGCTGGACAACAGGGCAAGAAACCAAGAGTGCCCTCTAAGGGTTGGAGAAGGGACACCAGGAGAAGACAGACTACCAGCACCACCAACCTGAACCCCTAGCACATCTTGCCTGTCCAGCACAGTGTTTGAACAGAACAGAAACATTTCCTGTTTCTCAAAAAGATGAACAAGCAACCAAGACTATGCAAACATTTGAGGAAAAGTAACACCTTGGAAGAAAAGCCAAAATTCAACAAATAAAGAATTTTGAAGAATAAGATTTAAAAGACCTCACAAAGTTTCAGAGTAAGTATAAAAAATATCACTGGAAAGGTGTAGGATACTGTAGCTAAAACATTAACTGAATATTGTAGAAATAAAAAATTTGATAATTAAAATAAAAAGATCAGGGTGCCTGGGTGGCTCAGTCGGTTGAGTGACTGCCTTGGGCTCAGGTCATGATCCCAGGGTCCTGGGATCGAGTCCCACATCGGGCTCCCTGCTCTGCAGGGAGCCTGCTTCTCCCTCTCCCACTCCCCCTGCTTGTGTTCCCTCTCTCGCTGTGTCTCTCTCTGTCAAATAAATAAATAAAATCTTTAAAAAAAAAATAAAAAATAAAAAATAAAAAGATCAATTTGGGAGTTAATAGTAGAATGGACACATATGAGCAGCATTTTGAAATACCAAGTTAAGGAATTGTCTCAAAACATAGTGGGAAAAGACAAAGAGAATATGAAAGAAAAGTAAACAGACATAAGGACTGACTCAGATTCCCATAGCCATTTAATAGGGGTTCCAGAAAGAGAGAACAGAGAGAATATAAGAGAGGAAATAATTGAGGAATTAGTAAAATAAAATTTCTCTGAGAGAAAAAAATATTCATATTGGTATCTAATAGGTCCTAAGCAGGATAAATGAAAGAAAAAAACAACAAAAACTTACATCTAGATCCATTCTTGTGAAATTTCAGAACAAAAAGAATAAAGAGGGCATTCTAAAGGCTCTAGAGAGTTGGGGCATCTGGCTGACTCAGTCAGCAGAGCATGCAACTCTTGATCTCAGGGTCATGAGTTCAAGCTCCACGCTGGGCATAGAGCTTACTTTAAAAAAATAAAATAAATAAAGGCTTCAGAGAGTAAAAAACAGATAACCTACATAAGAACAAAGATAATATTAGCATCAGACCTCATCAATAATACTGAAATCAAGAAGAAATTAGAACATCTTCAAAATTCTGAGGAAAAAAAAACTGACCCCAAAATTTTGACCCAGCTATAGTATGAAAAGAAAGACATTTTTGTAAATGTAAAGTCTCAAAAAATGTATCAATCATAAATCATTTCTGAAAAAACTAGTAAAGATGTACTTGCAAATAATGAAAAAATAAGCCCAAGTAGAAGACATAGGATAGATAGGATAGATAAAACAAGAAAGAGGGGTGTTAAGAAACCAGAAAAAATTACACTTAACCCTTAATTATTGGAGGAGTAATAAAAAATAAAAATCAGAAATTAAAATCCTAGATGATCTCAGGGGAGAAAATGGCAGCGGGAGCAGAGGGAGCTGGTAAATGAAAGTGTGCAAAAGTTCATCTAATCTTAGGGTGGAGTTAAATGCTGCATAATTCTAGATAAAAAATATGTTGACTAGGCATTAAACATCTAAAAATAACCATTAGAAAAATAGAAATAGATTGTGTAACTTCCAAGCCAACAGAGCAACTAAATGTAACTAAAACCAAACCAAACCAAAACAGATAAACAAAAAACTTCAACAGTTGAATAAAAGACCAGGAAGAAGAGAAAATAAGCAATGAAAAATACAAAACCCATAAAACAAGATGATAGGAAACCCAGATGGAGGTACAAACTGACCTATACTCTTAAAATGTCAAAATCATGAAAATAAAATAAAGACTACAGAAATGTTCCAGATTAAAGGATACTAAAGAAACATGACAGCTAAAAGCAATGCACAATCCTGGATTGGAAACCGGGGTGGAAAAGAATTGCCATAAGACATATTACTGGGAAAAATTTGAAGACGGGTTCTAGATTGGATAATAGTAATATAACAATGCTAAATATCATTTCAATGATGGTACTATGGTCTGTAGGATAATTTTCTTTTCCTTAGAATACTCATACTGAAGCATACAGGAATAAAGGGATATGATCTTCACAATGTACTCTCAAATGGTTCAGAAATGAAAAATAACTATGTATATATAACTATGTAATATACATATGACATATAGGTGGTGTATTTATCAAGAGAGAGAATGATCAAGAATGTGGCAAAATGTTAACAGACGGTGAATCTGAGTGAAAAGTATATTGGCATCCTTCGGACTATTCTTATAAGTGTTCTCTAAGTATGAGACTATTACAAAAAGGAAATAAAATAATATGGCAGAAATAAGTATAATAATCAACATTCATGACAATATGAATGGATTGAATTCCTTTATTAAAAAGCAGAGATACTCAGGCTGGTCTGAAACAAAGCAAAATAAAAGAAAGAAAGAGACCTCAACTATATGTTATTCGTAAGAGACACAGCTGAAACAAAAAGGGAAAATAAAGGCATTTTCCAGGCAAATGTGGAGAAATAGAAAGCAACTACAGCAACATTCATGTCAAGCAAAATAGAATTGAAGATGCAATGTTCCAAGAAGGAGAACAAGGAATATTTCATATTGATAGAAAGAACAATTCACTAAGAGAGTAGAGCAATCATAAATCCATTCTGTCTCTAACATTACAGCATTAGTAAATAAGGAAAAGACTGGTGGGCATGCAAAGAGATGGTAAAAACTCCCAATTATAATGGAAATTTCTAACATACCTCTCTTAGAGGTGGATAAATCAGGTAGGCCAAAAGTAAATTACATTGGGTTTGAACCATGGTTGAAAAGCAGGTCTTATATATATATAAAGAAGTTTGTGTTCGGGAGGCAAAAGTTATACATTTTTTATAAATTTACCTGAGGTATTGAGAACAATGAAAACAGGCCTTAGAAGGGCTTCATTTCAGAATAAGGCATCCTAGATGGAGGGACCCTTGATCTTACAACCTTTGTTCCAGGAAAGGATAATATCAAACCAGGCCTGTCCAAAGCATCTGCCTCAAAACCAGACACTGGAAAAGCCAGATTTCTGTTTTGTATATTTATACATCTGCTTCTCACAGGAATCATACCTTCCTATAACATGTTACACATGTGACAACTCCAAGATCATGCTGCACGCTGTAGTTCCAAGCAATTCCCACAGGAACTCCATGCCCCTGTAGAGTTTATATACATATATAGGATATATATGTATGTGTATATACACATGTATATGCATATATGCATGCATATATATGTTTTTAAACTTTATTATGATATAATTTACGTACTACAAAGTTCACTCATTTAGAGTGTACAATTCAATGGCTTTAGTATACTTTCAGAGTTGTGCAATCATCACTATAACCTAATTTTAAAACATTTCATCACCCCCAAAAGAAACCTTTCATCCATTTACAGTCACTTCCTACCCTGCCTTCTGCTCCCTCATCCTCCAAAGTGGCTGCACAATAGCCTAGGAGTTGGGAAAAGGGCCTGTTGGGTTTGGGTGGGGTAATGTGATGCTGTCAGCTGTGGTCCCTTTGCTTTCTTCCAGCTCTGGTTGAAAAGGTTACAAAGCTATGAAAGAAAGTTCTGTAGTAACCCATGGAATAAACCTTGTTGTCATGATTTTTTAATACTGTGTCTCACTGCAAAAGTCAGAGTACCTTAGGATCTGGGGGACAAGCTCCATTATAACTCCATAACCCAAGTTCTTGCTGATTCTGATTCCAGTTAGTTTTCTAACTGATCAAAATTTCTTCTGTAATGTATTGCTCTTCAACAAAAATTAATTTTCCTTCTGTATACACATCTCATTCTATGAATAAATCATTCTGTATTCCAAAGCAGAACTTTATTTGAACTCTGATAGGTAAGTATGATATTTACCCTCTTCTTTCCCTAGAGAACTGTATTGCTAACCAGGAACCTGCCCCTTTGTAGGCTCTTCTACTAGATTACATAATTGCACTTATGCTCTCTCTAGTAACTCATCCCAGTTATTTGGACTTGACATTCCTAAATATGACCAGTTTGATACTCTTCTATAAAACACAAGATTGAACATTCCTAGGGAACATTTCACTTTGTCAGAGTTCTACTTTATTTTTAACATGTCTCAGATGGTGAATTTTTTCCTCAAAACTTTTGAAATCTGCTTTCCTCAAGCCTCATGTGCATTCTAACCATGCGGAACAACTCCTTATTTGATAATCAAAACTTTGAGATGATGCACCTGCTTTCTCACAAGGTTTCTGTTGCATTCCCTTAGTGCAGAGGCTCCTTTCTGCTGGTCAGAATTCAGGCCAGGATGGTCTTCAGAGCCTCCCAAGAGACAAAACTGATTAGCAAGAGAAGCTAAAAAAGTATATCCTATTCTTTTTCATATCTGTAATATCATACTTTAGTTTTGGTTTTGTAATCTGCAGTAGGAAAACATCATCTATTCCTTCCATCTGGCCAGTAATTTCTTGGTCCCTGTCGCAGCAATTTTTCTATTCCTGTTTCTTTTGATTTGATGCTCACCAAATGTTTTCCATCATGCTCTATCCTAAATTTCAATGCTATTTGACTGAACAGTTTCTGAGAATTAGGTAATAGTAATTTATCAGTGTTAATTTCCTGATTTTGATGGATGTATTGTAATTATATAGGAGAATATCTAAGTTTGTAGGAATTAGACTCTAAAGTATATGTGAGTAATGGGGCATCATGTTGGCAATTTAAGACCAAATGGTGGGCAGGAGTTATTATTCTTGTCCCTCCCCCCCAATTAACATCTGATGTTGAATATGTGATTCATTAAAAAGTTGGACCATTATTGATCAATGAGATCTATTATGGTACAGAGTGTTTCTACACATGCAATATATTTCTGATCTTAGCCTATGGATATGGTGACATCAAACAATCCCTATTTAGCAGTGTGGCTAGCCCTGTTGGTTCCTGTCATTCCTTCCTTCAATTCTTACTTGTTAATAGAAGCCTGATTTCATTGAGATATGGGCATCTAGTCCTTTCTTCCTCCAGAAAGGGAATTTTTATTGGTCTAAGATAGTCATGGTTTAGACATGGGCATGTGATAAACAATTTTGGTTAAGGATATATGATACATGGAAGCAGGTCTCCTGGGGTGGTAGCAGGGGTGCTTTAAGGAAAGATTTTCCTTGTTAATAACCAGAGGTCACAGAATGAAATGACTCCTCTTCAATTTGATGGGGTCATGCCTACATGTAACACCTAGAACTACGATAGTCATTTTGCAACCATGTGGAGAACAAGCCTAAGGAGAAAAGACAAGATAGTGAAGATGACAGAGCAGAAAGATAGAAAAAAAATGTACATTCTTGATAATGTCACTGACTGCTAAATTAAGCAGCCCTGTAATCACCCAATCCCCTTGCCTGTTATGTGAGATAATAGGTTTTGCTTCTTGTTTAAGTATATATGTTTAATATGCATAAGTACATATATTCATATTAATTAACATATAATTAATATTATATACATTTACATCTCTAATAATGTTTTTGACCTAGAATTATAGATACAGATTTGGAAGTAGCCACAGAGGTCATCTATATTCTAGTCCAGCCCTTTCATTTATTTATAAGAACAGCTTAGACAAGTGAGGCATTGCCCAAGGCCAAAAGTTAGTAGTTGATGAGATTCTGGAATCCAAGTCTTTGGATTCCTTTCTGAGTCACTGTGCTGTCTGCTACCCTAAAAATAGAAAATAGTTCCAAAAGTTTCAGGACACTTTGACTGAGGGAAGGGGCATGGGGTATCTAATGGCCTGATAGGGAGTGGCTGATTTTCCTACAGTGAGAGTTTTGTTCCATCATTTTTATATGGGCTTCTGCCAGGGTAACAATTTCCACCCCAGAGACCAGCCCCTGCCCAGATTCACAGAACTGCTGCAGATCTTTCCCAAGAAACATTTGGCTTTTATCTAATTTAAGTAAATATGTGGTGCTATTTTTCCCTTAAGCACCCACAGGTACTGAGAGAGCCACATCCAGATATTTGGGCCTTATCTCATATAGGAAATTTTATAGAAAGAAATTTCCACCTCTTGGGAAGTGACTTTTGAAAATAAAGACATGCAAGCATTTACTTTTCTCTCTTTATGACTTTCACACCAAGGAGGCCAAACTGAAAACAACAACAACAAACAATAACAATAAAACGTTATCTAAGGTAAAAGCATTGCTATTGGCAGTTCTATTTTGTTTGGCTTTAACAGTCTCCTTCCTTGTTTGAATTTGAATAGCGCTGCTATTTTATCCACCTTAGTAATGCTTTTGTCTTCAACTTTGCACCTTTTTCTACAGGTTTTAATATCTTCATAAATGCAGCACTGTGTTTTGCAAAGATAAGGGCATTTTTTGGACATTTTGCTTTTCAAATACAAAGGATGGTGATGCCAATTTTTACATTACTACTCACTATAAATAAATATACCATTATCTTTTTGCTAAGTACATTGCTGATTAATCACTACAGATTAAAATAAACCCATATTGAAACAGTAACTTTTTATTTTTTTATTTTATTTTTTTAAAAGATTTTATTTATTTATTTGACAGAGAAAGAGAGAGAGAGAGCACAAGCAGGGGGAGTGGCAGGCAGAAGCAGAGGGAGAAGCAGGCTCCCCGCAGAGCAGGGGGAGCCCGATGCGGGGACTCCATCCCAGGACCCTGGGATCATAACCTGAGCTGAAGGCAGTTGCTTAACTGACTGAACCACCCAGGCGCCCTGAAAACAGTAATTTTTTTAAAGGTTAATAGAAATTTTATCTATATTGTATTGTTGTCTTAACATCTTAATTTGCAAATAAAAGAGCAATTATAATAATTTACTTCTTAAAAAAAAATTTGTAGAATACTTTCCTTTATGAGAACAGCACCACCATCTGGAATCTTACAGTTTGTGCAATGAAAGAATTAAATTATAAGGTTTCGTTTAATTTTGTTTTAGCTGGTAGAAAAGTAATTTGTCTCTTCCTGAGAGATTTTACGATAAAAATGATGCAGAAATAGCATTCTGTTATCAAGTAAGAAATAACTGTGTTCTCCCTTCCCCCACACCACAAGGGATTCATGTGGTTTGTGTCCTACAGAAATCAACTGATTTGAATGGTATCAGACTCTCACATGATTTCTTTCATAGCTAATGTTATCATAAAATTAACATTTCAACAGGGATTAATTTTATATGCCCTCCTGACTGCATTTTCTCCCCCTCCCCTGCCCATCTGACTGCATTTTCTTCATGTTAGAAAAATACATTTTTTTTAACCTCATGTTAAATAAATTTGATGTTCCATTTTTTTTTCAAGAGTAGAGATTAATCTGTGCACATGATGAAAAACAATTGAACTAGTTCTCAAACATTAAAAAAAACTGTAAAAGAATTTTAAGCACTATACAAGTGTACAGAATTATTGTTATCATTATTATATAAAGGGACCATTAATGGTGTGGCATATATAAGTATATATATGTGGATCAAATATAGCTCTCTATAATAGTTTCACTAAACAGTATATAAAACTATGCAAACTTTATGACGTGGATGGAACTGGAGGGTATTATGTTGAGTGAAATAAGTCAAACAGAGGAAGACATGTATCATATGATCTCACTGATATGAGGAATTCTTAATTGCAGGAAACAAACTGAGGGTTGCTGGAGTGGGGGGTGGGGTGGGAGGGATGGAGTGACTGGGTGATAGACACTGGGGAGGGTATGTGCTCTGGTAAGCGCTGTGAATTGTGCAAGACTGTTGAATCTCAGATCTGTACCTCTGAAACAAATAATGCAATATATGTTAAGAAAAAAAAAAAAGAAGAAGAAGAAGGTAGCGGGAGGGGAAGAACAAAGCGGGGGAAATCGGAGGGGTAGACGAACCATGAGAGACGATGGACTCTGAAAAACAAACAGGGTTCTGGAGGGGAGGGGGGTGGGAGGATGGGTTAGCCTGGTGGTGGGTATTGAGGAGGGCACATTCTGCATGGAGCACTGGGTGTTATGCACAAACAATGAATCATGGAACACTTCATCTAAAACTAATGATGTAATGTATGGGGATTAACATAAGAATAAAAAATAAAATAAAAAACAAAAAAAACAAAAAAACCTATGCAAACTTTAAGTTCTTCAAAAATGGAAAACACTATATAATGTTTGTTAAAATCCCTACTATTCTCATGAATGGAACAAAACAATTCATTCAAGAGTCAAAAATCACATCCAAACATCTGAAACAATCATTTTCTTGTATTGTCGGATTCGGATGTTTTAATCAATGGCTTAATGCCATTGTTTTTCGTAAATCAGCCTTAAAACTGAACACTCCAGTGTTCCATTCAGTTGCCAAAATCAGTCTCATCCTGCACTCAGCCATGTGCATCCTCTAAAGTGCGGCCAAGAACAACTGAAACAACTGTTTCCTGAAAAACAAAGGCGAAGATTCTCCAGCTATGTCAGATGAACACTATGGATAAACATGCTTCTATATCTATTCCTAACCTCATTCTTGCCTCTTGGTTCTCTAGTGAATATGTGAATATGTTACCAGTTGGCTCCTTTGATCATCTTTTCTCCTTTACCACTAACATTCAAATGATACTTAACCTAGTGGCTTAGAGTTACTGAGTACTTACAGTACTTCAACCTTGCTCTAAGTGTTTCATGTGTATTCCTTCCTTCTCATTACAATCTTATGAAGTGGACCCTCTTATTTCCCCCACGTTTAAAGAAGAAGAAGCTGCAGCCCAGAGAAGTCAAGCAAATTTGCCCAAGGTCACACAACTGAAAAGAGGCACACCATGGATTGCAACACAGGAAGTCTCATTTCTAATGCCCTAATTTAAACCATTCTAATGCTGCTTCTCAGCCAGTATATGATGGCAGGGTTATTAGTGGTCTTTGATTTTGGCAACCACTTTACAGTTTATCAATTTTAATCCAAGCTTATCTTATTTTGCAGTAAATATCAAATCATTTTGTAAGCCTTTTTTCCCTATACGTAGTATTTGCTTTTGTCCACATCTTTAAATTGCTCTTTCTCCAAAAGTCTTTCAGTATTCAACAACTACTGAAATCCAACTATGTAATTTCTGAAATATTATCTAACTTTAAAAAAATCTATGGTTCAGTTTGGCATTATCTATCAATATTTATGATGCACATCTACTTTGAACTAGCAATTCTGCTGTAATTTAAACATATATGTATAATCTCCCATATGTTCTTAAAGACAAATGTACAACAATGTTCATTTTATTACTGTAAAAGCAAAAGGTTAGAAGAAATCTAAATGCCAACCCATAGGGGACTGGTTAAATAAATTAGGACCCATCCTTGTAAAGGGTTACCATAACGTCATTAAAAATAATGAGCCAGAGCTTTATGTATTCATATGGAAGTAGGTTCAAGATGTATGAATTGAAGAAAAGGTGCAGAAGAGATACTTAGAATATTCCTATTTACATGAAACAGAAAAATATACACATATACCTATATTTAAATAGAAAAATGTCTAGTAAGTGCCTTTGGAGAGAGGTCGTAGGAATAGAGACTAATGATTCAGAAAGGTATAATTTATGCTTCTGTGAGCAAAGCACTGCATTTGGAGCAAATATAGTTAATTCTTGTCCCTGCCACCAAGGAAATTGACATCTGTTATGGAAGAGGAACCACGTGCACATGTGGTCTTACTGCCAAGTGGGGATTTAAGTACTGTGAGTAGGAAGATTTCAAGTAAAAGGAGGGAAAGCCTATCTCACTATGCTTTCTCACAGGGTGAGCAGAGAAGGTGTAGGGGGAAGCAGTGTTAGAACTGGATCCCGAGATGTCTCACTGAGGCAGCATAGGGCTTGGGTGAGTATATTCTGGACCTGAGCTCCCTGGATTCCAATTCTGGTTTCAGCAATGATTTGCCATGTGATCTTGGGCAAGTTACTTAGCTTCTCTAGCCTCAGTTTCCTTGAATTTCCTCATAAATTGAGGAAATGATTGTACCTATTTCATCATATGGTGGCAAGGTTTAAATGAGTTCATATATATAAAGCACACAGAACAGTGCGGCGCACAAATCACTGTTTAAGTATTTGCTACAACAGTTTAATTGAACAGGGAAAGGGTTAATTAGTTTTTAAAGGGAGTATGATAACCAACTAAAATGAAATTAGGTTAGAACTTTATTTTATACCTTACTCCAAAATAATTGGCAGTTGGATCAAAGATTTAAATATTAAAAAGCCAAATGATAAAGGTATAATAGAAAACATAGGTGCATTAATCTATTATAGTCATGAAAGACACCTTTCTAAATATGATCTCAAAAGCCAATACTTTAAAAAAGATGATAGATTCAACACATAAAAATTAAAAACTTCTCTAACACACACACACACACACACATACTGCCATAATGGAGTTCAAAGAAAAACAATGAGAAAATATCTCACCTCTCTAGCGATCAAAGAAATGCAAATTAATAAGAATGATAAATGTAGCAAAATGGGCACGTGTCTACAGTTTTTTTTTTTAAGATTTTATTTATTTATTTGAGAGAGAGAATGAGATAGAGAGAGCATGAGAGGGGGGAGGGTCAGAGGGAGAAGCAGGCTCCTTACTGAGCAGGGAGCCCGATGAGGGACTCGATCCCGGGACTCCAGGATCATGACCTGAGCCGAAGGCAGTCGCTTAACCAACTGAGCCACCCAGGTGCCCACGTGTCTACAGTTTTGATTGTAGTAGAAACTGGAAAATTTTCTGGAGAAAAATTTGTTATTGTTTCCAAAACTTTGAAATGTATGTGCCTTTTGGCCTAGGAATTCCATGATTAGGAATTTATCCTAGGAAAATATTCAGACAAGTGCAGAATTCAAGATAGCAATCTCAAGACATGTTTTTATATCAGTGAAAAAATAGAAGCAACTTAAAATGTCCATTAATAAGAAAATCAGTTCAATAATTTATGATACACCCAGATAAGAAATCATACTAAAAGAGATGACTCAGATCTATATTTATTAACTTGGAAAGTGACCAGATTTATTTTAAGTGAAAAAAATCAGTTTGTGGCACATGCACACACACACACATATACACAGCCTGAAATAATACATATTGTTAAAATTCTTACTATATTGGGTGCCTGGGTGGCTCAGTCAGTTAAGCACCTGTCTTTTGGTTCAGGTCCTGATCCCAGGGTCCTGGGATTGGGCTCCCTGCTCAGCTGGGAGTCTGCTTCTCCCTCTGCCCCTCCCCATGCTGGTGCACTCTCTCTCTCTCTCTCAAATAAATGAAATCGTTTTAAAAATGCTTACTATATTAATTGCTCCAGTTGTTTCACTTTCTTCTTTATAAATGTCTGTAATGTATGTATTCTGTTTTTTGTTTTGTTTTGTTTTGTTTTTTTAAGTAGGCTCCATGCCCAGCATGGAGCCCAATGTAGAGCCCAATGCAGAGTCCAACGTGGAGCCTGAACTCACGACCCAGAGATCAAGACCTGAACTGAGATCAAGAGCCAGATGCTTAACAAACTGAGCCACCCAGGTGCCCCCATATATATTCTTTTTAACACTGATGAGGTATCACGTTCATAGCAATTTTTTCAAACAATATTTTTCATTGGGGAAAATAAAAACAGAAGTAAACCTTGAAAGGTGAGTATAACATACCACCCTCCCTATCGCTGCCTTTTAGGTCTCTCCATGATTTTTGCATGCATTTAGTAGGCAGAAGAGTGAATGCAGAACTAGGGGAAAAATTTACTTTTATTACAAATGTAAATATTTGATATAAGGGCTTAACCTCTCAAGGCTAACTTAAATATAACCATCCTAGGGATTTTTTTTTTTTTTCACTAAGGTTCAGCAGAAGAGGGTTTATAATTTCCTTAATCATCAAATTTTTTAAAGGTTGCTGACTGGAACAATGATATTTTTAAACAGCACCATAAATAGGCTCATGAACTACACCAGACAAGGTCTTTCCTTCAAAGGCTTAGCTTCTTCATTAAACAAACACTTATTAAGCCCTGACTCTGCACCAGGCACAGAGGATACTAAGTAAATAAAACACAGTCTCTACTCTTAAAATGTTTACTTTCTAGCAAAGGGCAAACAGACAAGGAAACAAATAACAGTTAACTCTGCTAGGTGCTACAGTAACAGTTAACAAACATAGCGATGCAAAAAAAGTCTACTTGGGGAACAAATGAAAAAACTTCATAATGGGGTAATTCTTGAGCTGGGGCTGTAGAGATGAAAATGGGGAAGAGGAAATATTGACAGAATATTAGTAGCATTCTAATGTATAATGAAAGAAAGGTGAAAAATACACCAGGGTTGGAGTGCTCAAACGACAGGTTGTTTTAGCTTACAAAAGTGGTATGTCCTTAGAACAAATTAAACAATCAAAAGCATTTAAATAAAAAGTCCAAAGCACTCATTACCTTCCTATCCCCATTCCTCCATTCTCACTTCCCGAGGTTATAGAGTTAATAGCTTGAGTGATTCCTTCCACACTTTCTCCACCAAACACAAGCCACATGCTTGCTTTTGGTCTGCTTTACTTTGGTAAATATGGAATCAGGCTACAACATTATTGTTCAACTTTATTTTTTTTTAAGTAGACTTCATGCCCAACGTGGGGCTTGAACTCACAACCCTGAGATCAAGAGTCACATGCTCTACCCACTGAGCCAGCCAGGCGCCCCATATTGTTCAACTTAAAAAAAAATTATCTAACAATCTATCCAAGGGTATCTCTCCTGGTCAATGAATATAGATCTGACATGTTTTAAAATGTCTGCATACTATTGCATAATGTGGAATTTATTCAGTCATTTCCCTGTTTGTTTGACATTCAGGTTCATTTCATTTCAGTCTCTTTTTTTCCCCTCCCAATACAAACGATGCTTTTATGAACACCATCCCTTTGTGTGTCCTAACTTTTGTGTGTATTTATTTGTAAGGGATGGATTTCCGAGTATGTATTTGCCAAGTCCAAGACTCTATGGACTTTAAATCTTAATAGATATTAAAGGTATATCTAAAAGCATAGCACACTATGCTGGCATTATTTATTAAATATTCCATCATTTCCCACTAAATTGGAACCTCATCTTTACCATGAATCTATTTCTGGACTCTCTGTTCTATTCTAGTGAACTATTTATCTATTCCTCTGTCAATATCATATTTTTTAGTGTCGTGCTTTTTATGACTAGCTTAATAATCTTGAACAGGATGGCACTGTGGTTAAGGATGTGCGCTCCTGAAACCAAAGGCATAGATTGAGATCAGACTCCACCAACTTTGTGATCTTGGGCAAGTTACTTCAATATCTTCCTCCATAAAAGGGGGATGATAATAGTATCTAATTCATGGAGCTATTGTGAGAATTAAATGACCAATGTATGTCAAGTGTCCAGAACAGTGCCTGGTGCAGGGTAAGTGGTAAGTATTAGCTGTGATTATTATAACTGGTGAGGCATGCCATTGATGGGGTTCAGGACACACTACCCCCAAAACTGGCACCTAGGCATATTAAATATTTTGAGCTGAAGGGGTTTGAGTAAACAGCAGAAGCAAGGTCACTCTGACGTTTCCTGTGCCCTTTTCCCCTGAAACAGGTCATAAAAATCTCAAGTAAGAGGTGCCCTCCCTACATTCAAAGGAAAGGAGCATCCTTACCTCTAAAGACTAAGGGATCCTGAGAAGAATCCTGGCAAACAGGTGTTGCTATTTCCTCCAGTTGACCACACTTACCTCATACTCTTTGACCTATATTTCTTCATACCTGTCCAATTTTCAGCAAATCTACTAGCATAAAAATACTCAGGTCTGTTTCTTCCAGTCCTCATTTTCTTATTAAGGCTCTTGTGTCACACGAAACTGACATTAAATAAATTTGCATGCTTTTCTCCTGTAAATTTGTCTTTGCCAGTTTAATTTTCAGGCTCAGCCAGGGACCCTAAGAGGGTTGAGTAAAATTTTTTCTTCCCCTACATCATCTTTCACTATTCTTACACATAGTTTTCTTGCATTTTCATTGGTTTTTATTTTTCCAAATGAACTTAAGATAATTCTGTCCAGTCCCCCCACAAAATTTTTAGGATTCCTATTCACATATGCATAGACTATGCATTAGGAAAACATTACAATAGACTTATAACCATAGTTTCCTCTGTGGAAGGGAGTAAGTTGGGACTTAACACAACTGAATTTTTAACATGTGCATATATTACTTTAAAAAAAATAAAAATCTCTTCTGAGTTTTTTTATATTAGTATTCTAATCTTGGTATTTTAATTTGAGTTGCATTCAAGACAGTTTTGTGCCCTTAAATAAGAATCTGGGTGCCACTGCACACTTGAAAAGAGGTTGCTGTGGCTGAGGGCTAGAAAGCTTTATGAGGAAGGATCGTGTGGTCTAGACCTTGAAGGATGAAACAGAGGAGGGTAGTGAGGACATTCCAGAGTTTGGGAAGAGCCTTGCATGGAGACACAGAGATATGAATAAGCACTGCATATGAGGAGCAGAGCCCTAGGGGCTGGGAATGGGGGGAGAAGAGAGAAGACTGACTTGGAGCAGAAGTCAGGGCTGAGTCCTGGAATAGAAGAAAGAATGTGATGGGATGGAAAATGTGCTTTCTTTCCCCTTCCCCCAGGGAATTTTAGGGTGAGTTAGAGAAGGGCAGCGCCAAGATAGCCAGGACAAAGCTACACTGGCATCTCTGTGAAGACAAGGACCACACCTGTCCCATTCAGCACGCTGTCCCAGTTCCTAGGATGGTATACACAGAAGCCCCCACAAGTATTTGCTGAATGAATGAATGAATGAATGAATGAATGAAAAGCACACCCAACACAACAGTAAATATTTTGAGAAAGAAATGAAAGCAAATAAATCTGTTGAGTAAATTTTAAAAATGAATGATAACATGATAAATAGAAGAAACCTCATAGAGCCATCTGTTGCAATACTAACGGTAAATATGTGATAAATACCCACTGAATCAATGAATGCATATGCTATGGGCCTGAGAGAACTAGGAAAACAACTCATTTGAAGGAGACCCTCCTCCATCAAGTTCCTACTTGAAAATGAGCTGTTAAAATGCAACCACAGTAATTGAGATGAGATGGAAAAGCAAAGTTGAGGGATTTCAGACAATGGTCAGAGATGCAGAACTGTCTAGAGAATCTGTTGAGCAGCTAACTGATGGTATATTGTCACCACGGCCGGGCTGGAGATACAGGTAAATCAATGAGACGAAGAGGCTGCTGAGTCTGGCGGAAGTAACTCTGGCACAGAGTCAGGAGACCTGGGCTCGAGTCCCAGCTCTCACACTCACTCAGCAGACCCTGCTCTCAGTTCCTCTGGCTGTCTCTGTTCTCTAAATTCCCAGCCAGCTCTGATATTCCGTGATGCTAAATCATGAAGAGAAAGGAAAGGAGAAGTTCCACACGCTGGCCGTTTAAAGCTAGAACATTATCCACTGGCCACTGCAGTCACTTTAGGAGAGAAACATCCATTCAGTCAACAAATGTGTATCTGTCTCATAAGGCAGCATGCACTGTCCGATGATAGAAAATTAAAGCAGACCACACCCACTCTCGGGAGCTTACAATTTAGTAGAGGAGAGGAAAATAAATATGTAGGAATAAGTGAAATTCAAGGCAGGGTGTGGCAGGCACCATGGAAGAGATGCAAACAAAATGTTACTGAGCAGGCGCTCAAGGCTTGCCGGGTGAGGCTACCCCCCACCGTGGAGCAGAGTCAGGAGGTGAGTGATACAGAGAGGGTCGCTGGAGCTTGCCCTGATGCCCTTCTGCAGCTATGCTCGCTCGGTTTGTGGACACCATCGACCTGTGAGGCTGCTTTTCTTTCCAGAGCAGCAGCTGCTTTTGGTGGGAACAGTTCCCAATCAGCAAACAGTTAAACCTCCAGAAATCCATTCAGTAGTTAGGTACTGGGTACTCAGAAGCCACATGTGATTCCTAATTGGTGATGAGGTCCTCAAACCAGGCAATAAAAGCCAATTTAAACCATAAGGTAACTGAGACAGAGTACTGGCAAGACTGTCTGGACATCAGTTAACCCCATACATTCAATATACATTCATACAAAATACAATTTCAAAAATAAGAACGACATAATTTCAGGGCAGAACAGGCTTCCCTAAATGCAGCTCCTAGGGAGACTGTTCCACTTATCTACTGCTGGGGCACAAACCACCTTAAAACACGGTGGCTCAAAAAAATAACTAGTTATTGTAAACTTTAAATTTAAATTTAATAAAGTTATTAAAACCCATGATTTTGTGGGTTTGAGCAGAGTTGAAGGAGAAATTTCTCCACTTATATAGTTCCTCTTGAAAAGGCAATATTTTTGAGTGATTTTTGGGTGATTTGTCTGTTTTTCATGGTGTTGAAGGAGGCCACTCAGTAGTCAGCTGGCAGGGAGTAGGTTTGGAGGATCCAAGATGGCTCATTCGCATGTCTGGTGCCTTGGCAGGGATGTCTGGAAGGCTGGACTCAGCTGGGACCGTCCACCAGAACATGTACATGTTACCTCTCCAGCACGGTGGGCACAGGTAGCAAGACTTTTTACATAGTGCCTCACGTCTCCCAGAGGTAAGGCTGCATGGTCTTCTGTGACTTAGCCTCAGAAGTCACAGCAACATTTACATACATTGACATCTATGGATTGAGGAATCACAAATCTCCTCAGAGTCAGGGAATGGAACATAGATGGCACCTCTTAATGGAAGGTGGATTAAAGAATTTGAGGCCCTGTTTTTAAAACTACCAAAGGGATAGAATCCATTGGAGGGTAGAGGCACATACACCAAAGCGTAAAAACTTGCTCATTCTATGGATTATGACTCCTAAACAAAGGGGCCTCTATAAATGTTTGGTTGTAGGGAAAAGGGCAGTTACCCTAATGAGGCAGAGGATTTCCAAAGTCTTCTAGTACCTATTACTACATATGTGCCAATTGTTAGTAAGAAGTGTTAAAGGAAAACTTGGCCTCGGATCTCTTTTTTATTTTAAAAGATGCATATACATCTAAATATACAGTAGCATGTTCCTTTAAGTACCCCTGACAATTTGAAAATAATGGCCCTATTTTTCAAGTAAGGAGTGATTGTGTAATAGCACAACTAAATTAATATTGCATAGTCCAAATTTTCTTTATATTTGGCAAAGACAAGCTGGGTTTTTGTGTGTGTATATTGGTATTTTCTTTCTTGTTGGTGCCCTTTTATCACCCTGAAAATGAAGATATGTATCATATAATTGTGAAGAAAACATTTTTAAATAAGAAATCTCAGTCCTTTCCTCTTTTGTATCCATTCTCTGTTAAGTGATTTGTTTCTTCTGTTTATCACTGGAATGAATTCCAAAGTACTGTTCCTGGACTGGGGAATTGCTTCCATGATTGACAATGTCAAATGCTGTACAAGTTAAGTGACCTACAAGAGAGAAGTGCCTTATTTTGCCCACAAAAGAGGAACTGTGTCTTCGTATCAGAGGTGGGCTGAGGATGGCCCTCTTTAAGAATGCCACTGACATTATCCCACCCCTGCTTTTTACAGGTGATGATATGTGTGTATCAGGACAATAAGTCCTGGCTTTATTTGTTTAGGATTCCAGTTTGAAAGGTAACTGAGATAATTAAGCAACTAGTGGATCCAGTATAGTGGGCATCTTGGCAGAATTGGAATGAGACTGGGAAGGAAAGTTAACAAAAATAAGAATTTGATTTAGGTTTAAATTAAGAGTTCTTCCCAGTTTGTGAGTAGAAGATTCATTAATATTCATACTGAATCTTGATTGTGCTAAACCCCCACCAGTTCATAAAGGAATTCTGTCGTGAGGTCCTCTGGGAGCCTATGAGAGTTCCCAAGGAGGGTCCTACAATACACTTAAGAATTAGTCTGGGCCACCACTTGCATTGGTCTCTATGACACCATTTCATGCAATAGTTGTGAAGGATCTTAGACAATGTCTCAAGGTGCAAAACTAGATAGAGAGATACCATGGAGAAAGTATGTTATGGTAGGTATATGGCTGTCTCTGCTAGCTCTGGCAATCCAAGCCATTCAGTGCCACTGGCCTCAGTCCCTCCATGCTCTGCATGGTTCCTCCTGAGATTCAGATTACTGCTCCTTGCCTTGGCTACTGACTCTAGACATCTTCACCATGCTCCAACATCTCTGTCATCTCTCAGAAAGTGAAGGAGATGCACTTTATTCTTTGTTGTGGATTATTTGAAGGGTCCCACTGTGGAGAGTTGCTTGAACTTCAAAACAAGAGGAATTTTAATTCACACACAGCGATCCAGGGATGCTGGAAAAGGCTGAATGAGTGCAAAGCCCATTGCCATACCAGATATGAAATAGAAACTTCCCTCCATCCCTCAGTCAGTCCTTTTGCTCAATTTGGGTCATCATACCAGAGTCAACCTTCCTGCAATGTGATTTTATCACGTTGCCTCACACATTTCAAATGTAGCACACACGCGCGCGCACACACACACACAAACACACACACCCCTATACCAAATATGTTTGAATATACCTACATTCAATTTTAAACACATTTCCAAGTTCTCCACTCTTTTGTGTGGATTGAGTAAATTCTTAAGGAAAGAAATTTTGGTTTCATACTTTATTTTTTTCTTTTTCTTTTTTTTTTTTTTTTTAAGATTTTATTTATTTATTTGACAGAGAGAGACACAGCGAGAGAGGGAACACAAGCAGGGGGAGTGGGAGAGGGAGAAGCAGGCTCCCCGCAGAGCAGGGAACCCGATGCGGGGCCTCGATCCCAGGACCCTGGGATCATGACCTGAGCCGAAGGCAGACGCTTAATGACTGAGCCACCCAGGCGCCCCAGTTTGTTTCATACTTTAAATGTAACCAAACCTCAATTTCAACCCAACTAGGATGGCCACTCTGCTCCTGTTATTAATTACCCTTACAATTTGGTATCGTAACTCCTTTACTTGTTTATCTTCACATCTAGACTGTGAGCTACCATAAGGGAGGAGACAAAGCCAAGTCTCTTGGGTCATAAATACGTGTTTATATTCCCTTTACTTAGTGTGATCCTGGACATATGGCAGGATCATAAAATATTTGTTGAATAAGGGACAAAGGAGAATTCAAAATTATGCCCATAGGTCTACAAAATTACAAGAATTTCAGTCATTTAAGTAACTGTCAACAATCTATCTTCAATAATAACCATTTAAGAATTTCTTCATAAAATGACAATGTATATTATTTAGTAAGCATGTAAAAAAAATGACAACAATATCAGCTGGAACTCTAAGCACAACCTCACCAAAGTATGGGGTTTAATAGTGTATTCATCATCATCCGCGAAATGTCATTGTTTCATACATATAATTAGAGCTCTTCCTACAAATGATTTTTTTTTTTCCTTTGAAGTGATGAAGACACAGAGCCTGAGTAGGATTAAGTTTAAAAACAATGGTGCTTAAGGTCTCTGGATGGGAAGGAGCATTAAGATGTAAAGAGGTATCTATGATTTTTGACTATATAGATGACATATAAATTTAATGCAAGTTGTATGCAAACCAGAGTCTATTATTTCCAGTAAACATCCTAAAAAGGTACTTTCTATAATAGGACTATTATAGCAAAATAACATTATTAATAATCTCTGTCAAAATTATAATCAATATGATACTTTTTCAGTGGGACTTGGGAAATGAGACATTCCCTAAAATGAAGTCCATCCAACAAATAACAGACAAAATGCATTGATTCTCCTGAGTGATGTGTGGGCTTGAGTGTGTGAACAGGGCAGGCAGTTCATGCCAGAGCTGAGGTGCCCTGGTACCGTTCACTTGGGGGCTATATGTGCAGGACAACAAGCCTCCTTACAATGGTGTATCAGTGTTTCCTTACCCGGGTACAGAGATGGAGCCCAGCGATGACTATCCTGTCCTTGGCCTCCTGCTGGGCCTGCCAACAATGGTGCCACTTGGTACCAGCTCTGAGGCCCTGTGGCGCTGAGACAGGACCACCTCATTTCCCGTGGTTGAGAAAATAGTCTGCAGATGTCCACAGTCAAGTCATCATCAACCTAGGCTGGATTTTAACATAATCTAGAGATCCCCCAAATTAGCCTTTCAAATAGTACCTGCTCCTTAGATAAACAACCATCCTTCGAAGGACATGTTTGTTAGACAAGTCTGATATAAAGATCACCCGTTCGGTAATTTGACCTCATTGGACCATAAGGAAAAGCCAGGAGACACACAAAAAATTATTTTTGGCCCCCAGAAGAAAATATAATGCTCAGCACAAAGGATAATGTATCACACTAAAAATTTTTTTAAAAATTGGATTGTGCATTCTTTTAAACATCTCCATACAAAACTGGAAATGCAGACAAAACTTTATTATGTTGTGATTTGACAGAGAAAAAGAGGCTGTCTGTATACACAGGGCCACTGGATTAACAATCCTGAAAGAACTGATGTCAATTCTTTTAAGCAGCTAGGCAATTCAGCTAAACAATAAGTCATTTAAATAAATGCTTCGTCTGATTATCTTTTTTTCAATGAATTAAGTGGTTGCTTGATGAAAATGCTTAAAGGGGTCTGATATTTTAGCATTGGTAGACATAAGTGAGAATCTTTGTTAACAATTTTTTTTTTAAGATTTTATTTTTAAGTAATCTCTACACCCAACGTGGGCCTCGATCTCACAACCCGGAGATCAGGAGTCGCATACTCCACCAACTGAGGCGCTCTTTTGTTCATAGTTTTTTAAAAAGGATAAAGAGAAATCAAAACTGCCTAGCATATATTTTTAGGTGCCTCTGTAGGTGAAATACACCACCATAACGATCACTTCCCACAAAAAGATTTGAAAACTTCCCTACCTTTTCACCTCAGTTGTTCAATTCAACAGCATTACAGAGCAAAATGTCTGCTGTATGATCAACATCTAATTTTACTAAGTGATAAGAAAGGGGATTAAAATAAAATATATTGTAGGGCAAACCATTCTCTTCCACAACTCAAGTTCCTACCTTGGATCATACAGTAGGAGCTTCCATCCCTCTCATTGTCCCGCCCAAAGGAAGAGAAGTGACCCACACGAGTGTGAATGGGACACTTGGGAAGCGGGACCTGAGTGTCCAGGCACAGCCTCTGTCTTTCTGTCTCTTTCTCTCAGTCCCTGTGTCATGCTGAATCCCCTGACCTTGGGACAAACACAGTCTCAGCTCAAACATGCAGGAAGTGGAGGGGGCCTCATAGTCTGTGATGGAACAGGAACAGGATGGGTGAACTCAGTTTAGGGGCAAGGAATTAGGAAACCCACTTGGGCACAGAGCTATGCTGTGACCTCTAATTAGGTTTATTCTTGAGTCAATTGAGATACTGATCTTTATCTTTCCGTCAGTTCCAAACTCAGGAAGGGAAGAAATGGATGTTATTTATTGCCCCTCCCAGAAAATCCAATACATTTAAACTCCAATTGCCTGTTATAGTTAATATTTTGATTCTCCACTCAACTTTCTGACACCAGATTAATGCTGAATACAAGAATGGGAAAGTGTATGAATACCTATCTATGAATATTGATGTGCTGGGAAACATTCAACAACAAGCTTTCCGGGGGAAAAAAGTCCTGGTTTGTAGGACTTGATCATTTCTGTGGTGTGAATATTGCTTCTGTGGCCCATGTCAGGCCACCAGTGTGAATGACATCACCGCTCACAATGGGCTCTCACAAACTGGTACTAACAAGCTATAACCTACCACCATCTACAAAGCATGCTAAGTTTCTGTTATATCCTGAAAATTAAATGCCAAAGATTATTATCTTACTTATATAAACAAACAGCCACTTTATCATCTATTGAAACTAATAAGGTGACTACAAATACTTATTATCCAGCTGTTTGTTAAAGAAGAATCACCCACTTCAACACCTGGTTCAAATAAAATGTTATTAGTTGAATCATCTTTCTCTTGTTCTCTGCTTGTTTGCTTGCTTGCTTGCTTGCTTTATTTATTTATTTATTTATTTATTTATTTATTGCCTTCTCTCTTCTTTCTTTTACAAATCAGACTGTTTGGCTGTCAGTATTAGCAGCAGAAACAACCCTATCAAAGACTATTCAGGGCAGTTTGAGAGATGTTAATGGCAACGTTCATGAATATTAAAAGCTAAGACACATTGAGAAGTATTAATACTTGTGAAGTCTCCCAGTAGGTCCTCCTGAAGTCTGAAGAGAGTATGGTGTATTGGGAAGAATGGACTTGCAAGTGACAGAGCTGGATTTGAAAGCTAGCTAGCTCTGATGTTCACTGATGTTGCCACCTGGCAAGGTGATTAGCAACAGGCCTGTGACGCACGCTCTCCCTTTACTGAGGAAATGACCCTGGCAAAGAAAGAAGGAAGATAACCTGGTCCAATTTTCTTGTAAGCATGTAGCCACAGACATCCAGGCAAACACACTAATACTGTTTATCTATGGAATGCTTCGGTCAGGATGAACCTGATCTGTCTAGGATTGGTTACTACGGTAATCAGATCTGAAATCTATGGATTTATATAATGTCCCTCCCTAAAAAATGTCATGTAATTTATTTAACTATTAGAGTATAAAATGGAGAGGTTTCATGAAAGAAACAGCTCTCTTGTGTAAGTGATGTGACTGTGCACATCATGTAGAGATCCTGTTTGGTAATTAGGACCGAAACTAGTCTCAGTGCAGCAAGAAGTGACCTGGGAACTATGTTCGTGGGTCTCAGACTTCTCCCTGCTTCATCGGTGACTTGAGGTTATTTGTATCCTTGAAACCATTAGTAAAGCTTGCTACTGTGTGAGATATGTGATCCTGTGAGTCTGATTTGATTATCTGATCCTTTGTGCTGTCTCACACCCTTAGCAAGTTACCTAACTTGCTTTTGATCCTCAGTTTTCTGAAAATCTGTAAAATGGGGATAATGATGTTTATCTTCCATAAATGTTGAAAAGAATAAACCAAATATGACGTGGAAAGCACCTAATGCATAGCAAAGTACAATAAATGTCCCTTAAATCCTCTAACTCTGACTCTACACTAATAAAATGATGTTCTTGGGTGTGGGTTTTAAATCTCCAGAACTCATTCTGTGATATTGTGATTTATCATAAAAAATAAATATGGTTGGGATGCCTGGGTGGCTCAGTTGGTTAAGTGTCTGCCTTCAGCTCAGGTCATGATCCCAGGGTGCTGGGATCGAGTCCCATGTCAGGCTCCCTGCTCAGCGGGCAGTTTGCTTCTCCCTCTCCCTCTGCCACTCTCCCTGCTTGGGCACTCTCTCTCTCTCTGACAAATAAATAAATAAAATCTTTAAAAATAAATAAATAAATATGGATCTTCCTTGACTTATGATGGGGTTACATCCCAATAAAACCATTGTTAAGTTGAAAGTACCATTAAGTAAAAAAAAAGAAAGAAAGAAAGAAAGAAAAAAGAAAGTACCATTAAGTCTAAAATGCATTTAATATACCTAACCTGCCAAACATCCTAGCTTAGCTTAGCTCAGCCTATCCTAAATGTGCTCAGAACACTTACACTAGCCTACAGTTGGGCAACATCACCTAACATCACGTCTGTTTTATAATAAAGTGTTGAATATCTCATGTAATTTATTGTCGACTATACTGAAGTGAAAAACAGAATGGTTGTACGGGTACAGAGTGGTTGTTAGAGTATCGGGTGTTTACTTGTGATTATATGCTTGTGACTGGGAGCTCTGGCTGGCTGTCACTGCCCAGCATCATGAAAGGGAATCGTGCTGCATATTGCTAGCCCAGAGAAAGATCAGAGTTCAAAATTTTAAATAAGTTGGGGACTTGTATATTTTGGTATTCATCCATGATTCCTGGCTTACAGCTCCCAAAACCCTGGAATTTCCTAAGCAATAAGAGTGACGGGAACATCTTTTGTTATAACAGTTAGTCTTTCCGTCCTAAGTTCCCGGAATAGCTTCACAGGGATAAAGGTGAAATGGGTGTTTTTGTTATCCTTTTACAAGCCCCTTTCAACCACAACTTTTGGAAAGCCCCTAGGAGGGGGGCTGGTTGCTAGTGGAATCAACCATGTGATTAGAGGGCTGGAACTTTCAGCCCCACTTCCCTGACTTCTGACCTCCAGGGAGTGACGGGGACTTGAAATTGAGTTCAATCACCAATGGCCAATTATTTAATAAATCATGCTTGTGTATTGAAGCCTCCAGGAAAAAAAAAAAAGAATGGAGTTTGAAGAGCTTCTGGGTTGGTGAAGTAGAACACATCCCTGTGCTGGGAGGGTGGTGTACCTCAAACTCCATGGAGACAGAAGCTCCTGGTTGCAGGATCCGTACAGACCTTGTCTCTTCATCTGAGTGTTCATTGGTGTCCTTTAATATCCTTTGTAGTAAACCAGTAATCTAATAAGAAAACTGTTTTTCTGAGTTCTGTGAGCTGTGCTAGCAAAGTAATTGGACCTGAGGAAGGTATCAATTTATACTTGGTTGATCAGAACCACGGGTAATAACCTGGACTTCTAAAGTGGGAATGGGCAGTGGGGGTGAGGGGTGGAGGAAGCAATCTTGTGAGACAGTCCTTAACCTGTGGGATCTGATGATATTTCCAGATGGGAAGTGTCAGAACTGAGTTAATTTGCAGGACACCCAGCAACTTAAGAAAACCCCAGACACGTTTGGTGTCAGAAGTATTCAGAGTACTGTGTGCAATGTAAATGAAAACAATAGGGTTTTTCTTTACAATTAACTTTATTAATAAAGTATCCGATCAAAGAGAAAAAGTGTGTCAATTATGTGAACAGTGGAATATGTCAACTCTTTTCTTTATATTCCTTATTCTCCCAAATTACTCACAAACTCAGTGGAGTGTCAACTGTAAACATACTCTTTTTCTTCTCTAAGGAAGACACCCTGCTCTTTCCAGAGCCCGCTGCCTCGGCAAGAGGAGCCGCCTCCATGCGCAGGTATCAGCAACAGCTGTTCATGGGGAACTGCTCTCATTTTCCAGTCAAGAGGCACAAGCAGATGTATAGCACCAAACACAGCAATCTGAAGTCCCTCAACTCTTGCTATTAGCCGGTGGGATTCCCTGCAAGACTGTGGGCGAGGAGCCAGCAGCCCAGGGCAAAGGTGCCCCTGGTGGTCATGAAGGGAAGACCCAGCCAGGGAAAGCTGGCCACCTCCTACTTGGGGATCACTATCAACAAGAGCACCCAGGCCACCCTCAGCAGCATCTGCCACATGATCCACAAGAACAAGTACTACTCCCCATCTATGAATCACAGCCATCTGCAGAATGCGCATCATCTGTGCAACCAGTGATGTTGAAGTGGAAGCAGACCCCATCTCCCCACCAAGAGCCCCTGAGACCACCCCTCCAACCTCCAAAGGAATAAAGATGTCAGCTGGCTTGTCAAGGAAGGAAAGGCAGGAAGGAAGGCAGGAAGGCAGGGAGGAAAGGAAAGGAAAGGAAAGGAAAGGAAAGGAAAGGAAAGGAAAG